>NW_027466865.1:4787500-4882500 GCF_046128005.1 Genypterus blacodes | reverse complement strand
GCCAAACAGAGGAGCAACAGCCAGATTTACTCATTTGCACGCTTGCAGTATCTCTCTCTCTCTCTCTCTCTCTCTTTCTCTCTCTCTCTCTCTCTCCCTCCCACACACATTTGCGTCCACATAACTCTTTTGGGCATGCTTTAAAAAAACAGAAAGCGACATTTTTGCATGCGCATGCACACACATATGCATGGAGACGGACGGTGTGTAACAGCGTCCTGGTCTGTAAGTTAACACACTCTGTAAGCTGTCACTGTGTCAGTGAATCATCCTCTGACTCACACAGCCAGACAGCAGAGTCCAGTCTGGCCTTGTTGTACGTATGCAGGAGGAGCAGGAGGAGCAAGGATGCCGGCGCTGGGTCAGAAAATATGTCCCTGCAAATTCTTCTGTGTCTGTTAAGCTGCAGTCTTATTCTATTTGGAGATCAGTGTATTAAACTTAGATATACTAAGTCTATTTTAAAGCCTAGTCAATGTTTCATTATATGTTAAGTGCGGAAAATATATGAGTAAGCTTCACACATGGACAAACAGATTCTGCTGTGTGCTGATCAAGCAGTACATGACTCACTGCCTGATCGGCGTATGAGGGAGAAAACTCATGTAAACACGTGTGTAGTGGCTTTTTCGGATTCTAATAAATCAATTACATGGTTGAGAATTGAACACATTTACATTTAGTTATTTGGCCGACATTATTATCCAAAGCCAAGTCCACCTCATTCAGGTAAACTCTTATGAGACCTGGTATAAAATTGTTAAACATTGTGCCAAAAGTGCAGCTGCTGAGAGTGCACAGCTTCCTTGTAGTTAGTCTGTCATGCCTGTTATAACTGTGATGCTATTGCGGAGGGAAACAATTATCAGCTTCTTCCTCATGACGTTTAGCATTTGAGTGCATATCAGACCTTCTCCTGGCTGGAGGCAGAAAGGACTTGACATAACTGATATGCATCTTTTAGTGGCTCTATTTTCAGGGTCTATACAAGCGCAAGTGCACTCCCATGGGACGGGTTGATCCTCGTGTTTAGTCAGCTGTGTTATGAAACATAAGTAAACTAGAGCGTTCCTCCGTTTGCCACAAATGGGAAAGTGTGTAACCACATGTTTAAACTGTGCGGCAGAGTAGAGCTCACGTGTTTCAACAGTCTGATTACTGCTTAAGGTCGACTGTGTGTGTGTGAGCAACTGCAAAATGACACGACGCCGTAAAAGAGGCTTATGGGGAGATTATGTCTCATTCAGACATGTCAAGATTATTCCCAAATATTCATGTTACCACTGGCAGATCATTATAACTATCACTCGCAATAAAATATTCAAAGCAACACCATAAGCTTTGAGACAAATTTATATACTCTCTTTTTCTCCATGTATATTTTCCAATTTGTGCAGATAATCTAAATTTACACCATCCCCTGTCAGTGTGATGTAGTACCGGCTAACTTGCATCTTGCTGAAGTGTCCTTGAGCACAACAGTAAGTCTCTCCTTGCTCACTTATTGCCAGATGCTCCATTGAAGAGCATCAACTCAGTGCCTTCGATGTAAGCAGTCACGAGTGCTGTAATGCGGCGCAGAATATGACCCACGGGCCAAAATTCAGTCTGGCAAACAATCTAATCCGGCCCATGAGCACATTTATAAAATATATGATATGTAATATTCCCAATAGCCAGGTCCATTTAGGTTTACACAGCCCACCAGGCACTCATTATTTATAGTGCATCTCTCTCACTTGTTCTCTCTCTCTCTCTCTCTCTTTCTCGGTCCCTGACCACACACACACACGCGCTGTGATTACATGATATGTATGTATATATAAGCATTACCTTTCATTTCTCAGACTCTTTTGTATGCTGGGGTATTCTCATCTGAACTGGACAGAAAATGTGAAGGTGGAGCAGAAAAATAAAAGCTTTGTTGGCAGATTGTACAAAGTGCTTCAGATGAACTGAGGATGATGACACACACACACACACACACACACACACCACAAAAAGAATGATAACTAGGCAAGAACAAGAACATATAACCCGCACCCTGATGCTCCCCCATGTAACCATTTCATTGCTGTGCTCTCACAAGATGCAATACCTACAAAACTCACAGGAGCAGTGATGTCAAGTTTTTGTCACGTCAGCAGCCACAAATATGAGTTTTGAGGAGAAGCTGATCGATTCCTTTCATGGCCTCAAGCGCTCTCCCTTCTTTGTCCACTTCCATTAAATGTGGGTGGACAAATTGTTATAAAGCACCTTTTAAAATACTGCAATTAAATGGATCAATAACACAAACTCCGCCCTGCAAAATGGCCACAGAGACCTTATGGACACGCATGTTCCTAATTTCAAAAATAGCTTTCTGTGTTTCAGATGTGCTTTTATGCTGCTTTGGTTATGTCTGTATTTCTGGAATGAGTGTGTGACTGCAGTGTGCACCCTGGAATCCATATAAATGGCTCATGGGGCGGACGGTAAAGCTGTTGAGTATACACAACTGTGCAAATAAGTGCTGGATAAGGACAACAGATTTTGAAGTTTGCACAAAATTCCCACACGGCTGAAGCCACATTTTGGTGAAAGCCAGAAAATATTTAGATTGGAAGAATATATTTATTCAACAAAACATTTGCTGTGATGCATCTTTTCAGAGACAGAGCATTGAAATGTACCGTGTGTGTGTGTGTGTGTGTGTGTGTGTTGTAAACAGTGATGAAAATGACGGGAAGAAGATGCTGAATAAGTTAAACATCCAGCAGGCAGTTGTAAAAAATATTGAGTCATTAATTCATTATCCTTATACAATCTCTCAGTCTTTTTCATCCCTCCATCCCTTCATCCGCTCTTCTCCTCAGCTCAGTGTTTCACTGTTCCAGGTGGTTGAGGAAGACTGAGCAAAGATTAAAGTTAGTTTCCTACCTACCTGGCTTCCGTCTGTGTTATCAACATTTCTTTGTGTTTTTTCTGTCGCCTCTTTCTTGTTTTTTCTTCATCAGTCCTCTCCCTCACTTTTCTCATTTCCTTTCATCTCTTCGTCCTCTCTGGCCATTTAGTCTCATTTCCTCTCTTTCCATCATCCTCCGTCCCGTCCTCTGCTTTCCTGTCTTCCGCTGTTCATTCGACTCATTTCTTTTCACTCTCCTCTCCTGTCCTTTTGCACCTCTCCTTCATCATTTCCTCTCCCGCGGAAATCAGTGGTCGATGATTGCAGGAGAGTAGGGGAAGTACCCACTCAGGAGTAGTGGATATATGGTTTGACGTAAATGCACTGAGCTCGTGTTGTTTTGCTACCAGAAGACATTTTGTGCTCGAATAGTGCCAAACAGGTCTGACTCTCTAATTATTAAGCCACCCATCACTGCTGTCTGAACCCATGTCAACTGTGATGGCACCCGCCCAACCCAGTGTTGGCTGGTTGGACGGGGGATGTGTTGACTGAGCAAGCCTGCCTGAAAGGAACCCTTTTAAGACATCAACTCAATGATTTGTACACGCTTTGATCGGAGCCCCGTTGAACTCAGTGTTCCATCATAAAAATGCTCTGCTGCGACGTAGATGGACAAATCTTGCAAATACTGGCGATAAAGAATGCCAACGCTCAGCTGTTCACCTCACATGAAGGTTGAAACTTTGTATTTGAACAGATTTCTACCTTGTTTCGGCTTGATGACACTATTGATTTGTTGATATGATCTAAATCAGGGGTTGCTGTCCGCGATTTCTGTTGAGTTCTGATCGGTTGTATTACTTGTAGTACCTCATCTAATAGACCATTAGATGAGGGTGCCTCGGCCGAGTGTGCAACAGCGTACTTGCCGGTGTCGGCTAACTTTAAAGGATATGCTAAAAAAAAAAAAAAATTGGAACGCCATGCGATCGACCCACATTGCCTTCGCATTGCCTTCGCGATCGAGCGGTAGATCGCGATCGACGTATTGGGCACCCCTGATCTAAATGCTGCATGAAACCCTACAGCTGATCTGTTCAATGGTTCTTCCCAGTGCTCTTTATTTCATTCCAGATATTTCTTCTGTACATTCAGGTCTCAGTTTGTGATAACAAAACTCTAACTGACTTGACTGACTCGGTAAGATGTTGGTGGAGAGTTTGTGGGAGATAAAGTGGAGTTCAGAGTCCCGAGACAGATATGTGAGCGCAAACGTTGGACGACTTATCTCCAACTGGATGGCAAACCAAACAGAGATAGAGACAGACGGGCGGAGTGGGAGAGACGGAATTAGATGGGTGATAAAAGGAAGCAGGCGAGACAGAGACAAACGAGAGCGGCGAGGATGATAATAGTTTAGAAAACAGGGAAATATGAGGGCATAAGATAAATGAAGCTAATCAGCAAGGCAGGTTGTTAATGTGTCCTTTGTTTACAGTGTGTTTCTGTGTATGTGTGTGTGTGTGAGTGTGTGTGCGTGTGTGCGTGTGTGCGTATTTTTAGCTGTGATAATGAAGTTCAGCGCATCTGGAACCCCTAGCCCTTAGGGAGGACAGAGCTCAGACGTACACACACACACACACACACACACACACAGACACACAGATGTGGCCATTCATTTCCTCCTTTAATGCAGTTTGACAAAAACGCACAACATTACATCTCATCTTCTCTACTCCGTGTTGCTTTTTCCTGAGCTAACTCTCACTGTGCATGCATTCATTAATCTCTATTGACATCACGGTGAAACAAAAGCACAACACACAATCATAAATCAATGGTGTATATATGCTGCAAACCACGCCAGCGCATATATAACAAAGATTCATAGCTCATTATTCCACCCGATGTGTCTTACCTTAAAGGAGCCATATGTTTCTCTCTTTCTTTCTCTCTTTGTCTCTGAGGACGCGTCTGTCCCTTCGTCTTTTCCACGGTGTCTTTCTGTCCCTCACTCCCTTCAGCCACTCTCTCTTTTTTGTTTGGCTGAGAGCTGCGTCCCGTCGGGGTCACTGAAGGAGAGATGGGAAGTGTGGCCGACAGAGTGGGTTGTTAGTGTAAAAAGCACGGCGCTCCCAAATGGTACTCACAGAAACACACACACACGCACGCACACACACACACACACACACACACACACACACACACACACACACACACACACACACACACATACTCTTTTTCAGTCGGGGTCACTTGGTGTTGAAGTAGAGGAGTGTGGTGACCTTCACACAGAGTTCTCTGTGTCAAAGTTACAATGGCACTGCAAGGTGAACTTTGTATAAGAACCCGATTAGAGGAAAGTCTTTTGCTCGCTCTCCTCTCTCTCTCTCTCTCTCTCTCTCTCTCTCTCTCTCTCTCTCTCTCTCTCTCTCTCTCTCTCTCTCTCTCTCTCTCTCTGCGTATGTGTGTTTTTCCCTCCCTGTCTTAGGTGATGTGCTGAATTCTTACAGACTCGTCTGGACTTTGACATTTTAAAACTTTAGTATTTGCAAGTTAAAACTCCAGCCGGTTACATCACCGGTTCACCGGGCTGCCGAGATGGAGGAGGTTGACTCCATCCATCCAGCCAGCCGTTTATCCGCACATAAGAAACAAGCAGCAAGCATACAAACAGAAACAACAGTTGAGGGACTTCAAGGGCCTTATTAATTTTTTAATTTCACTCAAGTACAATTTGTTGCTAAGACAATAAAGGCCCTACAAACATTTGTCTTGCAAACGTTAGATCATTACTATCACGCAGCTCTTGAATTTGTTCGCCGCAAAATAATCAAAGACTGCTTACGACCCTCCTGGTCTCTTTTCAGTCTTTATTGTCATCTTCTTTTCATCTCTATGTGCCTTTCAATCCAGTACCCACTTATCCTTGGATGGATTTCACATCTTTACACACACTCAGCATCGCAGTAAGCAGATGTGTCTGTCTGAGGAGATGACTGATGTCTAACATTTAAGCCTCAGGTGAGAGGTGAGGGCAGCAATGGAGAAGTAGAAACAAGACACAAGAGTTTTGGCTTAAAACCCGCAGCCGTAATGCGGAGTACAGACAGCGAATAAAGGCGGTCAGTGATAAATGTGCGGTCAGTGATACTTAAACGTGCATTTGTTTGACCTTTGTTGGGATAATATCAGGACATGTAGATTCTATCTACGATTCTATCTACGTCTATGTTTAGCATCCATCCATTTAACTGGCCTATTATTACGCAACCTGAAATAATAAAACCAAATGTAACAATAACACTTGATGATAAATCTCAGAGGAATTCCCCCCCCCACATACACACACACACACAAACAGAGAGGGCAATTTTCTAACAAACACATTATTTCTAGATTGTAGCTCCACCGCGCATAGACACACACTCCTTACCCCAGTCTGCGCCATCCCATTATACTGTACATTACCTCAGCTCTGGGAGGCGTGCCTGGTCCATTCTGGTATGTGTGTGTGTGCGTGTATGTGTGTGTGTGTGTGTGTGTGTGTGTGTGTGTGTGTGTGTGTGTGTGTGCGTGCGCACAGTGGCTTCGTGCCAACCTTGCCCATTACAGTGTGCCTCTTAGAGAAATCTGTCCTTATAGCTTCATTGCAACACACACACACACACACACACACACACACACAGACATTCACAGATGCACACACACACACGCGCACGCAGACACGTGCGCACGCACACACACACACACACACACACACACACACACACACGCACGCACGCGCGCACGCACGCACGACATGCATTACATCTCATTCCTCGATGAGTCATGCATCATGATGATCTTAGTTGAAGCCGTATTCTTTGCTCTCTGATGCGCTGCTGCAGTTGAGTTTCATGCCCAAACGGTTTTCGACGAATCCCTGGACATTTAAAACCATTAAAGGAGCAGCCAGACCATAAAGGCCTTATTCCACTGGACAGAGTTACCTTATACCGGGCCCTTCCCTCTGGAGACAAGGGTGTGAGGGAAAGTGTTATATTGGATCGTACAGGTGTTTCTAATAAAGTGTATGTGTCCCATCCTGTCTTGGGATCCCCGGGTAGAGCTGGAGAATGTGGTCAGGGAAAGGGGACATCTCTCACTGTCTGCGACACGCTGTGGAGCTGGTAGAAGTTTGTGTGACGTTTGATGATGGTGATGCTTTGCCAAAAAATGATGAATATTTTTCAATTCAAGTATAAGACGATTGGGATGACTGTGTGTGTGTGTGTGTGTATATATATATGTCAGTGTCTAATAATTGGAAGGATTGTTTGACTTATGATGACTGACTTCAGACGAAACCCCTTTCATTCATCACTCATATAGGGCAGCGTAGCACATTGTTGCCCCCTCTCTTCTTCCTGCCTCCCTCCGTTCTGCCTCTCCGCTCTCTGTCTTTCTCCTTGTCTTTCTGTCGTTTGATTTCTCCCTTCCTCCTCTCGCTCTTCTCTGCTCCTGCCCTCCCACCTCTCATCTCTCTCCGTTTGCAGCTTGCATATCTGCATGTCAGTGTTTTGGCTGTGTGGGCGCGATCCCGTCAAAACCTGCTGTGTGAGTGTCTCAACAAATGTGTCAGACTGAGTTTGCATGACTTGCTCTTCTGTATATGTGTGTGTGTATGTATGTGTGTGTATGTGTAGGTAGTCGTGTCCGTCTCAGAGAATACGATCAGTGCAGATGTGCAGTTGCGTGTCGTTGATCTTTGTGTTGGTTCTCTCTGTTGTGTGTATGAGGTAAGCCTGAAACTGTGTCCTGTGTGCTTTTTTTTCCCTCTGTAGTGGTTTGTGTGTGTGTTCTTCCTGTTTTGTGTGTAAACATGTATTTTTATTTCTTTCTTTTAGCAGAAATCTGCCTGTATGATTGATTTGCATCCCAGAATTCAGCTTTGGTTTTTAACACACTTAATCAATGCATTACACACACACACACACACACACACACACACACACACACACACACACACACGTACTGGAACACATGAAGGAAACTGCTTTGAGCGCTTCCCAGTTACCAGTTTAGCTTTTCTAACAGAGGTCTTGAGAGCGTTGGACTAACACTCACACTATTTCTTCTCTCTTCTGCACTTATCACCTGTGCTTTGCCTGTGTGAAAAGGCTTTGTGAGAAGTTATTTCTGTTTATTCTTTTTCGTGCAATTTCAGCCGCGGATGTCTCCCGTGCTGTAAGCGTGGCCTTTTCAACCTGTGTTAAAGTGGATAAAGTGGATAAAGCTGTAGTGCAGCCCTGCTGTTAAGGTGGCACAGTTTTCCCGGGGATAGGGAGCGAGGGAGCAAGACTCCTGGATTGAGCAATGCTATGTAATAAAGACTGAGGATAAGCAAGAAGACGGAAGACACGTTTGTCTTTTCCAGTTGATTGAGCAGACATTGGCGATGCGCTGGTGAGGATTACAGAAACGCCCTGCATATGCGGCTTCACGTGCGCATGTAACGAGTAGTTGTGAGCTGACACACTTGATGCGAGCAACCCTACATAAATATATTCTAACTATATCAGGCCCTTTAGCTGCTGTCTACGCCGCAAAATCTATTACAGCCAGATTCTCCTCTCAAGCTGCCATATTCAATAAGTGGCCGACTCTCCAATGTTGCGCTGTCGCTGCTCATATCTGCTGCCTGTCAGAAGCAATTTGGAGTGTATGACACTAAAAGCAGTCTATGTACCACATATACTGTATAACAGCCAGTCAAATCATTAAACAGTTTACCTCTGTCTATATGCCCCATTAACACTGATGTGCAAATTTATGGATAACCATGGCAACGGTGTTTACACAGAAGAAGTCATCTATCTATCTATCTATCTATCTATCTATCTATCTATCTATCTATCTATCTATCTATCTATCTATCTATCTATCTATCTATCTATCTATCTATCTATCTATCTATCTATCTATCTATCTATCTCTAGACTCTAACAATTAAGACTTCTTTAAAGGTCACAGCCATAACAAGCTTCTTTAACAGTTCAATACCTTTTATATAGTTGCTCTTGCTGTTTACACAAAAGAATATAACATTTTCAGCAAAATGTGGAATTGTCTTGCCATGCAAGATTACAGATAGGAGCCAGGGGTGATGGACAGAGGGAGAGATATGAGATCAGGGTGAAGAGGAAATGGGTGAGGGAGAAAATCTGATGAAACAGAAAGAGCTCCATCTTTCTCTGTAAATCTGAGATCATTGTGTGCCGACCTATTAGCATACTGGAGTCTGACTTTGCAACACAAAAGCGAAAGAGCGAGAATGAGAGAGAGTGAAAGAGAGAGAGAGAGAGAGAGAGAGATGGAATGAGGATGATGTGATTGCAAAAGATAAAAGAAAAAGTGACGAAAGTACGAAAGACAGGGATGCAATCGCAAATGCAGAGCCAGGAAATGGTGGGGAGAAAGAAGACTCAAATAAGGAATATTAATTTTTCACTTGGCAAAAGAAGATTAGGGAGAAAATGTTATAAAAAAAGGCAGCCGGCGTACCTCTGATAAGTCTGGGGCATTTAACAGGCAGAGAGGAGACAGGAGAGAAGGAGGAGGAGGAGGTTTATGAAAGACATGACAGAAGAAATGGGAATGGATCCAATTAAGAATAAGTGTGGGTTTGTCAAGTCAAGGCCCCGATTCTGACGGACCAGGAAATGCTGAGCCAAGAGTTTTCACTGAGCAGGATGGAAAAGGTGGACTGGTGGGGCTGAAAGAGAGACGGACGGTGAAAGGAAGAGAGAAAGGAAAGGAGTGGGAGAGTCACTCACAGGGAAATGAGAAAGTGAGAGTGAAAGAGTGCACGCAGGAAAGTAAAGTTAAATTTAAGAGAGGGTGAAATGGAAGAGGTGGATGGGGCTGAGGGAAACCGAAGTACTTCAGAGCGGAAAAAGTATGGAGGGGATGAAAGAGAAGACGACAGGATGGGGTAGATTTAGCAGGGTAGGGGAAAAATTTGGGGAGAGAGAAGTAGGGAGGACAGCTGGAGAGGACAGGAGAGGAGATGAGGGACATTTCTAATTAGGCAAGAGGAAGGAAGGAGACAAAATGTAAAAATGGGGAGAGGAAAGGAAAGGACAGAGATAACAAAATGAAAAAGGAATTCCAACATTTTTCCACTGGTCCTATCCATGGCCACAGGAGGATGGAACCTCTCCCAGCATGCACTCTGGAAGGGTTTCCAGTCCAACCTGCTGCAAACACACACTCACACCTCGGGGCAATTTAAAGTTAAAGTTAGGTTAAAGTTTTCTGCTCACCTAATGCAAAAATAATCGACTGAGAAAAAGATCCAGGTCAGGTTTGAACCCCAAACTGTAAACACAAAGCTGCTGCCAAATCAATACAGAGACGTTGCTGTAAAAACTTGTTTAAACAATAAATAGAAGACATTCACATGCTCCCTCCTCATTTCTTGGCCCCCGTGTGCACAATATACATACACAAAATAATGCATAGTATCTACCTGAGCACATAAAGACCTGATCATAGATAGAGAGAGTGTGGAACCACAAGCGTATAATAAACCCAGCGACTGAGATCTGATCACAACCTAGAAAACAAGAATGCTATTTGATCCAATTGCTGCCATTTGACATCATTTTAGAGATACAGCATCCAGATACAATGATCACATTTTAATCCGTGTTATAAAAGCAGACGTTTTCTCCATTTGTTTGGGCACAGCATTGGTATGTTGCTGCCATCCGCGATTGTAAACTGCGTCTCAAACACCCCAAACGTGGCAGTAGATGAGAACTCCACCATTTGTGTTCAGAAACGAAACAAACAGTCTTTCCGCATTTGATGTGAGGAGACGGTGAGGTGACAAGATGGGCCGAGATCACAGAAGCATCGGCGGCTCTGTTTTGATTATGTAACGTGAAAAGACGGTCTTCAGAATATCCTCATCATAATATTTCACAGACGCATCCAACGATTCCTTTGCCATCCTTGTCGAGATGTAGCAATATTTGGATGGAAACATGACAACAGCAACGGTGACGAGAGGAGAGAAAAGGGAGATGCATTAACAGAAAAACGGTGTGGGAGGCAATTTTGTCCAAATGTGTTCATGCAGAAAAGGAGAGCTGTTCCATCAGAAGAGCAAAAACATAAGAAAGAGGGCTAGAGAAAGTGATTAAACCTGTCTGAGAGAGAGAGAAAAAAGGAAAAGACAGGCCGACTAGGAGACTCACTGATCCGAGTAAGAAGGAGAAACGAGAGACGGGCCTGTTTTGGGGGAAGAAAAGCCTATGTAATGTGCGGGAAGGTGTGAACATGGTAGTCATTCAAGCAGTCCCCCAGATATTATTAGATAACTGGATTTCTTAACCAGTAATAAGACCGCTGAACCTAGAGAGGAAATGGAGCAGAGACGCCAACAGAAAGATTTTCATGGTTGGCTTGGGTTTGGCCATTAAAAAGGTCCAGGTGGGATGATTCAGGAGAAGGTTGTTCTGCATCTTTCAAACTGCTGTGAATAGAAACGACACGCTTGTGGCGAGACACAACAGGCATGGGCGCTCACGTCAGTAAGAGCAACAGATATTTTGTTATGCGTCACACTTTTCAAATCCTCAGAATCCTTTGATATGAAGTCCAATTCAAGCGCTGCCAAAATGATCCTTGAGAAGAAGAAGAATGTCTCTTGTTAGATTTGTGTTTGTGATGTTGCTATATTGTGTTTGACGCAATCGTGAGACAAATTTGGATAAATGAAGCATGTGAACCTACCTGTCCAGTTTCCATCATTTACTGCATCCAGGTCGTGGAGTTCAAACATCCTTCTCCTTCATATCCTCCACACATCCTCCAGCGCTTCTCAGTGGATCCGGAGATGCTACCAGGACCTATGGGATATATAATCCCTCTGTATAACCCCTCCTCTGTCTTCAGGGTCTGCCACATGGTCTCCTCCCTGTGGAATGTCCCCATTATACCTCCCTAAGGAAAAGTCCGAGAGGTTTGCTGGTTAGATGCTCAGACCACCTAAGCTGTCGGTTCTACTCCCAGCTCCCTCTTGAAGCCCAAATTCCTCTCTGCGTCCCTCAGGGTGAATCCTGACACATACAGAAGAAGCCTGTACCTGCCGCTGTGGTCGCATCACTCACTACCCTACAGCTCATGACCGCGGGGGAAGGGATGGAACACCTGCAGGCATGCAGACACTGCACCACTCCACCTTTTCTCTCACTTGGCCTTTATCTCATCTTTATCTTCATCTGAGAGAACACTTCCATGTGCATTCTGCTGACATACACACAGAAAAAACATCAACAAAACTTGCACTAATGAGCTTTCTGGGAAGTCTTTGGGACAGGCTGGTTGCTGACCCTAGGATGAGGACTTTCATCAGTGCCAACCTGGGACACTGATGAAGGCCACATTTGACCTATCCAGGTTATCTCGCCCAATGACCTCTAGGATAGACTCCAGCACCACCTGCTACCCTGAAGGAGAGAACGGACGGATGTTTGCCCATTTAGCACTCAGAGCTGCTAGCTACACTTTTGCAGTTTGTTGATGAAGAAATCTGAAATCACAAATATATCTTTGAGAGTTCTTGTACATGCAATTCATATGTAACCAAGGGTTGTTTGGCTACATGATTTAATTGTCTTCGATTACAGTATTTCTTCAACCAAATGTGAACTGGTATTGACTTTTGTCTATGGTACCTATGGCCTGTGGAGCTGATAGCCAGGCTCATATTCTGTTGTGATTGGCAGGGCTGTGTGCAAGCTGGAGGGGATTGTTACATCTTATCAGTGTAGACAACTACAGGCTCTTGATTCACATCACACCCAATTATAACACACAAATGATGCAGCAGGAGCACGCTGGAGCCGAGAATGGCAACTGTGAAAAACAGTGATAGAAATGATCTTCAGGCGACCAAACACCAGGCTGTGTGTAATTCTGTCACGGTGGGTGTCGAGCCTGTGAGTGTTTGGTCCGAAATCAAGCACACCTTAAATAGGTTTAGAGGTCAACTATAGGTGAAGAGACTCTCCTCTCCTCTCCTCTCCTCTCCTCTCCTCTCCTCATTACAGTATGCTACTCGTTCTTACAGTGTACGGGTCAGTGTCCATCTTGTCCTTTGTTTACGGTGTGTTAACCAATTTGTCTGCTGCCATCCGCATGTAAGACTGCAAGCCTGTTGTTAAGAAGCCCAGTGCTGGGAAATCACACGCACGCACACACACACACACACACACACACACACACACACACACACACACACACACACACACACACAACAGAGCCCACTTACTCTACTCATTTTCTCTGATGTCCTTTTAATTTTGTCGTTTGTCGTTTTGGTCAAAAAGAGCAAGACTGAAGAGAGAGAGCATAGAGGACACATGAGAGAGGGTGAAGATGAGGAGTTAAGCATGTGTGTGTTTGTGAGTGTGTAGGTGTGTGTTAGAAATTGTTGCAGGCATAGAAATATGTAATGAGAAGCTTTACAAACCATATTAGCGCATACTTTGAAAAGCCAAGCCGCAGCTTTTATACTTCTTTAGAACCAGACTAACACATGGACACACACACATACACATATATACACAATCCTACAATCCGGACACACTCTCACACACAGCATATTAGTCAGTTTTAATCACACAGCATGATAGCGTGTGTGCATACTCATCCAAGGCTGCTTAATGTTGATAATAATGTAGTCAACCACAGTAATAGATCTGTCATTCAACACAATTAAAGGAACACGCACGCACGCACACACACACACACACACACACACACACACACACACACACACACACACACACACGCACGCACACACACGCACGCACACACACACACACACACACACACACACACACACACATATTTCCTTTTGAATAGTGAAATTGTAACGCTTGTATTAAGGATTAGGTCCCTAGCTGCCACATTTCTTCCGCTGTTATAATTAAGGGTTATGTAATACAACACTGATAGATACACAAACTGGCTCCCACATGTAATTACATGCACACACACACATACACACACAAATGCACACCTACACACACAGACACACACAGAATTAGGTATGTATAATATGTATGTATATAAAAGTAAATGAGACTTTCATACAGACACTGACATAATGGAGGTGTGCACACGCACACGCACACACACACACACACACACACACACACACACACACACATACACACACACACACACACGGATTCCGGTGTAACCTTTAAGGTGGCACATAAAGCAGAAAGCAAGCAACCAATTGTGCTGGAATTCCAGTTCTAAACAACATGATAGCTTTACTGTAATCATATAAGGAACGATGCATAATTCATCTTATAGAGCATAGAGTCAATATGCATATACCGAAGCATCACTGTGTGAGAGTGCAACTAAGACCCATTAGAGAGAGGAGCGCTGTCGTCAAAACCCAATTACGCCACCAACTACAGTCGTAGGCACAGTCATTACACACGCCAAACGCACGCACGCACGCACGCACGCACGCACGCACGCACGCACGCACGCACGCACGCACGCACGCACGCACGCACGCACGCACGCACGCACGCACGCACGCACGCGCCATGTTATATGGATCCAGTATTTGTATACTAGAATTGTCCTTTCAGAGGTGGTTAAGTGGGACAATTAGTGACTCAGTTGGGACAAAGTTGTGACAATAGGTAAAAAAAGGACTGCAAAAAGGAGGAGATGCAACATATAATGCAGACTGAGACCAAATAGTAATGCGATACCACACAGTGGCTATGGTCATTGAAAGTTTAAAATGTTCCTATTTCTGACCCTGATATTATGTGACATATCATGTTTGAAGGCCGGGTGAAGATTTCCATTTTCTTCCCTGTAAAAGAGGTAAAAGAGATGAATAGACATATGGATGGATGTGAAGACGAATGGATAACCTGGTTCTCAGCCATCAGGTGATGATGAAAGGTGGGTAGAAAGATGGCGAGAAAGAAAAAAGTAATAGATGGATAAATAAATGGGATTTCTGCCTAGTTTTAAGACACGGGAATATGAGGAAAATAGAGAAAAAGAGATGGAATGAGACAGACACTGCAATGGAGGGAGAGAGAGAGAGAGAGATGGGATAGATAGATGATAATGGAATTTTTTGCCTAGTTCAAAGCCTTGGCAGTGTATGGGAGATGTAGACAGATGTTGAGAATAAGAGAGAGAGAGAGAGGGAGAGGGCGAGAGAGAGAGAGAGAAGAGAGAGAGAGAAAAAAAAGATAGGAAAGATAAATTATAATGGGATTTCTGCCTAGTTCTAAGTCAGGGAACTAAGCTTCATGTTCGTTGTGTACTGTCTGACTGAAAGCTGCTTATAGTGGAATACACTGAGCTAAGCCCAATATTACATTAGTTGTTTACAGTAAGCCTGCACATTACCATGGCATTGTGTGTTAGTTTCTGTCTTTTGTGTGTGAAATTTGAGCTTCACCCTTATTTGTCACGCAGCCACAACGCCAATCAAACTATCATCAGCATCATTTTTCAGCATTCATATACATGTGCCTACAGGCTTAGTGGGGAACTGTTAATAATTATAGTCTGTAGGTTTAGGTTGAAGCAGTGGAGCCCAGTATGAACACCTGCTGTCGTGACCCTAACAGATTTACATCGCATTACCAGGTGCAAGGGTTCGCCAAAGCAAGCTGTCACTCTCATCGGGCGAAGGATAAGGTGTTGATCAACACCACACACCTCGACTCAAGCGTGACAGATTGTAGGCCGCTGTATGACAGGTCAGCACGTAATCTGCCGCACCTCACTTGTCAGGTCTGCTAAGCTCAGTGTGCCATCGCATGCAGCGCTGCTACCACACTCTCTTTCCTTCTGGTGTCCTTCAACTGTTTAAACGTGGACCCAGAGAGACACAAAGTTCAAAGTGCAACTCTAACTCTAACTCTAAATACAGAGCCTAATTTCCTCTGACATTTTCTATTTAGAATCTCAGCCTGAATAACACATGGGACAGTAAGTGCAGATCACAGGGTGAGGTGGAGGTGTCGTGTTTGTGCAACATCTTAGCTAGAGACCTGCAAATCACTTTCTATTTGTAAATTGTCAAAAAGGAAATTGAAGCATTTTACCCGACTGGTCCTGAGTGAATGGATGGAACAGAAGATCACGCACATCTGACTTTGGATAACACTTCTATCTTTCAGGTCTCATCTAAACTGCAGTCACCATAGAAACATTTCACAATGTCAAATACATGATTTGGAAAACCTGAGCTATACATTGTCCCTCTGTTGCGGAGGTCACCATGTGTGTGTGTGTGTGTGTGTGTGTGTGTGTGTGTGTGTGTGTGTGTGTGTGTGTGTTATTAGAAGTTAGAGGACAGACAATATCAACACTCCACGCCAGAACAACCACTTGAAATGTGGAGATGAGAGTAAAGAAGCTGAAATGTTGCTGTCTTCTGTTTGTTTTCAGTCAAAGGCACATTTATTTTGCAGCTTTCTTTGATTGAAATAAAACAGCAATTAAGCAGGTACAATACAAACCGTCCAACTTCAAACATGGTGCTTGATCAGTCTTTAGGTCTGTATCTCTGTCTCCCTAACAGAGAAATAAACTGCTTTTGAATCATTTAGCAGGAACAATCACCTCTTCTCTTTCCAGTCTTCCAGATCTTTACTGTTACTATCAATAATTTAGCATTGTGTGTGTGTGTGTGTGTGTGTGTGTGTGTGTGGTGGGGGGTAGGGGGTTTTAACATGTGTCTGTGGTTCAGTGCAGGTGAATGGTGTGGTGTGAATGAGATGATGTACTTAGATATTAAATACTCTGCAAACCTTTCACTTTTTAAAGAATATATGTTTTGATGAATTCTATTAATTTTCTTCTAAAGGACAACTTCAGTTTTAGGAATCACTGCAGTTTGGTGATTCAGCAAATATCCTGCATAAATAATGACTTGAATAAATACATTCTGAGACAATTCATTCTGCAAAAGTAGAGCCGTGTTTCAGCAAACTTACATTAAAAATTGATTTTCATCCAACACCACTGGCATTTGGTAAAGCTTCTATGGGCACCAATGCACTTCTGGATGTCAGGGACACACAAACATTGACAAACATAACAATGATGACACAAAAAGTGAGCAGGGTACCAGTAGATGGATTTTTTGTTGGGCGATGTTTGCCTTCATGGAACAAAGACTGTGAGATTGTGACTGTGACACTGCGACTTGTCAAGTGGAACTTGTAAATGTTTGTGGCACCTATTTTGCTTTATGTTATGCAGAAGCACAACTGAGCCTTAAGTGGGTGTGCATGTGTCGCAGACTGCTGTTGTTAGCATAGTCGGATTATGCATTATTATGCAATGCAGAACATTTCCCGCAGCATTAGGTTATACAGGTGTTTCTCTTATATATATATGTATATTGTTACTTTTGAGCCCTTGCCCAGCCTGACTTAGCTTTACTTTAAACAGGACCTCTGTAAAACAAGTTAGTCAATAATTCAAGCTGGAGTACGAGTTATGTACGGGCTATAGCTGCAGCTCACACACATACACTTACACACGCTGATGCAAGCCAATGACTTGTATTGGTTTAGAAGACAGAGTTGAGAAACTTTTGTGATTAATGTGTTCTTGCTGCTGAAAGCAAAATCCCTGAATGGAGTTTGGCTTTAAGGGGGAGTGATCCTCTCTGTGAAAGCACACATCTGGCCACAAACTGCAGAGAACAGAAGCCCCCCCCCCCCCCCCACACACTTTTATTTGCCACTGGCAGTCTCTGATTACTTTGATTACTTGTAGCTAGTTACCTATGCCCACAGACACCCTTTTGTAATATCTAATGGCATCACATACGCGTGTGTGCTGAGTGTGTGTATTGGGGAATTTATATACACCTTGTATGTTTGTGTTTGAGCATGCTTAGTGCACATGTGTTGTGCCTCATGCAAAAGTGATTTCTGCGTAGGTGTTGTGACAGCATCACCATTTGTCTTTGTTTGTAGCTGTATGCACACACACGTGTCTCTGGTGCCCTTTGTGGTTGTATGTGTGTCTGGGTGTGTGTTTACTCATGTCCATTCATTTGTATGTGCATGAGTGTGTGTGACAGGAAGGGTAGGATTACCAGATTGTTGCCCTGAGACTGGGTAGGATTACCTGCAGAGACAAAACAGAGGAAGGACAAGAGGGAAGGCAGGAGGTGCGACATGAGATGGAGATAAAGAGATAGATGCGATGGTGAGTGAGAGGAAGAAGAACAAGAAGAAGACGAGTAAACCCGAAGTGGAGAGGCAGTTGGAAAATTGAGAGAAAACATTGAGATAAGGGAGGACAGAGGAAGAGGGTGACAAAGGGACAGGTACATAAAGATCATAAGGGCTGATGCAGCGCACATGCAAAGAAGACGAGGAAGTGATCCTCTTGTTTCCTCAGGTCTTAGGCTGATATGATCTACAGATAGTGTGTAGTTTCTAGCTTAGCACTTGTTTAATGAACCCCATGTAACAAACACTGACCTCTGTGTAGATTATCAGTGATTACTGAGGGTCTATGTTACATTTGAACCAACATTAATTAGGAAGAGTGTCAGCAAAATGTTGGGATGTAACATTATCACACATACAGAGCATGTTGTCTTGAAGTCCCTTCAAAGTCAGCTCTCATGCAGTCTGGTGCTGGTGAGATCAGTTTACGGCTGGAGCCAGAACTATTATCCAGACCCCCTGCGCTGCCTGACCTCGAAGCGGTATTCACTGTCCTTGGTAGGCATCAATTTAGATATGAGGATCACATCTGTTTCTTAATGTACAGGTGTAGGCGAGAGAAGGAAGAGAAGGCAGTTCAAAGCAAAAGCAAAGACCCGACAGCATCTTTAAGGTCTTTAAGACGTCAGCAGGAACATGGCTTCAGAAGCAGCCAGTGATCGTGCGGTCATGTGGCCCTTTGGCTTTACAGTGGAGTCAGTGAGCGTGTGTGTGACTCATTGGGTTGCTCAAGAATGCCGATGCGTGTGAAACCTGTTCTGCTGGTGGTCTCGGTGAGCAAAGTTAATTGGAATAAATGGGGTGCAGTCTGTGTTCACTATAGCGGTACTGCTCTACAGTGACACCTGGGTAGGATTTGAGTATTAAACAGTGGGTAATGGACACATGGGCCCCGGATGGATGCTGTATGGTAATTGCTGCAAGATGAATGGATGACTCCTATTAATGGAGTGGATGGAGTGGGTACTCTTTTCTGTCACTGATTCACTGCTGGCAAATTAATATAGTTTTGGTTACTTCCAAACAAATACGAGATTCATTGTATGGATCGGTACAGCTTTGATACACATACAGTCTGAATCGACCAAAACAAGGACGGGGACTCTCAGATACGTGGCTGGTTAGCAACTGGCTAAGTTATCACTGGCTGGAGTGAAAGTGTTTTTTTCTTGATTTAAATAGTTTCTTTACATGTTCAGGGTAAAATGAGGAAATCCCACAAGTAATTAACTGAGGCTAAGCGCTAGGCTAAGTCCGTAGCTTAGCCTGTAGCTTTGTAGAGTTTGGACGTTTGCAGTTGAATTCTCACCTCTACGCTCAAGTGTGAATGAAGAAGACAATATGGCTTTATTAAAATCCGAAAAAGAAATTAATGTTTGTTTATTTTTGCGAACTGGCATCTGCTTCTGTGAAATAAATGCAGAGTGAAGCAATAAAGGTGGGGACGCTTGGTTTCCTGAGCTTATGCTAATCAGCCATCACTTATACATTCATCTCGCTGCCACTGTCTGTTCAATGTCACCCCGTCAAACAACCCCCCCCCCCACACACACACACACCCGCACACGTAAACAATCACATATGCACATGTCTGTCCCAAGCCCTTCCTCTATATCAGTCTCTCAATCCTTGTCACTATTTGTTTTTTACCTTGCGTTAGTTGTAAAAAGCATTATTTCTACGTTGAACTGGGGAGTAAACAAGTGTACCAATTAGGATCATCAAGTACACTGTACCTCATAATGTCTGTGTGCATACAATATGTGATTTTACATTAAAAAAGGCATTAGAGAGAGTCAGGGCAATAATTAAAATTGTCCTTCAGAGCTGGAGCAACACCACATACACATGCAAATCACACACTCTCACCCTCACACATGCACGCCGAACATCCGTAACATCTGTTACCTGCATGTTACCATCGCACCAGCAAGTGAGACACGCAAGTGACAAGTGAAAGTGATCTCTCTTTGTCTCTGTTCCTTCCTCTCTCTCTCCCCACACACACACACACATGCACAGGCACAGACACTTGATAAGGTGAGATCTTACAAAGAACATGTGAGAGCAATTATACATGTTTGTGTTTGTGTGGATGTTTGATAAAGTTGTTTTTTTTCTAAATGCAGTCACTCATTTGGATAGACACGTTTTAATGTAAGGACCTTAATATAATGATATAACTTTTGTAAAAACACTCATAAGGGACAATTGAAAGCAGCATTCAAATCCTAAATCATGAGTGAGGATGATGAACAGGTCTGTTATGGTATGTATGTATGGAGGAGTATTGATTTGGACAATCAATAATTCCCTTCATTTGCATCCATTACTCATAATTACAGAGGTGAATCTGTTTCAGTGTGCAGACTTTTATTATGTTAACAGCAAGTGTGTAATCTTCATTGTCTGAGGGAAGAATAACCACTCATTTGACCAAAGTCCACATAAAGGGCTTAGTGACATTTCCTGGACACGTGTTCTGACCAATCAGATGGCACAACCTTATATCGAGAGGCGCATTAAGGCCAATAGGTGTCAATGGGTTCCATATTTAATCCCACTGCCATCTTTAACCTTCCACCACTGCAGCAACCCCTGTGTGTGAGACCCCGTGTTTGTTAGCCAATGGAGCTGTGTACAAGTTTGTGTGTATGTGGGTGCTGACTACAGTAAAGCGCAAGTGGCATCCCATCCTTCACACTGATCCACACACACGCACACACACAAGAGAGAAAGAGAGAGAGGGAGAGAGAGAGAGCTCTGTGTAAGCACCAACTGTCCCTGTAATGAAGTTTAATGACGTAATGCTGGGCCAACACACAGAGGAGGAGGTTTGGGAGAAGGTACAACAATGTTACCTGCCCCGAGCCTCTGCAATGGTTGTACCATCAGGGTATAATGAGGTTTACCAAGCTACAGCATCTGATGTAAGCTACGACACTTGTCGATTGTAACATGACACTGGAACCCATTCTCTTGTATCCTCAAAGGTCATTCTGAGACGCAAAATCACTGACTGAGGCAAAAGTAGAAGCAGATAGAAATTGTTAATATATTCCTCTGATATATCACTACAACAGCTTTTAAGGGTGGAAGGGGAAGAACTGTCTCGGTTGAAAGCCAGAGCTATAAATAAAGAAGCCAAATAATAAATGCACGCTCTGATTGAAACAATAAACAAACCAGAATGCAGAACATAACTGATTGTGTCATAACGGACTGTGGCAGGGACGAGCTCCAGCTGAGCGGATGCAATAACATGAAAGCAATGAAAGTGGAGCAGGAAATTCTGCATCTATTTCTAATGTTCTAATGTATCAGCAGGCAACTGAGGTCATGGTTTGTATTCTAGTCCATAATGTCTATGCATAGGGAGTTTATGCATCGGTATCCTGTCTGCATGTGTGTGTGAAAATAAATCAGTCTCTCAGAATCATTGAGCTGTGATGACAGGTAGCAGTGACGATGATGGATGAATGCGTCGATTGAAAGACTCTTCTATAATTTCTGCCAGACTACTGGATGACCCCAAAAAGACAAAAAAAGTACTTTGTTTTATCTTGTGAAAAATATCATGCATGTAGAATACAGGAGAAATTCTCTTTGTTAAAGTGAAAACAAACTCTTTGGAGGGAGGCACTGTTTTTGATCTGCATGAGACAACGTGGGCACAGAGACCAGGAGTCAGAGTCGAGGGTCAGAGTCGATATGAAAGTGGTTTTGAAACTTGTTTGTCAAATTTAAACAATTCTTTATGGTACCTAGGTATGATTAGTATATACTGCAGTGTGTTGTGCAGTAAACTACTTTAATGCGTTGTAAGCTTGATAAAAGAATGACCTTACCTGTTCCGTTTGAAGACAGCAATAGCAGGAAAGAAAAGGTAGAAAGGAGGCAGATAAGAACACGCCCCCCCGCACTGTCCTTCCTTTCCTCTGTCCTGGCTGGAAGCTGTGTTTAACCTTTACACAGAGGTAAGGTTAAATAATGCCCAAGTGGAGCAGCTCCCACTGTGCATGTGTGTGCGTGTGTGCGTGTGTGTGTGTGTCTCTGTCCGTGTGTGCGCTATGAAAGGCAGTATTCCGCAAGCAGTTAGACCCTTATTTACCTTTGACGTGATGAACAACAAAACATCATGGAGCGTTTATACCATTACTCACTCACTATTTTTCTGCACAAGCATTAAAAACTCTGCTACACTGTAAGATGAATTCATACTTTAGCGTTTGCAGTATAATACAAAACAAGCAGTTACAAATAGCTTTATCATAACTAACAAACACAAAGCTACACCATGTCAGCCAATGAATCTACATATGACATCCCTCTCTCTCTCTCTCTCTCTCTCTCTCTCTCTCTCTCTCTCTCTCTCTCTCTCTCTCTCTCTCTCTCTCTCTCTCTCTCTCTCTCTCTCTCTCTCTCTCTCTCTCTCTCTCTCTCTCTCTCTCTCTCTCTCTAGCCCCAGCAGTTGGTATGACCTTAGCCTAAAGTGACTGCACCACTCTAACGATAATATCCCTTCTGCCAATCTTCTCCTTTTCCTCTCATATTCAGATGTTTGACCTTAGACTTTAAATCTGATGTCTGCTTTATTGGACCGTAATTAGAAAAAAAAAGAATCTAAAATCACAGGAAGAGAGAGCGAACAAGAGAGTACAGAAAAAGAATTAATTGGAGAGGTGGTCAGAGCGATGGACGAGGAAGGAAGATAGAGAAATGGGGCAAGAGAGAGGGGGAGTAAGGGTGACGACAGGGGAGGTCAGAAGATGAACACTCTGCCTGCACTCATAAAAATAATTATAATAATTCTAGATCGGCTGACCTTACCTCTGCTTGTGTTAATGGTCACTTTCTTAGAATCTATTTCTGCTTTATTGGATTGAACAGTGGAGAGTAACATATAGTCAGGGTCAAAGCTGCAGAGGGAAAGGGGGAAAGATATTGGTGATGAGTATTGCTTTTATTTTGAAATTATATGACGTTTTTTTATTCTCGATGAAAACATGTATACATGTGCTGATCAAGAATATGACAATTGAAATGAGGTAATTTAGTGGAGTCTCACAATAGGTTAAAAAAATGAAGATTCAAATGCAGGCGAGGAACAGATTCAGGATCATAAGCAGAATTCCAAAATAAAGCAAATGAGGCAAAAGGTGACAGAAACCCCACAGCGTCCAGTACACAAAAGTCCAAAATGTAAAATAAAGGCTAAAAAACCGGTCAGGACATTATTTTTATATATATTAATATTATAAATGTTTTAAATGCATCATTGTACAGTGCATTCACAATGAAATATAACTTACATAAAAGCTGCTGGTGTGATTTAATTCTGCACCATCAAATGGATTCATTGTTGAGAACTCGTCATGTTCTCTTCATGTCCTCTCAGCTCATAATTTCCGGTGACCTTTCTGACACCAAGATCACATTAATACAAATATAAACCTCACAATGCCGACACTTATTCATAATGTGTTACTTTCACACTCACACTGAAGCATGAACATGCGCACACACTGCCAATCACTCAGCCCATTATAGTCATCATGATCCCTGGTGTACACACGCACGCACGCACGCACGCATGCACAAGCACGTGCACACACGCTCACACACACACACACACACACACACACACACACACACACACACACACACACGCGGACATCTGTCATACGGTTTGTTGCACCGTCAGAGTTCTGCTCTACAAAAGACTAATAAATGATAATGGGGAAATTTAAATGGTTAAAAATATGGACTGGATGGGCGAGGCAGACGGATAATCGTCATGAAATTGGCTAATGTGAAATGTTGGTTCACACCTCGACATAAAGAATTTACACCCGGACATGGCTGTGTGGTTTGATAGATGACCAGAGGGGAAGTGATGATTAAGTGATGATTGTATGTGTGTGCGTGTGTGCGTGTGTGTGTGTGTGTCTGTCTGTGTGTCCTTACAGAGACAGAAAGGTGAAAAGGACCCGAGGACATTGCATTGGTTATCGTCTCTAAGAGCCCATTATTAGGTTAAAGGTTGATGCTGGTTAAATGTTGACAGTGGTGAGGTGATGGATTAGGTTAGTGGAAGGTCCTCACTAAGTATACACATTGTGTGTGTGTGTGTGTGTGGTGTGTGGGTTTGATATGACCTGACATTCACTGACATGCTCCCTTTGTGTACACCCACGCTGTGGCTGTGCCTTATGAAATGTCAAAGTTGAAAAGGGGCACAATTAGCACTAATGATTTAGAGCCAAAAGTCAACAATCTGCCAACAAGTTTAAAATACGTACAAACTCATGTGTGTTTGCATTTGTGCACGCGTGTGTGTGTGTTTACACAGTGATGAAAATACCTGTGGTTGTCAGACCTGATTAAGTTTGTCCTCATGTGGCCTCTGGAGCAATCGATGACAATAAGAGAGAGGATGATTGATAAAGAGAAAGTCAGAGACTGACGACAACAGAGGGAAAGTGAGACAGAAAGGGGAAGAGATAGAGAACGAAAGACTGATTAAGAGTGGCAGATAAACAGCTAAAGATGTGAACAAAGCAGTGAAAAATGAGAGAGGAAGGCAGAGGTAGAGAGAGAGAGAGAGAGAGAGAGAGAGAGAGAGAGAGAGAGAGACAGGGAGGTGCCCATCAAGTGTGTGATAATCCTCTTCCCATTAGGACACCAATCAGATTACTCACACATCTAGTAATTAACTGTTGAACATCAGATTGCTCTAATCAGATTCGAGCAGTAAACATATTAGGTGGGGATTAGGTGAGGCTGCTTCACTCTGGCAGGAAGAAGTGACTTTTTATACTATGTCCCACTGAGATGCACTCTCTGCATACTACTTATAACAATAACAATAACAATTGTAATATATATATATTTATTAGATATATTTATATACAAAATATTAAAGTGTATATACAGCACCTTGCACCATTCCAAAACTCAAGGTTGCTTTACAAACTTGGACAGGAAAACACAGCAATTGCCTAACACGTTTTTTAATGTACATTTACTCAACAGCTTAGTCTGATTATTTATGGTTTTATCAATGCTGCACTTGGCTCGTTAAATGGCAAAAGAGCTTTATGCTAAAAGCAGCTAGAGAAGTGCAGGAAATAAACTTGAATAAACGTTTGAGCCAAATCACTGCCCATATATTGGATATAATAAAAGAGAAAAATGACACGCACATTCATAAGGAATTAAACAAGTCACGCTTTCATTTTATGAGTATTTATTGATTGTACTTCATATGAAAGATGGTGTTTTGACCGTAGAGAAATGGTAGGATAATTTAACAAAATAGGACACTTCAGGGATTGAACCTCTCACTCTGCCTCACTGGATTCCAATCAGCGATGTCACCGGTCATCAGCCATGATCACACACACCTGTGGGTCATGTGACACAGCTCATAAGGACACTGACCCCATATGACCCCGGACTTCTCCTCCACTTGTGCTTACTCGTGTATATCTTTGCATTCTGCTCTAAACTGTTGATTGATCATTCAGCGGTTTTCTTTGTTGTAGGAAAGTATCACTCTCTCTATCTCTTTTCTTCAGTGGCTGTAAAAACAGGAGTTGGTTCAAATAATCCTCTTGTATGATTAGTTGTAACTTTTAGTGCAGCCAGAGCTCATTTTATCCTTGCTTTCCATCTTACTGTTTGGATTTATTCTCGTCGTTGTCTTCCCCTCGCCGCTGCTTGTAAACTTCACCTTCTGCTGTGGATACGCAGCTGGAATTTGCACCCAGCGCCGCATTTGACAGCCTTTGAAAACACATAAATACAGAATAGCAAAAACAAAATATACGGCCTCCTAAAAACTATGGGATCATCTTTCATCTGAACTTCCAGGAGCACGTCATATAATGTGGACTGTGGGCACAAAGATTTCTTACAATAAAAAAAGCGTATGTAAGGCCTTTTTAATGTAAACAATCACACAGCTTTACTGAAATGCTGATTGGAGTTGTAATCGTAATCTATTAAAGAAGCAGGTGTAGATGATTATGTAGCGTACAAAAATGTCAGAGTACTTTGTGTCTTTGTGTGCATCAGCTAACAGTTGGTTGTCATATTTACAAACGACAATAGAAGCCAAAATGATCTACTGCGCCATCATTCAATATACATAGCAGAATATAGTGGAAAAGACACCAAAAAGGGGTAAATAATGGAATAGATATGAGTCCCTGGGAGCTCTGGGATCATGAATGAAAGTAAATTCCCATCTGCCTTAATGACATTGAAAAGCATCTTTAGCCATGTTAACGTAGCAATTCGATGCTTTAATAGAAGCAGATTTATAATGTTCTTAAGGAGCGGTGACATTTTGTCCGAGTGGAAATCAATGCGTGCAATTAGATGGTCGATCCTGCGAATGCTCTGCGTTGTAGCAGGATGTGACATTATTGATGCGTTCACTTTCAGGTGGTTTGTTGGAAGTATGCATGCAGCGTACAGGACAGGACATGTGTTCATTTTACGTGTATATGTGTAGAGATGATACATGTGCATGTGTTTATGTGTGAAGTACCTTTAGCGATCAATACTATCCTCAGAATGGTATGGAATTAATGCTATCACCTCTGACCGTAATGATTATGCAGCACTGTGTGTGTTATGTCCTTGGATTTTTATTAGGTTATATGAGGATTTAACAAATGCATAAGGACAATGATGGGACATGCAAATAAATGTAAACACTCCTCATTTATATATACAGTTTGTATCAGAAGTAGAGCTGAAATCGACACACACACACACACACACATACACACATTTGAATGCAGTCAGCTGACTGACACTGTTATTCTATTTTTAGCTGACCACTTATCTTTCTACCCTTTGTCCTCTTCTCTCCTCTATCCTGTGCTTTCTGTCTTCTTCACACTTCCCCTCATCATTTGTTTCTTTCTTTTCTTCGCAGACCAAAGGAATTGGTTTGCCTTTTTAAATCCTTTCTTTACATTTGTCTTCCTCCCTGCTGTGTTATTTTCTCTCTCCTGATTCCCTCCCTCCTTCTCTACCTCTCCCTCCCCATCCGTTGTTCTCTGGGACATGTTCCACTAATGACGCACTCTCACAAATTCTGTCACAGCAAGCAAATGTGTGTGTGTGTGTGTGTGTGTGTGTGTGTGTGTAAGTGTGTAAGTGTGTGTGAGCAGTTGCTCACATTGGTCTTGACAACATATGCCTCACCACCCTTTAACAACAAAGGTCGGACATGCAGCGCCACGCATAATGGTAGTTAATGCACATGCATGGACACACCCCGACACACACTCAGACACACACACCTTTCTTTTCATCGCTTGCTTCGTAACATAGATAAAAGGATGCTTGTGGCCACCCTCTGCCCCTTTCCCTCTGATCCCTTCTCAACATTCCTCTCCTTTGTTTGCCCTCTTCTCTCTTTGCTGCACTTCACTCTCTCCTCTTCTCCTCCTTTCACTTCTTCCTTTGCTTCTACTCTACATTTATCTCCATTAACTCCTGTCACCCCCCCAGTTCTCTGCTCCCCCCACTCATCTTCCCAATTCCTTTGTTGTTGTCGCATCATTCCTCCACCTCCTGTTCACTCCTGTCTCGCCTCTCCTTCTTCATCATTTTCCCTAATTCTGTTTTCCCTCCTCTCATCTTGGCTACCTGACTTTCTTCCTCTCCTCTCTTCTGTCTTGACCTCTCCTGCTCTTCTAAAACACATCCCTCCTTGCCAACTTCATTGGCTCCTCTCCTCTCCCTTGTTAACTAGGTCCTATTGGTCCATAATGTGAGTTCCTTAGCCCTGGTCTAAGCAGGCTTTATAAGCTGGCATCCTGGCTGTGGCCCACTGAAGGGTAGAATTGCAGGGGTTTATCCCTCTCTCATATTCACAGCCTGATAGTCCTGACCTGACAAACACAAAGAGGCCCTCCTACACAGCCCCCTTTAACTTTCAAAACTTCTACTCTTTCCCTTTATCACTCGTACAGGCTTCATTTGTTGGAACGGGCAAATTATTGCTCTTGAAGTTTTTTGCCAAAGTCTTCCATTCTCTCTGCGACTGTAATGCTTCAATTATGTGATGGTAAACTCAAAAAATGAAACCTTTTCTCCAACTTGTTCCTGACATTGTACCTGTGATGTTTTCTGACAATTCACCCTAAATCATAGGAGGGGATATAAGCAAATGAAAATCAATAAGATATTTGATTGAAATTTGATTCCATGACCATTCAAAAGTTATCAGACACAAACTAAAAGTAGTAATTGCAGAGCCACCATCAGGCCATCAGGATCACGTCCAACCTAACCAGCAAAATCGGTGGTACCTTCTCACAGGTGAAAACATGACCTCATTGATGGAGTGAATGAATGACTGACCATTTAAGAGACATGTGCTCTGTGACAAAATGTTTTTGTGCTTTTAACTGTCTGACAAAAAGGAAATCTGGAAACCTTTACCATTGCACTTATATGTTCATGATATCTTTTCTTCATCACATATTCTTTTTCTCCCAGTTGAAGTAGGTCATAGAATCTTTAATGAACTCTTATCACAACAAGCTCTTAAAGTTCAGAACACATTACAACATCTCCTCGCGCTCGATGGATGTGAATTTGCAATTTTCCTCATACATGGCTGAATGAATAAATTTAATTATGTCTTTATTGATCATGACCCACATTTGGCTTTGAGTGTTATACTTGAAATCAAGCACTTATTCACCTTTGATCTCATACACCATTTCAAATAGCACATTTAAATTCTGTTACAGTTGGCTTCATTTCCTTGCTGAACTGTTGACTTGTGTCTAATTTAAGCTGTAGAAGAAACTGGTTTGTGACACATTTGGTCTTTAACAAAAAACTGAAAACCAGCTTGATTGATGTTGCATTTTTTTGTTAAAGGTTTGATGCAGCTGATGCTTGCTGGTGTCACTTTTGTATTTTGGACACACTGCCTCTCCATTTCCGTTTGTGCTGCTCCACTTCCTCTCTGTGAGGTCTTTCCTCGCCGTCTGTCTGCCTCTCTCAGTAGTATGGTGGCCTTTGAAATTGCTTTTCACACTTCCCTGCATGTGCTGCCACACAGACTCACGGACAGACAAAGTGCGATGACCCCCACCACCACCAGCATCACACTTTGGCATGAATCACAGTGACAAAATTCACATCTGCAATCCCCAAAGTCCCCCCACCCCCATCTTGTCTTTCATTCTCTTGATCTCACTATCAGTCTAATCTCTCCTTTTCCTCCTCCTCCACTTTTTTCTCAAGGAGACTCTTGAAGAGCGATGGATGGAATAAGAAAGAGAGAGAGACGTATGAGGCTATAGGCAGGGTTGAGGCTGGATAATTGAGAAGAAGGGAGTCTAAGGAAAGAAAGGGGAAAAACCATAATGGCAAAGGAGAGAATGCTGTGACTAAAGGAAATGGAAAGGGAAGAAAAAGAGGAGAGGAAACATAATGGGGAGGTATCAAGGAAGAAATGGAGATGGAGAGACGGATAGATAGAGAAAGGGTAATAATGTGTCAGACCATATCTGAGGGAATGTGACTCCACTGACCCAATGACAGGGACATCAATCAACAAGTGGTGTGTGTGTGTGTGTGGAAGGGGTGGGGTGGGGGGATATTGTACGGTCGACCAAATTCTGCAAACACCTCATGGTCACGAACATAAAGCCTAGTTTAACACTCTCACAGGAGTTGCAAAGGCTCATGTTGGTTTTGATACCTACTCACAACATTTGTAACAAATTAAATAAAGTTTCCAAAACAATGTGCAGCATTTAACTAAGAGGGACATGATGATAATTAGTTTGTAGGCTTTCCTAGATGTTTTGGGAGTGGCACAAACTTAAGAGATGCAAGCTTCCCTTCAGACCAATCAGAAAGGCAGACATGTTTGTTTTGGAGATGACAAAAGGGCTGAATCTCGCCTTTGCGTGGTAATGAAAGCTTGGGAAGTTGAAGGTTGAGCTTTGCAGAACTAAGTAAATGTTCCTGAAGATGCCACAAGGGTGATTCACGTCTTCTCCATAGCAACGAGAGAGAGAGAGAGAGAGAGAGAGAGAGAGAGAGAGAGAGAGAGAGAGAGAGAGAGAGAGAGAGAGAGAGAGAACTCTGTCTATGATAAATCCTCAGTTCAGAAATAGAAACTACATCTCCCCCCCTCTCTCTCTCTCTATGTCTTTCCCAGTCATGCTCATTTCCTTTCATGGAATTTTTTACACGATAGATGCCTGTCTTTGCTTATGGTTTATAAGGTAAAAATGGCTACATTTTCTACAGTGTGCGTGCGTGCGTGCGTGCGTGCGTGCGTGCGTGTGTGTGAGTGTATACAAGTCACACATTGACAAAAGTCAATGTTTTGCCAAAAACTGTCCGGATACCTTCATGAACTGGTTTCTTTCTTCTCTCCTGTCTTTCATGCTCCACTATGCTTTGATTATTGTGTGTGTGTGTGTGTGTGTGTGTGTGTGTGTGTGTGTTTGTGTGTGTGTGTGGGTGTGTGTACTTGGACGTGAAACAGAATGGGTTGGGTATTTGTTGGAGAAAAAAAAGACCACAGATGGGCCTTGTCAATTCTCTGTACATCTGGCTTAATCCCTGTCCAATTCAGTACACACAAACACACTCAATTCAGCACACACACACACACACCATTTTGCACACAGTAAAGTCACCATATGCACATTTGAAATGCTGCATACGTGCATCAGCATACACAAACGCCAAAGGTTGATTTACCTTCACACGTCACGGGCACCCACAGACACACACACATGCACAGACGAAGATCCAATCAAGCCACATAAACACACACGCAGACGCTTAGAAACACTGAGACACACTGTCCAGCAGGGCACAGCGGGTAGAGACTCCTGTTGTAGTTGGTGGTTGCCAAAGTAATGGTGCCAGGGAATCTGTCCTGCTCCAGGTTTAATGGTAACAAAGCACTGTTAGGCATACACACATTTCCAATGCTGGAACTGGTCGACATCACCTGCCTAGTTTAGATTTATAATGATGTATCACCACAAAGTGCAAGTCAACCTTTGCATGTGTGTGTGTGTGCGTGTGTGTGTGTGTGTGTCAGCTGTTCAAGAGCCCTGTCTGGGATTGGGACATATGCTTCATAAGACTCCCGTGGACACACACACACACACACACACACACACACACACACACAGACACACACAGACACACACACACACTCATATACTTAGAACATTATAGTGAATGACGCCTCACACTGGTCAAGAAGGAACTGCAGTTTCTGAACATCTTGTAAATTCCAAAATGGCACGGCATCGTCACACACACACACACACACACACACACACACACACACACACACACACACACACGCACACCGACCAAATAAACAGAAGCTAATGTGCTGATGAGTTTTTGCCTATTTTAACATTCATTCTGGCTTGATTTCATCCTGTTTAGATACTTTGAGATCAGAAATTTAAAATACATTTAAAATAGTGTTTTATCCAAGCATTAATGTCAAACGGGGAAAAAACAGAGGCGCTGAGCACACACGGCTGATCACTTACATTTAAATGAAGAATTAGTTTGTTGCTGTTGTTTCATTATGCTGTCTCAGCATAAACTGAAACTTCCCTCTCCTCTCCCATGATCAGAGTGGAATCATCAACAGGCCAGAGTTTAGTTTTCCACCCAGCCTCAGCATGTACAGCATCAATTCAACAAGCCCAAAGACTCAGAGCTCAAAATACTTATTATTATTATTATGTTTTATCTTGATTTCACAAACCAGTGGCCATGAAACATGAACCATCACACAGCTCCATTAGATTGTTGTGTGTCTTTTTGATTCAGACTCGTCTTACACATGTGTGGGAAGCTAAACTCTGCTACTGAAGTGAACTATTGGCTGAAGACACGGTTCTGGAAGTGCAGACACGAGAAGGAAGGCAATATGCCAGGAAATATGACCTAAATACTGCTGCTGTCAGCAAAAAAGGTCAATAACTGTATTAAGACTTCCTTTAATTATGAAAGTTCAATGAGGATGATTTTAGTATATATTTTGTACTCATCCTTTGACGAGATCATTTCTGTAAATACATTTAAGAAAGCCGATATTTAATAAGTTAAAGTATGTGATTGGCCGCTTGAATTTTAATTTAAAGGGTCGTGATGAAATTTGAAATGTTTGGAAACTGATTAATACAGAAGGAAACGGGGGAAGCATTGAGGGAAAACATCAAACCATCTTTGGATTACTGTCGTTTTGGAGTTCGTAGCGACTAATGAGGAAACTTAATGCATGCATTTCTAAATTGGCTGCAATGCAAAACATTTCTTTTTATGCTTTATTTAATGTTCATCAGCACTATGATTATGGCAAAAATATCTCTATATACATGAATGGAATTCTTGGTGTATCTGATCACTTACTTAGGCAGTAAACTTGCATGGTTGCCTAATTTGTTAAAGTCCACCAGGTGAGGAGACGCACGAGCAGAATGTTTATGCTAAGTTTACGCTGATGGAGCGTTTACATGCCTGAGTAAACTGATTTACACTCACAATTGTGTAATCTTGCTATTATTATACTAAGTATAAGCCTACAGTGTAATAACCTAAAACACACAGTTCATTAACCCTCAGGCACAGTGTTGCTGCTGTTGTTTTCTTTGTAGCGACACTTCATTTGTTTGTCGACTTTGCACCTGAAAAACGCAGCAAATTCTTTTATTTTTATTTCATCTGATTGATCTGATTTGACTGTCACATCCAAGAATGTGACTTACCTCAGGGGGCAAACATCTGACTGGAGACAAGTCGGTGTGGTTTGCAGTCTCAGCATGACACGTTGTACCGTGTGGGCGTGTGTACTCGTCACTCTTTTCTCCTGCTTCTTTTTTCCTCCTTTGTACCCTCTCTTTTCCCTTTCTGTCTCACCCTGTCCTCTTTCTCCCCCTGCCACGTCTTTCCTTGTACTCTGTCCCATTTTCTCTGTTTCTGCTTGCACCACTTGCTTCTTCCTCCTCCGCCGTTCCCCTCAGTCTGTCTACATGCCCACACACCATAACCAAGCCAGTCTGTTTGTTCACGTTGCACCGGGGTATCACTTTATTTCCTTATATTATTCCCCGTGTCTCGATGTGACTTGCCCCAGACTGTGCTACACTGTCCCAAACTCATTATATTTTCACACTCCGCTACTCGAGGACACAAGTTTCTCCAACGACGCGCGCACATTCACCCACAAACCAAGGGATGCATATGTATGTCTGTGTGAATGTACGGCTGCCTCTTTGTGTTGAAATGCTAATACTGCTGTTGTCTTCAAGAAAATAGATAATTTGGTATGTTATTTGATTTTGTTTTTCGCTGTGATGTTATTGCTGCTGTAAGCATACTTGTGCGTATACTCTCGGTGCCTCGCCTCCTTACCTCTGGTGGGGCTCCAAGTGTAGAAAGATGATGCTCTAAATGAGGAACTACATTAAACAAAAACAAACCTTGCGAAATACTTATGGTGCCAATAACAACATTGCCGAGTCTTTTCATATCAGCGTGACCAGATTATGCCAGTCGCTGTACCAGAACAGAATCCATTTACTGCTCAGTCTGCTGGAGCTGTTTCAATTATTCTAATTGCTGTTTTGTCTTGTCTCATTGTCTTGTTGTAATTGTTGTCTTGTTTGATAATTGATTTTTGTTTCTTGCTGCAGCTTTTCATTACAACTTAATTGAAGTAACGACGAAACGAGATGTGCATTTCACTATAAAATTTAGAAGTGTTATGCGAAAGCGGCTGTAGGAGAGAAAAAAGTATCAAAATAGTCTTATATGCAGGAGCCGTAATGCACTGAGAATGAAAAGGAAATAGTTGAGCCCGGCACAATGGTTTTAATGTCCTTATCCTTGGGGAAGCTGATACCAAATTCTAAATATTATGACTTCATTCTTGATATTTTCTCATATTTTCTCAATGTCGTTGCCATATATTATTGCATTATTATATATTTTAACTAAAGGGAGACCATGTGAGAACCACATTTTGGTTTACTGTGGTTTATTTAAATATCTTGGATGAAAGTGTTATCCAAAGCCTTTAAAATAAATTAGCAGTGAGTCGATTCAGTGCCTTGCCAAAGCAATGCTGACGAGCAATGCTAACAACAGTTGGTGACAAATTGAGGACAAAGGCTGTGGATCAAATCTCTCTTTCATCACGGCTCGACATTGTAACCTCCTGACGTCTATGAAATGAGATTTTGAGCCATAAACCTAAAATCGAGAGCCCCAATAGTTTTTTAAATATATATATATCAGTAAAATACACCAAAAGATGAATAAAACATCATGTTAATAGACGGGACTTCCTTTCAAAAGAGCAATCTGTCATTTTTACAAATATGCTGTTGTAATATTTTTCAAAATGAGATGGAATATATGTAAAGTGTTAATGTGGAGCTCGGAGTGATGCTCACATGATTTTTTTCTTCCTCCTTGTTCATAAATATTATTTGCTGTGGTGTTTTCCTGTCTGTGCTCTGTAACGCTCGGGTGGATTCATAAGAACAAAGCTGTGTGTCTCTGGCTGTCAATCTGTGTGTATGTGTGTGTGTGTGTGTGTGTGTGTGTGTGTGTGTGTGTGTGTTTATACAGCTTCCTCTGTCCTCGCCTTTCAAACTGTGTTGATTTGCCTGTAACACCTTTGAATCAGAGTTAAGAATAAATGAAAGTGTAATAATTTGTTTCCGCCAAGCTTTGGTAATGATTACAAAGATATTATGGTTTATCATTGTTATATTTCTTGTGTCCTCAGTGTTCGACAGCCGGGTGGGAGCAGGAGTCGGCCTGGACTCATCCCAGACTCGTTTCTCCTCCTCTCTCCCCACCTACCTCCCCGTCCAGTGCCAGCTGAGCGGCGCCGACCCCGCCTTCTTCCTACGAGAGGCCAATCAGGAGGTGATGCGCAACGGGAGCCTGTCGTCACGCACCGAGCCCTTCTTCCTGCAGCAGCTGGAGCCTGGCGTCGGCGCCCCCCACTCCCTGCCCTACGTCAACTGCAGCTACAGCAACCTGAGCGTCGAGCAGCCAATCCCGGTGGAACTGCTTCAGGGCCCGGCGCCGCATCTCCTATTGACGGCCAGCCAAGTGACTCTAAACTGGAAGGTCAAAGGTCATATCGTGGTGCCTAAAGTGGGTTCAACACGCCCCTGGATACAGGTATTGTCGTTTTACACCCTGTTTTTGTTTCAGTTTTAGTTGTACAGTTTCAGAGAATGCATTTATTTACTCATTATTTACATTTAGTGTCTCATATTGTGTGGATGATGTTTTCTCCACAGGTGCTGTTTTACTTAGTAGGACGGCGCTGGGATGAGCCTGACCCGCCTCCCCCGTCCCTCCTCCCATGTGTCAGGGCTTTGGCTATCCGTGACTCCAGTGAAGCAGCACCCTCGGTGGGCTGCAGACTTGTGGGACCATCTGGCATTTGTGTTGTCCGTCTGGAGATTCCCCCGGCTTGGTTTACACCTCCGCTAATCAGAAAACGACCCCCCGAGGTGTCTTTGCCGTCAGTGGATGTGTATTATTCAATTGTGCCGGTGGACGGCGCTGGTCAAGAGTGTCCCCCCATTGTCAATGAACCTTGGAAAGGTCAGACTACAAATGCGGGACCTCTTGCAGGTTTGGGCATGGGCCTCGGAGGGCAGTGGAGCCCCCTAGTGGATGGGGGTCTTCAGGACATGCAGAAAGCAGGTTCTGTGACGCTGACCACAGGTCCGGTTTCAGCCAAAGGAGAGAAGTTGAGGCTGGATCCAAACGTCGAGGTTCTGCTGCCACCCAGCCTGGTTCGCCTCGGCAAGACGGTTTCCTTTGGCGTCTACATGAAAAAGGATTCTCATGCAGAACAGTTTATATTAAGGTAGGAATGGAATCGCTTCAATTCATTTTTCGTGCCGTCTGTCTTATTTTGCTCTCGTCTCAATTCATTTTTCCGTTCAGTTTCTCTTTTTCATATCTCGTCTCATTCTTCACCTCTCCTCATTTCCTCGCGCTCATCTCTCAATGCTGCTGCTTCCTGAGGTTGATGGCTGTCACCTTTGTGTATTCAGCCCCTTTTAGGAGCCAGGAATGCAAATAGGGCTCCTCATGAATATTCATGTTGGATCCAAGAAGGGAAGAAAACACAGAATGAGAAGGAAGCGGAGAAACAAGGGAATAAATTAAAGAGGTATAAAACTAAACCCTGAAATGTTGGTATCTCCAACTATAGGGTGACAGCCAAGTAAGAGGTCATCTACATGGATTCCCACATCAGCAGCAATATGTTTTTATGGGGTTTTATCCTGGGGAAGCAAATTTGTCATTTGGGTGTGAAAACTCATTTACAACCCCTGATCTGCGCTAAGCTTGTATATCTGCATTCTCTATCTGCCTCATCATCTCACTGGCTTTAGGGATTCCAGGCTGACAAATGACAGATTTGCAAATTTATCATTTTACCCAAACTAAGTCCCAGCACGGCGCATCGTGGCTGCATATAGCGTCTCCATAACAATGTAGTCCTGTGAGCTGAGAGAAGTTTTGCAACTGTGGGCAAACTTTAGAAAGATGTTTGTTTCAGTTTCAGGAAAACTTTAAACACGCTGAGCAATGTAACTGCAATATTATTCAAATTTGTCTTTACTCTACAATCACATTGTGTGATTGAGTGTGTCTGGAAAGAGGCACTACTCTATTTGTCAAAATAGTTGGAATGTATGGATTCATAGTGCATTATTTTGAAAGGGACAAGTTTATTTTGAAAGGGACTAATAGCTCAGTAAAGTGATACAATTATGCAGTGATACAATTTTCTGGTGCTAAAAAGTTATACTAGGCATTAAATAAATCTTAAGGAACCAGACGCATCTCCAACCTTCACTTTGAAAAGATGAACACAGACGTGAGCAGTAGAGTTGCTCAGTCCAACTTTTACTTTAACAGCTCATATGCAATTTTCCACGTTGCTTCTTCATGCTGGCATAAAACTGTCTGAAAACACAGCACAGTGCATCTGCAAAGATGAAACACAGAACTCAGTCTTATAAAATCAATGGACAACCATCTGATAGCAACACACTCACCACTTAAAGTGTGATTGATGACTGTGATGCTTCTGTGTTGCGTTGCAGCAGGATACGTAAAAAAGTGCCAGCAGCACCGACTGTTAGAGATGAAACAGAGAGTAAATACAGCACACATCGCACAAACAGGGAGGCCACGACGAGCTCAGACAGAAATGATGCATGAGATTAAAGACAAAACGCAAAAGGCCTTTATTTTACACACACACACACATACACACACACAACATTTAACTTCAAGTAAGTTTAATTTGTAAAAATGTGCTGAAAGAGCAATCAGAAATCAGTAAAAAGGGTACAAGTAAAAAGAATAAACTGGCTGGAATGCAATGCACCTTGTTTTCCTGATACACACACACACACGCGCACACACACGCACACACACACACACACACACACACACACACACACACACACACTTTCATAGAGAAGAAAATAAATTCTTCAGGAAGTTAATGAGCACAGTACAGTATATACACTCACTGCACACACAGACACACAGACACAGACACAGACACAGACACACACACACACACACAGACACACACACACACACACACACACACACACACACACACACACACACACACACACAATGTGGTTTATTTATTGAGCGCATACATGCACCTGCACACACACAGGAGTGATGATGTGGCATCTTTGGTTCCACCCACAGACACTTTGTTTCTGTCCGTGTTGTACAAAAACCATGCTGTGTGTGTGTGCACGTGTGTGTCTGCCTGTTCGTATGTGTAGTTGTGTGTGGTGCTTCCCTCTCATGTTGTGACATCGTCTTTTCTTTTTTTTACCCTTCATTACAGCAGCTCTGTGATTCTATTGTGTTCTATTCTGTTCAGGGTTGTTTTACCGTGTATGTGTGTGTGTGTGTGTGTGTGTGTGTGTGTGTGTGTGTCTGTGTCACTCTTGCCCTCTGCCCTAGCATCCATAGCATGGGTAATCTACCAAGTTAGAGGCACAGTCAGACATGTAATAAGGCTTAAGTGGATGTCATCCCTCCGTGTTTGTGTGTGTGTGACTACGTGTGTGTGTGTGTGCAGCGTATAATAAGCCTTAAGTGTGCCCCATCACCACTGAGGTGATGTGATTATGATAAACTGCTGAGGAGATGGAGGTGCACGAACAGAGGTGAGTGAGTGAGGACAGATATGGAGGAGAACAGAGAGCGACAGACTGTAAAATGATTCATTTGTGTCTTTTTCTTGGTCCTCAGCTCCTCCTGTGTAAGTCGAGGGAAGAGGAGGACAGAGGATCAGGTCTTTGCTCTCCGAGTTTGGAAGTAAATTAGGAAGTTCTGAAGAACTGAAACCAAGTTGTTCCCTTAGTGAGTTTGTCACATTCTCGTTGCGATTTAGGCACAATGAAGCTCACAGACATCAGAGCGAGGGGCAGTCTCATCACAAGGTACCTGCAGGTGATGACGACTCGTCTGAAGAGTCTAAAATTGGCAAAAAACAAATATAAAAAACATCCAGGACAAAAAACGCACTATCAAGTCTGTGGTGACATATTTTTATTTCTCTACAAAAAATGTTTAATTTCCGCCGCAGGCATAAAATGGCACAAAAGAAATGTGTCACACATCGAGTGTATTATTATATAATATTACTTAACTGCTGCGGTCAGGATGGAAATGATTCTGATGCAAAAACTGAAATATGTTTATGGCTGAAACTCCATTCAGCAAATCATTAAAACTGACCAAAAACATTTCAAACTCTCATCTGTATGTGGTTGAGCGCAGTGCTACGATCCAACACTGCATATTGATAGACTGAAGTATTGAACTGTGTACTGTCTGGGGTCGAGTATTTGATGAGTGATGTAATGACTAGGAAGCGTGTGTAAGTATGTGTGTGTATGTGTGAACTCCCTTCACTTTCCAGATTGTTTTCATCTATTAATGTGTCACGTGTCAACAATGTCATTGACTTTTAGGGAATGCAGTTGTTCCGGCATTATTATTTGTTGTCAGATTGATAGGTCGTGTGTGTGCATGTGTGTGTGTGTGTGTGTGTGTGTGTGTGTGTGCGTGTGTGTGTGTGTAAGGACGGCGGGATTAGAGGATTTCTTCTAGGATCAGAGGAGAGATGTACTTGTAAGGACCGGCTAGTTCTCTCTGGTGGTTACGCCTTTCACAATCTCCCTCTCAAACACACACACACACACACACACACACACACACACACACACACACACACACACACACACACACACACACACACATACACATACACAGGATGCCTTTATTCCACAAAGCTCTGCCATTGATTTCACCTCACATGCCCTCATACCAGCGAGAAAGCGAGCTTGAGAGGACGCACATGCCTTTGTTAGTGCACCTCCACACTTGTGTTTGAACCAGTTGCTCTCCTGCGGGTATGTTTTGTGTTTGCCTGTCGAAAAGTTTGTGTATTCATGTTAATCTGTGTGAATGCGCGTGTGTTTGCAGCAGTGCGCACATGCAATATTTGTGAGTCTGTGTGTGAGCTTTTTCAGAAATAAAAGTTGGTGGAAAACTATCCTGTTGGCCTGTTTACTGGTAAAGCTGTGAATAGGAGGCTTCGCACCTCTTCATCAGCCCACAAAACTGTGATATGGTGCTGTTTGTCATTGTACGAGCTATTTATGAATGACGTTCAAAGAGTTTTGGAGAAGCTATTCTGTCGGTCAATCTGAGCAACGTTGGGCTTCTTAATCTCAAACAGGCTCATCAAGTCAAACAGGCTCTTTCTCTTTCTGGACTATCTGGACTCATGCTTACATTGAGGCTTCTGGCCTTATAGTCCACTTCAACTCTGTCCACTTAAAGTCTACACACAAATTCAGCTTCAGTCTTGATGTGGTGCATTGGCGAGCACCAGAGCAAAGAATTTACCCAGAATGCATGAATCATATGTATTTCCCTTTAAACTAGCAATGCTGCATCTCTATCAACATCACGCCTCCTTTGTCCAATCTACCCAAGAAATTACAACCTGGCTGTGGCTCTTAAATGTTACGAGACAACAATTTTATGTGTAGAGAAATGCAGGAGGGTTTCAGATGATTATTATTATTATCACCATATTACCATAGTGACTTTATCATACTTTGTTTGTACAAGGCAGTGCTCTGTTTGTATTCCAGTTCAATAAAGAAGTAAACTACAAAAGCTGAATTTGTTATTAAGAAATTAGGGATCAACAGGTGTTCCTTTAAGAAGGGATGCTGGATGCATAGATACAAATCAGTCCTGTAGTACCAAACCTTGGGATATGCAAGATTCCCTCTCTAGGAACAGATTATATATGCAGCAGCAGTATGTGGGTTGGTAGTGACAAGCAGTATGCATGGAAATACTCAAACATATACAGCTTTGGAACAGTTCAAACTGATCTATTTCCTGATGCCAGCCTTAATGATCCATCAAATAAGATTTACATTTGAATGGTAAAGACATAGTGATGTGTAATGGCGACCGCTAGGGAGTCAGTGGCTCAGTGGGTAGTGCTTCCGCTTGGGAACCGGAGGGTCGCCAGTTCGAGTCCCTGCCAAGGTGCCCCTGAGCAAGGCACCGAACCCTCAATTGCTCCCCCCAGATTCAACAGCTGAGTCTGCAGCGCCATACAACTTTAAGCCTCTCTGCTTGAATAAACAAAACAATACCTATCATATGTATAAAAGCATGCAAACACTGATCTCAAACCCAACAGCAGGATGTTGTCGGCAAAATGCCAGGGAGTGTTTGACTTACATTAGATATTAGCCTGGCAAATGATTCCAACAGGGTGTCCTGGCCCCTTTGCTTCTGCCAAATGAGCAAGCTAGTCATTTTCAACAACTTGCAAAGAGAAACTGCCATCTTTATTCAGCAGTACCCAAAATCCTCATGCTCAGCAGTAAAGCAGCTGAGGCACTGCCAATGGGTCCGTCAAGGTGTCGAGGACGAGGCGACACAAGCAGAGAGGAGCAGAATCTGAGCTGAGGATGTCCTCTGGTGCCAAGAACGCTCTGCCGAGGAAACAGGAGACAGTGGTGTGATATATGGACGGGCCACATAGTGTTAAAAAAGCCAGCTTGCGGATACGCGGACTCTCACACGGCCTGGTTCAGGTGGGCAGTGGAGCCTGTTAGATGGTGAAGTCTGAGAAATAGAATTGAAATTTGATGCATGATGTCCCAGACAGCATTGTGATGCAGTTATATCAGATGTTCTACCTTCACAGTGTGTAAATACTTTTTTTCTCATTCATCGCCTCAATATTTCGCTGGCTTTTTTGGGGCTCTTGCTCTGTCTAAAATGCCCCAGTCTTACGTTAAAGGAAGGCTGATTTGATGGGGGGCCACTCTACAAGCAATTTGCGGCACTGCCTGCTTTTTGTGGAATGAATGTGCTCAACTTGGAAAAACTGCCAGTCCAGGTTTTACTGAGTTGAAGGGGTCAATCTCTCTCTCTCTCTCTCTCTCTCTCTCTCTCTCTCCTTCCCTATTTCCATCACACCATTGCACTTTATTCAAGAGAAGACTTACTACCAACACACATTAAGCTCGAGCAGTTAATCACATGCTCAACAAACATGAAGAACCTCAGACACATCATAATAACAATAGTAAAGTGCAGTTGACAAGGGGCCTTACAGATCGTTGGGGTTTATGAGGTTCTATTTGGTCTGAGTATGAAGCGCCCCCTTGCCTCCCTGTAAAGTTTACGAGAGGAACATGTAGCCGTCGTGATTTCCCTTATTAAAAGTTGGACTAGCCAATGAATACAGGCATGGCAGCAATGCAAGTGTGCGAGACTGGAGTCTATTTTCTTTCTCCAAGTTACTGACGCCAGTTGTCAGTCTCTTAAGGAAAACAGTCAATTAAAACTGGTTGAGGGACACGTCTCAATACCAGTCTCTCTCTCTCTCTCTCTCTCTCTCTCTCTCTCTCTCTCTCTCTCTCTCTCTCTGTCTGTACAAACCATGTACTTGCACTATGTGTGTTTACTTCCTTAATCCTGCTTGGACTGCCATTCTGTGTAAAGCTTTGTTTCTCTAGTTTCTTTCTTCCCTCCTTCGATTTCCCTGTCATCATGCCCCCCCCCCCTCTCTCTCTCTCTCTCTCTCTCTCAAACGCTCACCCTCTTCAATCTCAAACTGGTCATGAATATTCATGCAGGTGTTATTTGCATTGCTGGCTCCTGAAAGAGGCCGAGTACACAAAGGTGACAGCCATCAACCTGGAGATGGCAGTAGGGTTTGTGTGTGTGTGTGTGTGTGTGTGTGTGTGTGTGTGTGTGTGTGTGTGTGTGTGTGTGTGTGTGTGTGTGTGTGTGTGTGTGTGCGCGCGCGTGTGTGTTTGTGTGTGTGTGTGTGTGTGTGTGTGTGTGTGTGTGTGTGTGAGAGTCGCTGAGGAAGATGAATGAGAAAGGCGATTAAGGAGAGGAAAATGAGGAGAGAGTGATCAGAGCAGAGAAATGAACAGGGATGGTGCTTGTTTTGATCACATCTTTGTTGCAATAAGTTACATGTTCACTGAAATTAGGATGGTGTGTGTCTGTGAACATTTGAACAGAGGTTTTGCATCTCTTGTTATTAAAATGACAGTGATCCCCTCTCCTCATGTTTGCACACATGTCACTGTTTGTTTGCAGTTTGCACCAATTTCTATCTTTTCTAATCCTGACTTGCTTTCTTCATTTCCTTGCATGTCTTTGTTTATTCATTTGTTAAATCTAGGGTTTGCAAGTGTTGCTTTGGGAATCCCTAATATACAAATACATGGACACTTTATAGCTTCTCAACCCCATTTAGAAACTGGGCTCCTCTTACGGTGGCACTGAGATCTCATCAGTCTCTTGAATTAGCTCTTTTTTTTAACCAGTTTATCTACGTGTGTGTGTGTGTGTGTGTTCACCTTTGAGTTCCCACTGGCGTTATAAACGGAATTTGGGGATAGATTTGTTTTTATTTCAACGTTAATAGCTTGGAGGGGTGGGGCAAATACAATTTCACCAACGGAGAAAAATCCCCTCCTGCAGGTTTTGTACCCTGGGACTTAAATCACATTTTTATTGTATTGGCCTGGGACCAATACTCATGAAAACTCATTGTCTGTTTTATTATTCGGAGTTCCACAGATGTTTGTGCGGTGGAGGTCCTGGGTTTTACTGTAAGCCGGCCGAACTGCTGCTGCACTTTGACTCCATCCTCCTTTTTTAGTTATGAGAGAAAGGTGGCATAGAGCTGGTGGAGTCTGGACTTAAAGGTGTTCAGAGCCAAGCCCTCCTGTTCTCATTCAGTCAGCTCCTGTCAGCAGCTGGCACAAGCAGTTTGGTTGTGTTCACTTTTTACTTTTTCAAAACTTGAATTCCATTTTTTAATGCAGTGGTGTGTGATTTTCTCATCCTCCAAAATGCACAAAAGCAACCATCACACCCATCACATTTAGTGATGGTTGGCTTCTTTTGGTGTATTTCACAAAAGAAAAGTGTAACTGTATTATTATTTTCGTTCATTCCCTCTCCCTTTTTTCCTCTCGAGCTCAGAACGAACACCTTGAATACCTCACACCACATATTCAGCTCTTTCATGATCAAAGTGTTGAACAAGGCGTTTCATTGTGGCTGAAAGATAGGATTCTTTATAGAACATCTGCTATAAGAAGCTTGTTTATTCCTCTGCTACACATTCTACTTTCTTTGTGTTCCATATCCATTTCCTTGCAGTGTTGCACTTTCTGCCTTAGCAGCTCCAAAGTTGCAATTTCCTATGTCTCTGGCTCCTCTCTTGTCTCCTGCTTTGTCTCCTACATCCTCCTATTCACTCTGCACTGTGGGGAGCCTCACACACAGCCCACAGGCTAGGAACAATAATGTTTCCTGTGTAAAAGTGTGTGTCTTTGCTGCCTTCGCTAAAGACAGCACAGCACCTAACAGTATGTGTATTTGTGTAAGCACTGGGCTCCATTTGCTGGTTGATGGAGATGGTTTGATGGTAAATGATCCATTAAGAGATTCATGCTGTGAACATGATTGCGTCTTTACTCTGACCTGGTGACACGTGTAAACACACAGACACACACAGGCATATACTGATGCTGGCATAAGTGCAGCATAACATAAACTGGTTGTCGCTTGTGGCGATCCCGCATCCCCCAATCGAATCTCGTTCTAGCTACAGCTAAGGTTCCCTCAGTTGCTGTTGCAGTGGCTGTCGCATTGGAATCAGCTGCTGGTTCGGCATCCTGCGTTCCCTGACTGGTAGATGGAGAAACTTTAGCAGCAGCCTTGAAATGTCCCGCCTATTTAATAATTTTTATTCTGACTAATCAGAGGCCCACCATCACTTGTGGCTCAAGTCTTGAGCCTCAGTAGAGCATTGCAGTATCTGCCATTGCACACACACACACCAATCCAGACTGACACGTTTCATGCTGATACTCTATGATACCGCAGCTACTCGTCGATTTACTTTTTCAGGCTTTCTTAAATCCAGGAGGTTTTAACGATTTTCCACATAGTATAACCCCATTTGTGACGCAAATTATGTTTGATTGTCTCTCCTTTGTAGTCGTATCATTAATTGGTTGTAGCATTTACTGGACTGACAATTAGCAGTAAACCGTTAGAGGAGAATTTTCCTCTAAAAACACCACTAGTTGTGCCCGAGGTCAGATCTTGTGATGCGCAATCTGTAAACATCCATATCTTGAACTGCTGCTCTTCTTCATTCCACACTCATTACATGGATTCAGGGTTGCATCCCCATTTTTTATTTCCAATTTAGCTTTATCTACTCCACAATCATTTGATGGTCACAGCAGTATTCTGTTTCAGGACACTGTTTCCCTGACCCTTGTAAGCTACCTGTTCCTTGTAATGTTGTGATCGTGGAAATTCAAGATCGCTCAACTGTTGCACTCTTCTTAAGTCTCTCCCCCAGTCTCTTCTGGATAAGAGCATCACATAAAGGCTTGAAATGTTAATGATTGTGTTACTATTTAATGAAGTAAATGAAGAACACCAAAAGTCCTTTAACATTTGAGAGAGTGTATAAGGTTGCCGGTACAATGCTGTGTGAGACAATCTCTTAAAGTGAGGAAACTCCACTCTTGCTGTACATGATGTTTCAACCATTGCTTCACTTTGCCTCACAACAGTTTTCCAGTCTGTTCAGTCTGTCTGTGGAGTCTGATGTCTTGCCACGATTGCTTTACCCTTATCAAACACCCCGCAAGCACAATCATATGACGTCAAATTGAAGATTTAATCCGAGCCTCTTTTACAATGGCCAATTTTACCATCTCCCCTCCCCCCAACCATCTGATCCTCTTCCATTTTTATCAGCGCACATGGTGATGCATTTAATGTTGATTCATTTAACATTGAGTCGTGCCTATTCTGGTGTTGTGTGTATTTATTGTGCTTGCTGCAAATCAGTTTTCCCATTAGGGACAATAAATTATTGAACTTGAACTAAAATCTCATTTAGAACAGATGCTTCGCATTGCTGGGGTATGGTATGAATACATGGCTGGCTCTGTGATTGACCACCATGCTGCATGTTTGCTCGTTTATCAGTGCTAATTTGCCTGGCTAATCTCCCCATTAAACTCAGTGAGAACATTAGCCTCGCAAATTAGCACTGATGAATGAGCTATTATTCATAGCAAAATATCAACTTCTACTCTTCTGTCCCTCTTTTTCTGTTTTTCTCTGTTCCCATTCTTTATCCCATTTCTCTCCTCTTTTCTTTCTTCTCTTCATCCTCCATCCATCTCTCATTCCTCTTTATTCTTCTCCCATTTCATTATAATGATGATAATAATGAAACATCAACAACTAAATAGGTAAAAGATAAAAAAGGCGAGAAGTCAAATTTACAAAACAAAGATAAAAAAAGACAAGAAGAACAACAACAGGAAAGAAACAGATAAAACTGAAATACGTGGAATACGAAAAACTGCAAATTATACAGGTAACAAAACACTACAAGGGGACAACATATTAAAGTACAATAAGGTCTGATTGATTTTTCACTGACAAACTTTTCTTTCATCACTTTTTGATTCACAAGAGGGAGTCCATGAGGTGGAGTTGGGGTGGAAAAGTGTTCCAGGTGTGGGCTGCATAGAGGCAGGGGATGTCTTGTGGAAATGTGTTCTTGTAGGAGTTCATTCCATGAAGTGCTTTGAAAGTGAGTAGGGGAATTTTGAAGTGCAAGTGAATTCTGAACCAAATGAAGTTGGGCAGTCCACAGGACAGAGCATGGCAGTAGTCCACTCAGGAAGTGACAAAGGGTGAGTGAAGATCTTTGTGGGAAAGGGAGAACTGGGAGGGCTTTAAGCCGTGAAAATAGGCTTTACAAGCGTCATGTTTTTATGTAGGACTCTACAGTAAAGGCTTCACCATGGCTTAAGATGGGGATCTGGGTAACATCGATTGAAATGTGAGTTACTTTGACTTGGTGATGGTAGACATGGAATCCTACGCATCGTATGTCAGATTCAATTTAGTTGGATCCAAGAGGCAGGATAAAGCTGGTTTGGTGGATATGTGCAGACCTCATAGTTAACAATGACACTGGATGTTAAATATGTTTCTTGGTTAAGAAAAACGGTTTGTTAGAAAGACATAATGGTCACAGATGCATGTGCGACTCTTTGTATCGCTTCATAAACCCCCATGTATTCTAATCTTAGCAAGACTTAACAAAAAAGCAAGCTCCTGCAATCACACACACACACACACACACACACACACACACACACACACACACACGCACGCGCGCTCTGACTGTTTTTAAGTAGCGTGTGGCATGTGGTTTGATCCTTCTCTTGTTCTTTGCTTCTGAACTCACAAATCTGTTTTATATTCCACCCTCTAAAGTAGGAAGCCTCTCACTCTCTTTCTCTCTCCCTCTCTCTCTCTCTCTCTCTCTCTCTCACTCTCTCTCTTTCTCTCTCTCTTTCTCTCTCTCTCTCTCTCTCTCTCTCTCTCTCTCTCTCTCTCTCTCACACACAAAAAACCGAAATGCCAACAGCAAATGACACAAATCCATGGTTTATACAGTAAATGCACAAACAAAAGAATGTACAGATTTCTATGCACAAAAACTTACATTCCACACATGCAAATTTACAGGCCCAAAGCTCCTAGGCCTGTAAAATGCATATCTACATCTGTCAGGGGGAGGGATTACAATTTTTGGAAACACAAGAAACCAGGATGTACATGTGCTGGAAGCGTTTACATGCTGCAAGTCTGTATTCAGATTTATCCCCTAGCAAAGCATATTTTTGAACCAAACCCCACTGTGGAATGGCTGGATTTTTGGAATAGGTAACAATACTTCTACAAAACAAATGGGGTTGTTGGACATAGTTATAACTCCACATCTCCAATCTGGGCTTTTCTAAAAACAATTGAGCTGTCAGGCGTAGTTGAATGGAATTTTCTGCATCTTTTCAGGAGCCGATCCACCATCACTCTTCATTTATTGTTTGTTGAAGTGGAACAGTGTTTACAAGTGATATGTTCTTTTATTGTGCTGCATTGCTGTCACAGCTACATGTTTCCTTGTCCTGTCTTTTTCAATATGCGCTTGCAAATATATGTAAAAATCCTGTTAGCCTGGTAATTGCTAAGATGTTTGGACATATAAATGGCAAATAAATCCGATTTCTCCAGCGTAAAGCTATTTAACCAGGTTTCTCTTGATCCCTTATACATAGTGTTTTTAAAAAAAATCAGTTTACTGCAAAAAAACTCTTACTTGTCAGCGGGTGAGAAAATGAAGACAGAGCGGCGCGAATGAAAAAGGTTTTGGGGGAGGGGGGGTGAGGTGGCTTGTGAAGCGAGCGGAGGAAGTGAGGGGAAAGTGAATGGAAGCAGAGAGAGAAGGGACATGATTAAGTAAAAGAAAAAAAGATGGATCCCTTTCTTTCATTCAGTCTGGACCCGGTGCTTCTCCCTTCCCCATAATTTGTTTTTTGATTGTCTTTCCCTATCTCTCTCATCAAACACCCCAACTTCTCCCAATTAGTATTTATTATATGTGATGTAAAGTCAGTTAATTACGCAATTACTTAAGTACTCATTGTGTGATCAGTTGCTTGAACATGGCCCCACCTTCATCTGCCCATGGAACACGATCCACGTAGATACCTTACACACACACACACACACGCACACACACACACACACACACACACACACACACACACACACACACACACACACACACACACACACACACACGTACACAGCACACACACACACACAGATCTTTTACATTGACAACAGTTATAGTTACTGTAGAGCTACAAAGGCTTTCCAAGTCTGCCTTTGCATTTCATTACAAGGTCTGCAAACTCAATTTGCTTACTTTCAGCGTGATGTATAGTTCATTGAAAACTGGCTTGACAATAAATGATGGGCACCCTAACTCCGTACAGCAAATGAGACTAATTCACTCAGTCAAGCCGTTCCAGTTGTTAACTGTCCTGGATACTCATTCTATATCTTCTGGTCTTTCAATGTTTTTGTTTTCTCAAGTTACAGAATCATGCACATACCCATGTATACAGTGGCTTATTTATGTTAAAGCCTTTAATTGGCCCCTTAACATCCCCCTTTATCACTTAACAGATAACATAACATAGACAAAGAGGTCACATACTGTATTAATGCATGGCTTAAATGGCTCACAGAACTGATTTTGGATCGGGTCTTCCAGTCCACCAGTGTGTTTTATAAGGTAAAAAAGGGGCCAATTGGACAGCAAGTCACACACACAGCAGCGGGAAACAACAAACTGATCACTTTAGTCAGTCAGTTAGTCTATGACAACAATAATACATGCTTACACACATGCATGTATCTGTACATATGTCTGGAACAGGAACCAATCGGTGTCAACATCCAGTAAAGGACAATAGGAATTATGTTTTGTATTCTTGGTCATAAATGGTTTCTGTGAGGTGTGTGTCCGTGTCGGTTGGTGTTGTAAAGACAAAAATTATGATGTGAAAGAACAGAGCGTAGCAAGAGACACGGTAATGAGTACTCCAGTGGAGAGCGATGAGAGAGACGAAGGCAGAGGTGGTCTATGTAACGAGTTGGCCAGCATTGAGGTGGAAGCAGAGGAAGATGAACGGCACTATTCCACTGGAGAGCAGAGAAAGTAACAGAGGAAGATTGGATCACAGAGAATGGTGATAATGAGTTTTCCAGGGGACGTTTAGTGAGGTACGAGGGGTCAGGGGGTCTGCAAAGTAGTGCAAACTTCAGTTATTCATGGGCCGAAAAACAATGAAGAATACAGAGATAAACGAGGAAACAACTTTTGATTAGGCAAAAGTCTGCAAGTTTCTCACTTTCAATGGTTCGGGCGCCATCTTTCTTGGCAAAGACTCACTGCTCTATGTGTTTTTGTTGTGCATTTCACTTCATTCGGGACTATGATGTCTTTTCTCATGGATTTTCTGTCCATGAATTTTGAGCTTTTGTTGACAGGACTGTTGTATTAGTTCTTTTCAGCTATACTGGCGCCTCTGTTTTTGTCAGAACTGGCTGTTCCCAAGCTAAAACGCGCCACATCGGGTGCAATAGACAACAAACTTTTACAATGAACATGATTACTTTTACTGCTAGAAACAGGTCTGATGAGAGAAAACCGTCAATGTGCACCTGGAAAACCAAAGCAGTGAGTTACAAGCAGATACAATGTCTGCAGAGTTGGTTGAGGATTCTGTCTGGATTCACCACTGTAAGTGAACCTCATGATTGGGTTTTACGTCATTGTTGCACTGCTGCTTATACCAACATCGACACACAGACACAAATGCACAGCAGGTTGTGCCATTGTACCCCACTCCTTAAATTTTAAAGTACTGCAAGGATCCTAGAAGCTTAGTCTCATCTGTTTGTTACCACTGACAGTGTGTGTGTGTCTGTGTGTGTGTGTGTGTGTGTGTGTGTGTGTGTATCTGTTTGTTCCCAGAAGCTGTCATAGTAGGATCAGTAGTGGGTGGCGAGAGAAGAGGCCTGATGCCAAAATATTGACAGATACTGCTGAGCTCCATTGGAGAGGAGAGCATAGAAACCAAAAAGTAAATAATGTGGCAAATACATGTGCATACATGCACATACACACTTAGCAAGCCGTGTCATCTCTCTCCCTCCTACTTATAGAGGGAAGGAAGTTGGATAAAGTGTAACAGAGATGGAGGAAGGGGTGTATGTACACATACAATAAGTCACACAGATAGACAGCTAGTCAGTCAGTTCATCAGACATCGATTCGTCCTTAGAATAAATCTGTCCATCCATCTATCCTGCCATCCATTCACTTACCTTGCATCCACCCAATCAAATACCAACAGTGCAAACAGCCATGTTTTTGTTAGATACTCGTATACAGGACTGTGAGTTGTGTGGAAGGTATGACTGTGGGAGACACCTACAGAGTTCAATGTGGAGTCTTATAAGATCTTCAGAAAGGGGGGGGAGGGGGGGGGGGGGTAGGTCTTACCAAAGAAAGGGGAAAGAAGTGAGTGGCTTTTTTTTCCGCCGAATATTTTGAAGATAGCATCTGAAAACAACAATAGTATGTGGGTATAAAATATTTTGGAGTGACTGATGGGTATTAGGAGCAAGAGAGCAGGAGATGGATGACAGGAAAGAGCCTTGATGGAAATTCTGTGTATGTAAGAAGTTGAGTTGAGTTGTGTGTGTGTGTGTGTGTGTCTGTGTGTGTGTGAGGAATGAGGGGAGAGATGAAATGTGAACACAAGAAGGAGGAGGATTTTTAAATTTGTCTGTGTGCATGTCGAGGTCATTAGATTGGAATCAGAATCGACAGTTTCAGTGTAGCAGCATTTGTTTCTTGTAGCTGAGAATTATCCACAACTTGATCCGCCTCCTTGAGCAACAAGACTAGAATAAACTCTCACAACCCCCATCAATAATGGTTACTTTTTAAAAATCTAGTTTAAATACAACTGATCTCTCCAATGTGCAGGTGTTTGACTGTTTCAGGGTATCATAGACCTTTCCAACCTATATCACTCAAAGCCCAAATATTCTAAATTGAAAATTACTGAGCCTTTACTATCAGGGCAGGATTAGCCTCAGGAGGTTGACCCAGAAGAATCAATATCTTCCTTTAAAAAGCTTCATTCAAGCTTACTCCGATCTTTATAGCCCTCATTTTTACACGTTTTATGTGCTGCTTTGTATTGCTTTTATATTACTGGTTATCTTTGCATTTTACCTTAAAATAAGATTCAATTAAATGCTTTATTTGTGTTTATTGAATTGTGAAATGCTTTGTAAAAAAGCAGTACATAAGGTACCATTGATCAAGTGGTGATCAATATGAGTCATCATTATCATTATTTCCATAGGGTTCCCTGGGTAGACAAGTTTCCATGGCAACCATCCCGGGCAAACAAATAGAGGACAAATGTGCCCATGTAACATGAACTGATGGAGCTATACATACCCAATTTCTTTGCTCCATCCATTCATCCATCCATCCATGATGATGCTTTATTCTGTCAGACACACACTCACGCGACCAAATAAATAATTTTCACCAACTAGACAGCGCTACTTGTGAAAGACGGTTACGTTTTAGACAGTAAAGGAAGTGGCAGGAATGGAGGAGGCCCAAGGAAATGAAACTGTTGAGATATCGTTTCTCCAAAGCTTTTTTTCTGAGTGGCAGCAGAGTGGCTGAGTGAGTCTGCTGCAGTCAAGCTGCATATCAGCAAGCAGTATTCCTGCTCAAATAGTGCTTTTCCATATCTACTTATGGTGTAATAATTGCACATTTACTTTAATGTGTTCTTATTTTATGGTGTCTCTAAGGGACCATGAAATATTGGAGGAGGGAACGGGACATTTATTTCTCTACCACACATCACAAAGACATTCCTGACTTTTGAGTGGACCAAGTGCTCTCATAAGGGTTTTGTTAATATACTTTACAAGTTTTTAAAATGCAACTCTTTCACTGCAAAGAGTAAACAGACAATAGGTTTTAATCCAACCAAAATTTGCCGCTACAATCGCTGTAATTGTGATTTTATTTTTCCAATTTGTACTACTTTCCTCTTCGATTCTTGCTTTGCTTCTCTTCATATGACCTTCTACCTCCTCAGCAGAACTCCCTGCTGTTGATAGGGGACAAAAAGGGCAGGAGAACCAAATGCTATCTATCATGGCAGAACAAAGGGTTGGGGAGGGAGGGAGAGTGAGTGAGTGTGCGGCAACTGATTGAAGGCCACTGACTGAAGCAGGGCAGAGAGGAGACACGCTGGGACAGTGAGACATGCAGCTTTTGAATGGCCAGGAAGCTCTCTGAGGGCTGTGAAAGAACCAACAACAAACCACAAACTTGTAAAAATCTTTCTTTGACTACTTTTATCTCAAAATGTAACTGTGTTTGCCTTAATCCAATTCTAATATAAACCTTAAATCCCAGTCTCAGTAAAATTATTGTTAATACAATAAATCTGTTACCCTAAAGGCCAGGACTTTTTCTCATTTCCAGCATTCTTGATTGTTTATTGATTTCCCCCCTTGTACTTTCACTAGATTAGATAAGGTTTTTTTATTCAATATTTCTAATTGAAATTGAAATATACATAAAATAAAAAAGCTGTATTGAAAAAAGCAGTTGTGTTCAATCAACATCTGTTTTTATTGTTACTTTACAATCTCTTGCTGGTTATGGTCTGGCTTTGGGTTGCTTACTTTAGTAAGTAGTGAGTGACAGCAAGTCCCAACATTGCAGGAAAGATTTGTTTTTTGTCATGAAATCACAAAATAGAGATGTAAACAATGTAGTTCAGTCGTAGTAATTTCACTGCATCATTCAACTGATACTAGTATTTACAACATGCTTATCTGACTTTAACTCAGTAGGCAGCAGTGAAGATATTTGCTGTGTGTGATATTACTTGGCATCCAACAAATCATATTCACATTAAATCTCTTTGAATGCTTGCAGGGCTTTTATTTTGAACAATATGCAGGAATGAAAGCACACTGATCAGAAGTAATAAATCAATGAGTGAATCAGTAGTATTGAATATGAAACTACTATGTTGTTATACTGATGCACACTGACCTTTTGATCATGATCTTTATTTATTTGTGAAAAGAACACAAGCCCCACTATTATGTGAGTTCTGGCTTTTATTTGGGGATGTTATTTATTATATCCACCACATACAGCTTGGAAGTACAATCTGGCTGGAGGTACACACGCAAAAGTTTATCACTTTCTTTGTCCAGTAATCTTTAGTCTGGAATCATCAGGAACCTTCCAGAAGCTCCCTTTTCTCACCATTAGGCTTCTACTATCACTCAATTAGTCACTTTGATCTTAACTCCATATTGCAGGGTCGATGAGTCAACTGTGGCAAATGCATTCAGAGAGCCGCTGAATGAGCTGCTGAAAACCTCGACAACTCTGTGCGTTTTTTGTTGAATGAGTTCCAAAAAGGTGACTGCCGATGTGGAAAGGAGCTCTCCATCAGCGGCGTGCTGAATTAGTACACTTAGCCAGCTCAGGCGGGAGGAGAGGAGGGGGGCGGAGCTGTTATCACACAGCCGCACCTGCTCCAAAGACAGACAGGACAGGACAAAGATGTCTGTCAAACACACTGAGAAAGACACACACACACACACGCACGCACACATACACATGGAGTGAAACACAAGCTGTAGAAGCCACACATACACACTCACACACATTATGTGAACTGTATTTGTTTATCCTTTCCTTCTCAGCTCTTAAAGGTCATTGGGCTGGACAGTGCCTTTCCTGTCACCTCTATCCTTTCTTCATTCATCTCTCTGCCACTCTTCCTCTCCTTCTCCTTTATTCTCTTTTCCTTCGCTGCTCTTTTTCTGTCACTCCCCTTAATTTAGTGTCGTGTCTCCTTCCTCTTCTCTTCATTTTATTTTTGTATGTACTACTGTTGTATGTGTGTATGTGTTCCACAAGTTACCACTGCTCTTATTGAAGCTGACATTTATGATATATTCACATATATTAATATTTCTCACAAGCTTAATTATTCCTGAGGCATAAAATAGGAAAGATGGCGTCTTCACCTGTAGAAACTTGGGCCTTAGATTCAGGGATGTTTTGAAGCATGCTACCCTGTTGCTGGTGTGGCTTGGCACCATTTTATCAGTTGTTTGAAGCCATAAGAAGCTAATTTGGGCCACAGCATGGAGCGTAGCTTGAGCCTCAGAAGCAAACCGCAACCATGACAACTCAGTGACAGTGAGTCATCTGTCAATCAAGCAAATATGCCTCTAAGCCTGAAAATCTTGTTACCGCCTCCAAGTTTTCATCCACATCTGTTGGTTGGTTGATTTCTTTTTTTAGCAGGATTACTCAGAAAGCTAGAAAGCAATTTAAACTGAACCTTTAGGGAGGCTTTTTCAAAAGGTTTTTCTTAACATTACAAAATAGGACAAGTTTCAAGATTTCTGTACAGTCAGTGACGACGTCTGACATATTCCTCCAGATCATGGGTACATTAAAAAAAAACAACTCTATATCTCATGACAAATAAGTGTTAATAGGAAGTGGAAGTTTTGTGTTTTCAGGCTCACAATGCAAAAAGTTTCCTCACAAAGATCTTTTTTTCATCAACTTAATAATGGTAATTAGAAAAGAAAGGCACGGACGCTTGCTTGCACTCAGTTTGATTTAACACTCCAACATTTTCATAATCCAAGACAAGTAATGAACATTTAATAAGACATTAGAATCAGCAAAAATACTGGAATCTCATACAGTATAAGCTTTACCAACAGAATGGATGTTTCCACTTTGTCCCTTGTTTTCCACGTTCTTTTGCATTAGTGTACATCTTTGTCCCACCTGGGGCTCTTTCACTAGCTTTACCTTACAATCCAATGTTATTTCTCTCCCACTGTGCCCTGTTCCTCGTCTTTCATCTCTCACTCACTTACCTGCGCAATGCGCAATGCACAAAGACAAAACACACACATAAAGAAATTGTCAAATAAAAGGAATAGCCATTATGAATACAGCTGCTTGCCACATACCAGGCAGTGTGATGTGTGTATCTGCATAACTGGTATTCAAGGTGCACAAAAGTCAGTGGAGCACAGAGGAAAGACGCGTGTTTGGAGCTTTTTAAAGTGCACCTCTGCAGGGGTTTTTAATTGCAATATTAGTAATGGAATTCGTATTCGCATCTCTTCTCAGCAGGTGACTCTTTTAACCTTTCATCGCTACTTAAGATGAACAGGACACATTTGCATACAATAATCTGCATACTCCTGCGCACTCCTCTTGTGACTTCTATGCTTATTGCTTTTTAGGTGAATTTAGAAAGTTTCCAGTGATTGAGCTCAGGCACTTGATCTCTGAGAAACAGTTACACACAACAGCTTTTAGCAACGATCAAATACAGCCCATTCCATTTTTTATTCTGTTTTATGCGACAAACAAGAAAATTCCATGTTGATGGTTGCCTGAATGATTGGGAATTTTTGACCTGCTGTAAGTACAGTAAGTGAATTGACTGAGAAAAGTGATAAAATAAATTCAAAACTGGCATTGGATTGGAATTCAGCAATTCATGCTCACTTCCTGCCTACACATAACAAAGAAACACTTACCCACACAGTTCAATGTGCATTACAAGGACATTAGAAAAAAGGCTATCAAGTGTGAAATGGCAAACGTTTTTGACGTGGATTTATTAGCAAGAAAGAACCAAGCAAGGATTTCACGTCTTATCAGTTATAGCCAGAGAATATGAAAGTTTCTTGTGAGTAATACTAAGTCATATGTTGTTGTTGTCGTGGTGTAATCGTGTGTGTCCTGTTAGAGAGCTAAGTTGAATGAATGACGTGATGTGGGCAGAGGATTGTGGGGACAGACATGGAGGTTGTCCTGTCCTGCTGTCCTCTCCCAGTCCCCTTTTTGTCTGCTGCTTTGCTCACACATGCATGTCGCAATATGAAAAAGGGAGATTCATTACCGATACGATATTGCTCGCGTCCCTGTATTATAAGTATTATTATTATTACTGACTGACACTTCTATAGTTTCCACTGCTCCATATGTCTTCTCAGCATGGTGCTGTCTGCATCTGTACATTTCCTCTCGCTCTTCCTTCCGCTGTCTGTCAGTGTCATATTTTGAGAAATTCTCTCTTTTTTCCACCCCCTAACCAGACTCAAAGCATTATGTGCACACTCTGCTTTGACTCAGTGTGCATATGTTAGAGTGTGTAGAGATGTGTGTTTGTGTGTGAGTGTGTGTGTGAGTGTAAGAGTTGGCAGCTTACAGACCTACTGAGACCAATATAACCAAAAATTTACCTCCAGGTCCTGCAGTCACGTTACCTGTGTTACATGTGTTACGTCTCTGTGTCTGTGTCGGTGTGTATGTGTTGATGTGGGTAGCTGTAAGGGTGTGAGCCGTCTGACTGACAACGCACTTCTCTACAGACTGCAAACTGATATGACACGTACTGTCTCTCTCTCTCTCAGCAACACACCTCAGACTCCAGTGGCAGCCCTCTTATCACCGAGTCTCTTTTCCCAGCTGTATGTGTTGATCTAACCTCCTGTTTGCCGACTTTGGTGACATGTTTACCTGTTTGTTCCTCCTGCCAAATGTTACCTTGCTTACCATTGCAATGGCCCACTGAGACCCGTGTTTGTCTTGCTGGAGTGTGTATGTGTGTGTGTGTGTGTGCGTGTGTGTGCCAGTTAAAGATCAAGCTGTAAATGCTTGTGTTGTGTGTACATTTGATTTAAACTACTTATGACAATTACTGTTAGATTCAGGTGGGATCCCACACTTGGAGGAAGTTGAGAGGATTCACTCCTCGTCATCCTCCTTCTCACTGAGGAGTAAAGGTCTTATTTGGACCTTTTCCCCTACTAAAAAACCCTAAAAGTTCTGTCTTTTCATCAAAATGAGCTGCATGGAGCTTTATGGCTCTGTTGAGTAAGCTGTTCTTTGCCACACGTGGCCCTTAGTTTCCAAACAGTCTCCCTAGTGTTATGACTGTTTCCACAAAAATCGGTCTCTTGTTCGTTATCAGTGCTATGACTCCCAGTAGGTCCTTTCGGGAACAGCGCTGTACCTTTGCCTGTTGTTCCACTGATACATGTCCTAAAATCTACCCTACAAAGAGAATACACAGGAACTTATTAGTTTAAAGTGTTGCTGAAAATGACAAGGCCTGCATTAGGTTTAAAATAATGTATATATGTGTACTTATCATAATAGAATCAGGAAAAGTGGAATTTATGAATTAAGGCAATCAAATATGTACATATGTATATATAATGCACTACTAGTGTTAGAAAGGCACAGATACATGTAAATCACTATTATCACTGTCGTGGTCATCACATCATCATCATCATATCATCGTCATCACATCGTCATAGTTGATATTAATGAATACTGTGATGTCATAGAAAATACCCTTCTACCCCTTGGATAAAATCAAAACTTAAAAAATACAAGCAAAAGGTTTTCAATAGTCACACAAAAAATGATTATAGTATAGGAATATACATGATATACAGTGTATATGAGGAAGGATGGAGTGGAGTTTCCCTTCATTGTTAAATTGGAACTAATTGAAAGCCTTTGCAGTAAGTAGTTGGTTGTGAAGCAGCTAATCTGGGACCACAGCCCAGAGAACTAGCCGGAAGCTACAACAGCATCGCAACCCATTGCCATTGTCTGTCTTTGTCCACAGACACACACATACTGTATGTCAGCCTAATCCCACGTGCTGTTTGAAGAAGAGTGGGTGGTTTGCACGTGGTCCACGTGCAAAGGGTTTTGTTTCTGAGAGGAATCTGTGTCAAAACGTCAATCTGCACACATTATCTCCTTGATGTCTCATATGTTATGCATGAAGACTGAACGGTGCAGCATTTTGGCTTCATCCAACAATAATGGAATATTAAGGGAATAACGGTTTGAGAGTGAAATGTTGCTTTCCAGATTGCTGAATGAAAGTGTCAATAACAAGGTAATTGAGATGTTGAGACCTTTCATTTCAATGCAATAAGGCTTCAACTTGACAGACAGTCCAAATAGGGGAGCGGGCCATTTTCAACACATTCACTATATTTCTAATTTAGCTTCACTATCACTGTAGGCGAGGTCAAGGGGTCAGGAGTTGTTTTCTGCTGCACAGCTCTACTGACAGTAGCCTTAGGACAATCGTCGGCCGTTAATTTCAGGTCGCATATGGCTTCTCCACCTTCCACAAGACACCATCATCTCTATCCTCATCGTCTTCTCCATGTGAACGCTCTTCTTCCATTCCCCATGTAACATTCCACATACTCTACCGATCCATTCTTAAGAGCGAGAGAGAGAGCGTTAAGAGAGAACAGAGGTGCAAGATATGAAAGAGAGGTTTGAAGGTCGGCAAAGGAAGAGAGACCATGCACAAGCGCGTGTAAATGAAAGACTATATGGAAATGGAGGGCGACATAGGGAGACAAATGCAAAGTTAAAACAGGAGGGAGTAAAAAACTGCAGATTTTGTGTTGCAAGTCAGCAGATGCTCTCACAGACAGGCACGTTTGACCTCTGACCTTCCCTCTTTTACACCCTCCTTTCAAATGTTGAATAACTGCTTATTATAAACGTCCAAACTTCCAGCTTCCCATCTGTTGTAGCACGTGTTAAATAAACAAACTTGTTTATCAAGAAAATAATCGCACCATCCAATCTGTCCGTCTCACCTGCCTGAAATTAAAACATATAACCAAAGCCAGAGGCAGGAATACTTTTAACCGCCACCAGTGATAACAAAAGTCAAATACTGTTAAAGTAACAGGCTGGGGGTAACATGTACTATTGTGGACATGTGGACATTTTGTGATTCTAGATCAGGACAGAAGTGAATAGAGCTATATTTTACTGTTCATCACATTCTTATATCTGATTTTTACGTAGTCTCAGTGAACCTGCCATTAACTAATTGACGATCTTTGGTTAGTAGATAGACAGAAAGAAGAGCTTGATTCCTGTGGTTCGCGTGTCGGCACACAATTGTGTGTGTGTGTGTGGGTGCGCGTTTGTGCTAAGCTAACCAGTTCTCATTTTCCCTTGTGTGATTTGGACTAGTGAAGTCAAATCAGCTGACAATAACGCTTGTCTCTTCACATTTCAGAAAAGTTTCAGTAGTATTCAGTAATAGTAGTCACGCTTAGTTACACACATTTTATTATTTGGATTGTAGGATGTGAATTTCGTCTTAAAAATAGCGTAACATTCAAAAGTGAGGGTTACGGCAAATGTACAATAATTAGACTAATTGATACTCACATGTGGACAAACTCAGATGTTCCAACTGCAATTAAGCGATTTCTTAGCAGCTTGTCACTTGTAAAAAGGATGAACTCCGGACGTTCTCTGTGTTGCGATCACAACAACAGATTGTGTTGCCTCTACTTTCTACAAAGCAAAACAAAAAAACAGAATGAAAGCAGAAAACAAGATTTTAATGATTTGACAGTTGACTTATTTAAATGCCACTCATTTCTACTGATGGCAGTTTGTCCAGAATGCAGAGAGAAAAACGCAGATGTGCATTGATTTTCTCGAACATCTGTCTGCGCCTCTACAAATTGGGCTCCACTTGTTCAACACTTTCAAACTACAATTGCAAGTGTGATTCTTCAGTGAGGTTATCGATTCTGTATGAACTATTTACTATTGTCCTGAAAAAACAGTTGTTTACAATGGTTTACAGTTACTCATATACTTTATACTCAAACAAACATGGAAATATTAACTTTATAAGATATACTGTATACTTTGTTCAGCCATTAAAAAGGTAGTTAGTGGTAACTACTTAGTTGAGATTGATGGTAAAAACAAGAAGAATTTGATCCTGTCAAAGCAAGAATCCACTGAGAAACGTGGGGCGTGTTGATTCAGACTGGATGCAGGATATGAAGATTTTATATATACAAAGTTCTACAGTTACTCCTCCTCCTCACTACCTCTCAAACATCTGCTCTAACAAAAACTTCACTCGACAATGTGTCATCTTTTAGTTTTGTTTCTCAGATGCATCTGCTTGTGCTTCTACATGTGGGAGCATCTTCTGACATGTCACATATGGCTACTGGGTACTTTTGTTCATTTACATTTTGACCTAGTTAGTGGACACTTTATCTGCACAGACTTGTTCCTCTCACAAATAGCTTGAATTACACGAAAATTACAGTGTGATAGGAAGAAATGCCATTCTCTCTTAAAATATCCATACAAAGTTTGAATACGGAAAAATATTACAAAGAGAAAATACAGGCACAATAATCAGGAAGGAAGGAGTTTTTTTTATTTGTCTGTGTCTTTTGTGTTCTTAGCTGGTGTGAAGTGAGGTTTAAAAAGGCTTTTAAAACAATACATTAACAGGAGCAACATCACCTTCATTGCGTAACCAAGTCTGTAAAGTTGCACAGAAGTGGAGGATCCATATACATGCCACTGTTCTCCCTTTATCTACTTAGGAACACTCCACTTCCCCTTTGAATAGGAACATTACAGCTACACTCGTTACTCTCTGCTTTACCATATAAGTACTGATCATCATATACGTGAGGCTCTATAACTCCTGTTTGACCTCATCACCCTGTGAGACTTTGAGAGCCTTTAAAGTGTTGTGATGTAACTGGTGTCTCCTCAAGTTCAAATCCAATTTGCAAGTTCTAGGCTGTAGGTGGAAAGTGTTTGGAGCTAAATATATATTTGTTACAAAAGGTTCATGTTTTATTTCGTCCAGATAAAAAAACATAAAATTAAGTTTAGTCTGCTCTCTTGGATGCTGCATGGCTCTGGAAGGCAGAGCGGTTGCTGAACCTCTAACTGCTGCTGATGTGTCGGTTGGCTCCTTGCATGGTTTGCTCCTGCTATCAGTGTATGAATGGGTAAATGTGAGGTCATTGTAATGCGCTACACAAGTCCGGTCCATTTACCTTTCAATGAAGCCAGTTATCACAGGAAACACACATACCTTTGACTCACACATCTGTCCTCTAAGTGTGTGCGTTTGTGCTGTTAGCAGATAAAATCCTTTTAAAGCAGAACCCCTGTCAAGTGCATCAGTGGCTTAAGAAATCTTGAAACCTTTATCCACCTTCTGTGGTGATAATATGGCGGATATAGAGCTAAAAGAACAAGTGTTTTACTCAAAGAAACTTTTCCTCCTCCTGATACGACTTCAAATAGATGCTGTCTGGATAGAGAGAACAACTGTATATTGTGTCAGCAGGGGATTTCATAAAAATGTATGTTTGTGCAAAGAACTTTTAAAAACCATAATTTGCTTTCAAAAGTTGTTCACAGCAAACATTGCATTTGAGCAGCTAATTAGTGTCTGAGTACATGAAAAAATGTCTGACAAGCATGACAGCAGTTACAGAAATACAGAACCAAACATATGGCCCCTTTTTGCAATAGAGAATGTTGAGATCTTTGAAAACTTAATCAAACATATAGCAGAAGAGAGAAATATGTTGCTCAAAGCTGCTGTAACAAAGTGGTGAAGCTGTAGTTCACATTAGTTATTCCTCTTAAGTTGGTGGAGTGGGTTCAAATGATTTAAACTTGCAATCAAAGTAGATGGAATCATTTAAAAGGTCTGAATTTGAAGCAGGGAAAAGGTAATCAAATACATAATAATATTGATTTAGTTGAAAACAGAAGTGATTGAATTTAAGCAATTCTTTCCTTCTAGTAGAACAAGCTGTGATCACGTTCACACACTTTGCTTGCTTCCCTGGATTGCTAGTCAAGACCATGAGACAAACTAACATTCATCAGATTGATATTCATTGTAGACACATCGGAAGAGGTGGCACATAGAAAGCTACAGAAACTATGACACATAGATGATAATCACTTCATTCACAATCAAGTAAATTTCCCCTTTACGTTTACTGTCAAATCTAGTGCCATGGTATTGCTCCAGGAAAAACTCTCTACGAAATAGCTCCCAATGAGCTACCAAAAGGCCAACAGTTTAAAGACAACCATAAAGAGTGTTTCCAGCGGTTCCTCGGCCCGAGGGAACTATAACACACGTAAACACAGCTGTGTCTGTCGTTTTGACCCTTCATTGTCGCATGTGAACTGTATGTAATTGTTCCGGTTTACATACATACATACAAATTGGGCTTGAAGACAGACTTAAAAACAGAACTCATTCATAACCTTAACAATTACCTGAGAGAACCTGTATCCCTCAATTCACGTCAATGACGTCAAATCAGACTCTCCTGCTTGATACGGAGCAACTTCCTGATCAAGGAGGCTCTTGTGGAGAGCGGGTGGTCAGTTGGGATGAGTTTGAAAACGGGCCACAGCCATGAGAGGATATGGAAGGAAGTTTTTCTTGTCTTCCTGCATTACCTAGAAAAGCAGACAGACACAGATAGAGAGAGAGAGATAGATAGAGAGACCGAGATAGACACACACAGGCACTGCTGCTGTGTGCCGGTCTGACAGGAAGCTTAGGGATTGAGTCTAGTCCATCATCCTGTTTGTTGACAGACGCACACATAAGCATTAAGTTCTGACAGTTGCACGGCAGGGACTCGCAGATCTTGCATGTATTTGTGCATCAGCACCAATCCAGCCAAACAAAATAACAATCATTGTGTACTTCAGGAGTAAACTGCAGACTCTCATATGAGTGAAAATAAATGAATCCAAGAGTGAATGTCATTCTCTCTTGGATTCATTTATTTTACTTTTGACTCAATCAACCGTAGACCAATTCTCCATGTCAGGGTTGTGTCCACCTGGGTTTACGAGTGGATGGATGTACAGGGTTTGATTAAAGGGTCTTCGTGAATGCCAGATGCCAGATGTTTTTTTTTTTATCTTTGCAACAAGTATTTTCCAGAGTTGATATCTGTGAACACACACCAAACACAACACACTTTCTTACCGAAAAACACACATCCACATTTGTCTTCTTTTGCAGTGTGACACCTCCTTGTTGAAATTTCAGCGTTCTCTCATACTCTCACACACTGTCCACAATTATTCCTCTTAAAAAATCTGATAATTTCTGTTTCTGAGAAATGCAAATTCAGCGGAAATGTCACGCTTGTCTTTACCTGTGGCAAACACCAAAAATCCCTTATGCTATGTGCAAACGTATAGTAAATTTGTCCTCACACATACACACACGCATACAATCAAATGACATGGCAGGGGACAACCATGGCACATTTCCAGACTGTTTTTGGCGAGACATGAATTGGACAAAGAAGAAAAAACAAATTGAAGAAAACAACAACAGAATATTGGCAGATTTTTGTTTACTTGAGTGAGAGAGTTTTCATTTGTTTGCCAGACACAATTGTATGTGCATGTAAATAAGACAAGCAGTAAATAAGGAAGAATTCACGTTTGTGTGTCTGTGTGTGTGTATGGGGGTAGGAGCCCATATTAATAAACCGAGGGAGGGTTTTGTCAAGGTGATAAATAGAACGAAACACACCGAGACGGATTAGGGAAAAAAGAAAAAAAGAGACAGAAAGAGCGAGAGAATAATGTGATTAACTATGGGAGGAGGAGGCTTTGAGGAGGGGCAGAGGGAGGGATGAGCTCAGGTAACAGCGAAGGAAGAGAAGCAGAAAGGGAAGGGAACTGCTGCGGATGGATGAAAGGCAGGGAAATACACTCCGGGAGGCCTACAAAGCAGACAGAGCGGGGACGAGGGAGCGATGAAGAAATAGGAGAAGAGGAAAAGAGGGCAGCTGGCAGGGAAAAGGGGATGAGGACTGTAAGCGAGGAAATAAACCTGGATAGGAAACAGGAAAAGAAAGGGGAACAAGACCTGGAGGAGAAGCAAGAGGAGGAAGAAGAAAGGGGAAGTTTTGGGAAATGGAGCGTTGCAGGCAGGGATGGTAGAGGAGGGAAAGACAGAGGAAAGGGAATTATGGGCGAGAATATTAAAAGAAGTCTCTTTCTATGATAGGAAAGCAATCATGTCAGAGTTTATCCAGAAATTTCGAAGGCATATTCTAGCTTTTTTTCTTCTTCTTGTAGTCAAACTTCAGTGTTCAGATCTTCCTTAAATCCTCAGCCTCCACGCGAGCTCCGAGCGGCGCTCATTTCAGGAGAGAAAATATATTCAACTTTCAGAGGAGCTCCTCCTGTCACTCCTTTGTCCTCTTCCCTCCAAAGTCTGTACTGTGGGAGGTCGGTGCCACGCTGCGTGATTTGATTTTAAAAAACATTTCATACAAAGACAGTGTGGCACGTATCAAGGATTTTAAAGAAGCTGTGTGAAAATCAGGGCTGGGAAATTCCAAGTGTAGAAAATTAAATTTCAAGAAGATTTCCCCCAGCTGTCACTGTGACAACTTGGCTTATTTCTCTTCTTCTTCTGTGTGACATGCTTTTGCGACGTTGGATTGACTGTTTTTAACCTCTTCCTTTCTTTTGTCTCACCTTTTTTTCCCCACTCTCCTTTTTCCTTTCTGCTCTTCCTCTTTCTGCCCTCCCTTCTTCTTCTTCTTCTTCTTCTTCTTCTTCTTCTTCTTCTTCTTCTTCTTCTTCTTCTTCTTCTTGCCTCTCTGCAGGGTGTGGTTCCAGTCAGGTATCAGCTTCCTGGCTGTGAAACCCAGCAATCTGGTCGCGTGGGAAATCAAACAGGAAATGCCACCGGGAAGCAGTTCACTGGCGGTGATGTGCCAGAGGAAGTCCTCATCCACCGCAGAGAGGTAGGAATGAACATCCTGGTCTCTTTCTGACGCTCCTCTGTAACTTGAATTGGCGAGCCAAGAAAACACAGTGTTAAGATTTTTTGTTAATTTTCATTTAAAAAAAATGACAAAATTGAGGTTTAATAAATACAGCAAGTTGTAACAAGTTGTGAGTATAATCATCTGGGTTATATACCAGATGATTATAGACAGACAGATACCTAAATGAAGGTCATTTTAACAGATATTTTGACCTCACAAAACAAAACCAACAAGACACTGTTAAAAATCGGCTGTGTTATCCAGGTATTAAGGTCACATCTTGAGGTGTCAAGGCTCACAGAACCTATTGTGATCGGCTCAACCATTCACACGCATTTCTGTGTGTTTGGATCTCTGTCACAAGCAGCCAGGTGTGAACACAACCCATCCAGTGGGGACACGTCAAGCCTTTGCAAGTCCCAGAATGTGGCTGAGGAGAGGAGTGAAAGTGAAAGTGTCTGATGTTATTCTTTTCCATATGATTAACCTCTTCGAAACTATGCAGAAGACTCTTGTGCTTGGGCATAGGGAGGCTTTAAATAAGCAATGAGACTAATTTTAACTGCCATAGCTGTGATTTCAATTTAATATTTTATCAGGAGCAACAGTTCAAGCATTCACTAAATTGTCACCTCTTTAAGGAGACAATAACAGTGTCATACAGCAGGAGAGAATAAATGCATGAGTGAAAACTCCCGCCGGCTGGGGAATTTTTGTCTTTGCAAGTTCCTGCTCACACTGCACGTGTGTGCCAGCATAAATATGCATGTTTGTGTGGTAATGACTTACTGGGTGTAAGGCCTCTGGTCATCGATTTGCTGTCTGAGAAGCACAAAGCGCCAAATGGAGTCCATATAGACACACACACACACACACACGCGCGCGCTAACACACGCAAGCACACGCACACGCACACCCACACGCACAAGCACACGCACACAGACATAGACACACACACACACACACACACACACACACACACACACACACACACGTGAACAGTCAACCCAGTGTGAAAAATACTCAATGCAAGATGCAGTATAATCAGAAGTGAATAGTATGTTGCCAAAAATAGTTTGTGTGTGTGTTCGTGTCAGCAGTCCAGTGGGTACACGTCCGTTTGTTCCTTATCTTTCCTATGTTGCTGTTTGTTTCTTTCTTAGTCTTCCTCATTTCTTCATCTTCATCATCATCATTGCTCCGTGTTCGCCTCCTGCTTGGCATTGAAGCTCCTGAAGCCTCCTTACCTCCCTGCCTCCCTCCCTTCGCTTCCTCTCCTTCCTCACCTACTCCGCTCACTTCAGTAATCGTCGCTACATCATGTAAAACTATTATTACAGGACACCAGTTCAATTAGTGCCACTTAGCTCGCTGTTTAGTCACTTCACGTGTCGAAGGGACGATGACAGGACACCTGTGAGGCTTCACATGAAGAACGTGTTATGATTATGGTACTATATGACTTTAACTTGATAAGTCATGACTTATTTATGGCAACTTGTGTTTTTTTCTTCATAAACACAAGATGTCACCTCTTCTGCTTTCTGGCTTTCTGCCATTCGACTAAAGCCAACCACCAAATCAGTTACTCCTGACGCTAATCTATCTTCAAAACTTAAAGAAATCTGCTGACACATTCACACATAAACAAGCTCTTGTGGGCAAAACATAAAGTTGAAGTAAAAGCAAAAAAAAAAGAGAACGTAATGGCTTGTGAAATGGTAAAAGCAGTAAAGCATATGATGAATTTTTGGATGTATCGTTGCATTGTGACCTCAAGGCGAATAAGTCATTTCCCTGGCCGGTCGGAGGTGTTGAGATGGAGGCGAGTCTAAATGGCTGCTTACTTCCTTGAGTGCTGGCACCAGTCCCTCTGCGTCTCTCCTGTCCCTGTGGGGGGGACACTTGTCAAAGTGACGTCAAGGGAAACACACAAAGCAACGCTTCACAAACCCGATTGTGACACCACTCTCACACACACACACACACAGACACGTTCATGCCGTCTTCAAAGTGATACTAGAGGAAAGAGATGCCTCAAAGCTCGGATTATGATGCAGAACGTGCAAATATACACATGCTTGAATGTGTATACATGCATAGGCCTATACACACACACACACACACACACACACACACACACACACACACACACACACACATGCACACGTGAATCTGTGCTTCTGTGCTACTCCACTCCCCGATGAGTCTGTACGATGAGGGTGGGAGAAAAGCTGACTTTTCTTTGCTGTAACACACACACACACACACACACACACGCACACACACACACACACACACACACACACACACACACAATGCAGCTTGCATCATACGATCAAAGGCTTTTATCAGGGAGTGTGTGTGGGTGGGAAGACTAATTAAAGAAAGCTGATATGTATTAATCTCGAATGCGATATTGCTGATTAGCACAAGAAACAGCAAGTGTGATTTTTATGAATGAGAGGGTGGGAATGATTAGCACCTCTGTCAATTAATGAGGGATTAATTGCTGTAGCTGTTGTAATTTTATGACATAATACAACAAACGTCACAATGCGCTTTACAGTGTGTGTGCTTCTAGTAATGACAGCGTGGCGAATGGATGCAATCACATAGTTGGCGTCTTTCCTATGCATGTGTAATCATCCGTGCCTGTTTATGTATATGCATGCACGTATACTGTGTGTGTGTATGTGTGTGTATGTGTGTGTGTTAGGGGGGTGGGGTGCAATTGCTGTTTTACATATATATGTGTCTTTTCATGTGTTTATGTGTAATGACAGCTTTCCTAGACCTTAAAACAGGAACCAAATGTTGACCATGAGCTCTTTCATTCTAAGGAAACCTCAGTTTTATCCATTTATTTTTTTTGATTTCTCATTAAAATATCACACTGCCTCAACAAAGATAGGATTAGTTTTCTTACAGCTTTGCTTTGTTTATTGGTTTCTTTCCGTTTGATTATTCCTAAATGATTTGGTGGTATTTCATCACCCCATCACGCCCCGTCACGTCACATGGTTTTGTTATTGACACTCTGCTTAGTTCTGCCTCTCGTCCCTCCTGTTGCAGTCTATCGCCTCTTTGTTGCACTGGAAAATAAAATATAATGTGTGAAGTCTCAACTGGCACGCTGGTGCCCTCCAGCAACATCTTTTGTTGTCTCATTTGTCGGAATTTATTTCAACGATCGCCTCTAGTTAGTATTCATTTAGCTGTCCCTGTCTGCTCATTGGCATTTTAATATCATTTTCGTGTTATGATACAGCGTAATTGTGTGTGTGCTGTGGATGGGTTTTTTAAAGCTCTGCTCGCCAGCTCAGTTGAATAGTTTCTATTGTTTTCTGTTTATATCTCATGTTGAGCGTTTGGTGCCGTTGACCTTGAGTGTTTCACTGCTGGCGCCATCATTACCGTCATTTTCCCAGCCCCCAGGGAGTTCGTTCAAAAGGTAAAATTTGTTTTTCTTTTCTTTTCCCAACCGGTTTTAATTTCCTTGGACATAAAATGAATTAAAACTAACGTGCAGAATATGCTTGTGATGACCTCAGCATTGTCTGTTATGCTAGATCAGGGATGATCGGGAACAGCGCTGCATTTCATTATCAAGCATGAATCTATAGATTACCGGGCACTAATGGATCTCATTCACATCTGAAGTGTGGTAATGTGCTGCCCACTCTTCACTTTATTTACGCTTGTTATGCTATTTATTTGAAACAGCACCTCACATATTTCTGAAAGAAGGGTGAAATTGTCCTTAATTTAATAAAATATTGTTCAACTTGCCCCATTTTCTTACTCATATTAATAATTTACAAACAAAAAGTGGTTGAACATAGTTTTGAGAGGCCTGCAGTACAATTCCCCAGGTCTTATACAACTGATGCAGGCCAATTCCCACACACATACACACACTCTTACACACTCATGTTAACATACCGATATGAACATACACATGCACATGTGGCTGCCATCTATGCATCATTGCATATTCAAACATACAGGCAAGCCATAACGAAACGTGATTTATTCATATACCCAAGATGTGCATTTCATTCATGTAAGACTGAGCTTGATTTGTACATGTTTGTTTAATTTACATTAAACATATATCAAACATATTTCTTAACCATAACACAAAGTCTAAGCCCTAAAATTCTGAATTAGCCACATGGGGACTGGCTTTGTCCATGTAATTGCAGGTGAGTCCTCAGAATATCGACTCGTTTAAATCCACTGAAGAAGAAGAGATGCAGAGTTCAGGGTTAAGTGCTTTGTGGTTTTAGTCATTTGTAAAGACAAAATAACTCAACTGAGAGCTTTTGTCTCAAAGTTGGCAGCCTCCTTGGGACACACCGACCCACACACAAAAACACTTGCACACACACACACACACGCACACAAACGCACACACGCACGCACGCACGCACGCACACTACACAGCTCAGCATAGATACTGGGCCAAGATGTCTGCAGCCTCTGTTGGCACACATGGGGATTAAAACACTGCAAGAAATAGGAAGTATAGAAAGAGAGAGAGAGAGATAGAGAGACTAAGAGGGGAAGGAGAGTAAAACAAGAATGAGGTTAAATACATGGTCTGTGTGTGTGTGTGTGTGTATGTTTGTGTGTGTGAGAGAAAGAGAGAGATGTTAATGTGCCCCAGTGTATCACTATGCTGACTCTGATGCTCTCTCTGCTTCATCCCTGCAACGTTGGCCAAAGTACTTGCCCCACGTTATCTTTTAAGACCATCCTCTGGATAGCATTCACACACACACACACACACACACACACACACACCAAACACACACACACACACACACACACACACACACACACACACACACACACACACAATCTGGAGTCATTAAATTTAACCACTTAATCTGTATAGATGTATTTTCTGTATCTGATGTTCCCGGAGCTCTTTGCTATGTTTATTGTAAACCTGAAACGCTCAACTTGCAGGACATTACACACAACGTATATACTGTACTGTGACGCTGTATTCTACACACACACACACACACAGAGACACATAGAGAGCAGAGGAAATGACCACCCTGGTGGTAATAGGCTGTTTTATTGCTTTCTTTTCTGCCTTTCCTGTCTCCCGCTAGCCACTTCCCTTGATTGGTCGCCATAGATTTGGGGCCAACATAGTCTTTGTACATACACACGAACGCTTACACTCCGAGAATGTGTTTAGGATGCTTTATAGTGTATTGAGGCGTCACCGATGGCTTGCTGACTCCTATATCTACTTTCTCTAGTCCTCTATTTTCCCCCTTTTGCTCCGCTCAATCTAGATTGCTTGCAGTTCGTCTGTTCTGTTTTCCAGCATTTTATTTTCTATTTCAATTTCTTTCAGGTGTTTCATGTTTGGCTGCGAGAGGTCACCTACGCAACCGTCTGCTCATTTTTCACGTGTCAGACAGTGACCCCCCGAAAAAATAGTTTGCTCTTAAACAAACACGTCCCTCCTAAGATGTCCTGTTGTTTTGGAGATAATGAATATTGACAGGGCATTGACAGACAGCGACGAGGAGGAATGATGAGACAGAGGGAACAAATGGTATTCTAATGTACTGGGGCGAGGGGGGGGGGGGGGGGGGGTAATTCATAAGAACACTTGGTGGAGCTTCACACTTGGTCAGTGAGTGAGTGTGTACCAGCTGCACTTCACTGTTTCCCGCAGAGGGTGTGATCACGCCTCCACATTGGGCATTTGCGTGACAAATTTAGCCTGAAAAGAGAGGAGTATGATTTTTGAGTTAACCTGTCACATCAACTCCAGTCACCCCTTTTTCCTCGCAGTGCCCCCCTGCTGATGCTGCACCCCTCCCCCAACCCCCATCCCTGCAAAAACCTGTCACAAATTTAATTATATTTGACCCAGCTGACAAGAAAACAACAGCTCTTTCAAAAAAAAGTCTAATCCCTTCACCTCGCCTTGTTCTTTGACAGGACACACTGCGGGGCTCCAGGTGAAAACGCCTGTAGAAGACTTTGGCCATTGGCCCTGTATCACCCTCACAGACATTGCTGCAAGCCATTTTCAAAGACATCAAAACATCATTAAACTTTGTCACCCCTCCTCTGCTGCATCATCAGAGGAAACGTATTCCATTCCATCCTGAAGACACACAGCAGCACCACGAAAAGGACTCGCACACCGTCAGATATGATATATGCGTTTATGTGTGTAGCCGCTGCCATTTACGAAGTAGAATTTGGAAGCTTGGTGCTTTATATTATCCTGGCATCTGCACTGAATTCTTTGACTTATATTCACATCTGCTTCGCTGTTTTCGACCTCAGAGCTGCAGGCGTGAAATCAGTGGGTAATATTAAGCCTTGAAATGGTAAATATATCGTAAAGAACTCAATTGCACCTGTTCTCCAGCATGCTGGAAATAGGTTCACATAGGCCAACAGGACACATTGTCAACTATTGCCATTTATTCAGATTACCTTCCCGTGGCTGAAAACAGTAAAAGTCAATAAATCATCTGTTTTTAATAACCAAATAAAAAAAACACACAGGTCAGTATAAGGTGTCCATACCAAGTCACCCTATGAGGTTGATCAATGCACTAGTGTTCTTAAAACTGTAGCTGCGTAAGGAAAAGAGGCCTCATAAAGGATCGTCCTGTAATTCCCATGGTTAGGAGGTTGTATACGGTGAGGGCAGCGCTATAGCTGTCAATTACAGCGGGAGAAGGACGCAAGGATTTAAAGCAGGTGATAGTTGGGATTTGATGGGATAAAGGCGGTATTTGTGTTCATTACATGTGGTTTGGTGAGTGCTCCTCTGCTCCACTACTCCATCATAGCCCTGAGCAATGACCTGGGCCGGCTAATGAGGCCTACCAGATATGGATGGGGTTTATGTGTACAGCCTCGCCTAGCATCATTCTGTCACTCAGTGAAATGACCCAGCCACCTGAGCACACTCAATCACTGCACCCGATTCATATGCATACACACATGTATGCACACCAAGTATGTGTGTGTGTGTGTGTGTGTGTGTGTGTGTGTGTGTGTGTGTGTGTGTGTTTGGGTGTGTGTGTGTGTGTGTGTGTGAGAGGCATGAATACAAATACACACATTCACATAGACAAAAGCACACAGGTGTGCTGCTTTGGGTTCACACACAATGAACCCAAATATTGAATATATTGAATACACACAGCATTCATAGGTGTATAGAGGCATGCATGGTGTGTGTCAGAGTGAGATATAAACACTGGCACAGATGCACTCATATGTAAAATCACACGCATCCATACAAACACACACCCTGCATTTTTTCTGAATTTGTTTTTGTAGGCCACGCTTTAAATAACCTTCCAATCCCATTGGCTTATTCCCTTTGCTCTAATACCCATTCCTGCCTCCCTCCCTCTCTCCTTCCCATCCTCCATCTCCTCACCCTCCATGCCCCTGTTAAACCCCTCTGGGAGCCGCTGTACCGGGATGTGTGGCTAATTAAGGCGACCTGCACAGACCCCGTGTGTTCGAGTCCCTCTCCTCAGAGATGTTCGGTGTCACAGAGCGAGCGACAGTGCCGGCGCTAACACTAACTCATTGTCCCTGGTGTGAGTGAGCGAGTGTGTGCTTGTGTGCGCTTGTGTGCGCTTGTGTGTATGTGTGTGTGTGTGTGTGTGTGTCAGAGAAGACGTGTCAAACACTGGAGATATGCCAGCCCTTTTTTTGCTCTTATTTCCCTTATTTCCCTCAGTTTGCTCTCTTATTCCCACTGCTTTCCTCCCTTTGTCCCATATGTCCACCCTCTCTCTTTCACACCATAAACAACTTGTCCTGCTTTTTCCTTTCACACTCTTATCAAACCATCTTTCCTCTCATTTAGTCCTTCATTTTCGTCCCTTGTCCAATCAATCTTCCTTTCCTTTCTCTCCCCGATATGTAAGTAGCTGGACCCCTAGGTCCAATCTTTACTGTTTAATTCATTGTTTTCATCATGTAAATCAAAAATCTAGCTTGTGTCCTTGACATGAGAGCTCCCAAACATGTGCGAGTGAAAGAAGTTGACAAACAAACTGTGGCGACCTAGTGCCTCGAGCTCCCAGGAGGAGAAAGTGAAAGAAAGAGAGCAAAACAAAGAGTAGCTTTGCTTTGTTTGGTGGGACAGAGGATTGTTTTTCATTGGGCACTGGTAGAGGGAGGAGGGAAGGAGAGATGAATGGAGGGAAGAATAATTAAGTGTGCTTGTAAGGGAAGGAGGGAAATCCATGCCTGCTCAAGATGACACTTCAATATAACAGAATAGACGGATCGTAATGCAAGATGTGCCCTCTTCAAATCCATTTGAGTCATAAATAAAAAGTCAAGCACATATTAGTGTTTGCTTTGAAGTATCTCAAGCACTTGTTCATTCACATAATGGCCTCTAATTTCAAATTCTCAAATAAAATGAAATTCCAGTGGGGACTACAGAAAACCATTTTTCATCTCTAATGACCGAAAGAAGGTCAATATCTTCCACTGTCTTGATTTGGTGCTTTTTGGGGATGGAGCCACTGTGCACTAGAAGCTTCACTTTTACTTCACTACACCTGATGAAAACTTTCCAGCATTGCAACCCATTTAGAAAATTCAACCGAGGCAGATATGTTCATCTCACACTAATCTGGAGGGAAGAACAGAAATAAATGAAGTGCAGCGACCACGGCTCTGCCTCTGGGCTCTCAGCTAGAGAAGGAGGTGAACCAGGAGACAGGGAACCAGAAAGCCAAATGAGAGTGATTCCTCTCTTCTTTCCGACTTTGTCTGACTGTGATAAATACCCCACAGCGTATATTTTGAGTAAATCAGGGCAGAATATAGGGAAGAAGTCAAAAAGGTGCTGAGAGGAGGCGGAAGGGACAGAGGGAAGTGAGGCTCAGAGGAGATCTGTGACATGCTGTTTAAACCAGCGCTGTTTAAAACCGCACTGAGAGAGACGAGGGGAGGTGAGGAGGGAAGGATCGGCAGAGGCGCTTTGTGACTCGGTGAATGTTTTTCCCTTTAACAGCCAGCTTAGAGAGAGAAGCGAGGAGGAGGAGAAGGTGGAGGGGGAGGAGGAGGAGGAGGAAGGGGCGGGAGAAACAGAATGTGGAGCCGGAGCAACCGATTTTATTTCCTTTTCTCTCATGACTCTGGTGAACGCTTGTATTTTTAGGAGGCAGTGAGAGGAGGTGGGAAGGAGAGAGAGAGAGAGAGAGAGAGAGAGAGAGAGAGAGAGAGAGAGAGAGAGAGAGAGAGAGAGAGTGAGAGAGAGAGGGAGGGAGAGAGGGAGGGAGAGAGAGAGAGAGAGAGAGAGAGAGAGAGGGAGGCTGTTGGCTGCTGCACAGTTGTTTTCCAGTGCTTAGAGAGTGACAAAAGAAAAGGATGAGGAAGGTGGTTGGGGGTGTCGGAGGAGGGGTGGGGGGAGGAAGATGAGATGATGTTCTTTTGCTTTGAGGATCCTGTGAACATTCGTCTCCCTCAAATCCAGCCTGAATAATGGAGAGAGAACAGGAGAAGAAGGGAGCGATTGACAGAGGTTAAGAGCAGACAGGCTGAGATGATGACAACGCGCTTCAACATTTCACCTCGACACGCCTTTATTTCATTCATTTACCTTGGCTGTCTGTTTACGTGGCAACACTGTGGCAGCATCTTCGCCGCTGAGCCATGGCTGCTGTGGTATTTTTGCTCTGCACTTCCAGGAAAAAGAAGTGCCATTCAAATGTCACCAATGACATCAGCTCCTCTGGGAACTCTGCTGGAACAGATGATTTTTTGGGTTGCGTTCCTGCACAGCCAACGTGATGGATGCAGATGACCCAGTTCTTTGTATATTCCAAACAAACTCCCTAAAGGAGCTAAAGGAGCTATTTACATATACCAACAAGACCCTAATAACCAGGTGTCTAACTTTAAAATGGGTATAGCTACTTCCTGCGTAGGGATGTTATACCTGTTGCATACATTTTATATTTAAAATGAAAACAAAAGCTAAATCTAAATGTTATTCCCTGATACAGAAACAAGAAACCAGTTATTCAAGAATGAATCATCTCACGCAGGCGAACGCTGCATGAGTTGTCTGCTGTTCTTTGATGTGAAGCTTGATGAGGGAAGCAAAGGCTAGTTATCACCCAAACAACACAATATTCAGTTGATAAATTGCCAAAGGGGCTTCCTGAATGCAGCCATGTTGTTTCCAATGGGAAAATATATTTCAACAATGAGAGCACCTATTTCCAGTGAGCAGTACAATCAAACAAGCCTACCACTAAAAAAATAACCCTCAGTCCACTTAATCAAACAATGGCATGAATGAAGACAAATATTACATATTTTTTGTGCACCTACATGCTTCTCCAGTCATATTTTATATCACTATATATATGACTTTGAAGCTTATGTGAACAATATTGAAGCATAAATATTGAAATCTATAGTTATACTGAGTGAGAGACACTTATAATAGAACTATGACTCGTGTGTGTGTGTGTGTGTGTGTGTGTGTGTGTGTGTGTGTGTGTGTGTGTGTGTGCATGTGTGTGTGTGTGGCAGAGACACTTGTCATCAATATGCCAGAAATGTGTAAAATTTTGTTCCTATCATTTTCTGATTAAGTACTTGTACTAACTGGCAGGAACACATTTGCACATTAGCGTTAAAAGTGACATGGGTGTGATGGAGCTGGGGTGCAGGTGTGAACAAAGCAGGTGTGGACCCCAGCAGAACTTCACACAGACAGCTACCCAGCTGCTGCAAACCACTCCAGGTGTTCACAGCATCAAAAGGAAACGCTTGCATGAAGTGGGTGTGAAGGGTTTTATCAAGCAGCAAAAGATAAAATTCAAGCTGAAATATATTTCAATGCAGTTTTATGATGCATATGATGTTATTTTTATATATTGCTACAAAAAACAGCCACTACTTTTTTCTGAAACTCTTCAAATCTAAATCACTGCTATGGTTGAAGTTTGAATATTATTTGATTCCAATATTATTCTGCAATATATACAAGTTTGCTAGCCGATTTAGTTTTATCATAATCCAAAAATTCTCAAATAAAGCCAGAGGACAGTTTTCAGTCAGAATTAGGATTTCCCTCTTTCTATCATTCCTCAAGCTCATAAAATCCAGTATAGTTGAAGTGGATGGAGACTCAGGATAAGGGAACACAGCAGTAAGGACATATCCAGCCTCTCCCCTTGCAGCCTCTGGGCCTTTTCCCTGAATCCCAAAGCTCTTATTTGATTGCTCGTGGCTCCTCAGGTGACCCACTCTGGTCCCCCGTCGTCAAGGATGTCCCAAAGCCTTATTTCTGCTCAGAGAATCGAGGAGGCTTGCAAGGAGGAATGGGACTGTGTGGGATGTGTGGGATGTGTGGGACTTCCATTGAATGATGATCTGTGGAATCCATGTCGCCCCTGATGCTGCCTGAGGAGCCAGGATGTTTAATTTCTCTTTAGCCGTTTGTCCCTCAGTCCCTCTGTCCTCACGTCTTCACCTAGTGTCTTAAGTGGACTGGACTAGATGTAAGGGAGGAAAACGTGGACACAACTTAAAGGCTTTGGGACGCAGGGATTTTTGGGACATACCTACTGTTGTTTGCACTTCCTGGTGCAGCAGTGAAAAGCGTCCCTCTCTTAGCTCCCTAGGCTCACAGAATTAGCTTCCCTCTGTCAGGAAGAATGTGTTTTTTCTATGTTTTTCATCAAGGTTTCGTAGCTCACCACAGCAAACGTCTTCACTGCTGGTTTCCTCTTTTCCCTCTCTCACTTCCCGCTCTCTCTCTCTCTCTCTCCCTTCTCTCATCTTCTTTCCCTGCTCCCTGTGCCTTTGTTTATTCCTCCCTCTTTCTGTGGAGCTCATTCAACCTTTTCTACTCTCATTATCTATTTCCATCCCGTCTCAGTTTCTTAACAAGCTGCTTCCTGTTTGTCTGCCACAGCTGTTGATTACCTAATTACCTCTTCTTACACCCGCCCACACACACACATGCACACACACACACACACAGAGTGACTGCTCAGGCAAAAGTGATTATTTCCAGCCAATCCCAAAGGTTATATGACACTTGATTCATTCTGTGAAATACTCCAGATTGTGTGTGTGTGTGTGTGTGTGTGTGTGTGTGTTGAGGGGGTTGAGGTGTAAACATGCCAAAATATTAGTTTTCTTATTCTGGCTGACTAATTATACCTAAGGAGACATAATTATAGAATGCGTTCCAGCTGGAGCTTCTTTTTTTAAATTGAAGACCTAATCGACAGAAGAGACAACAACAGGTCGAAGGTAACTGTGATATCACAACTGTGGGGTTTATTGTGTGTGTCTGCATGTGGTACAGAAACTCTATACTGTGTACTCCAAACTTATGTATTGTCATTTAAAAACTAAAACAAAATCTGAAAGAAGGAAAATAAAAGACAATCAACAGACCAAATAACATCAAGCTGAACAAAAAGGAGAAAGGAGAAGTTATAGAAACACACCAATAATGTGCAAGGTTTCAAAAAGGATTAAAGGCTGAAAATTGCACATAACAGCCCCATGTTAATCTAACAAAATCAGTCCTCAGGCTGCAGCACATTTCGCTCCTAATCACTGCGATTTTCTATTGTCACAGACTAAAATGAACAGAGGGGAAATGTCAACTGACCAGTTTCAGATTCGTGGAATCAGAGAAATGATTACACATACTGTGAACAATTTCCATTTATATTGCCACTGATGTTGACTGAAGTCTTGTTCAGTGACGTCACCTCCTCTATTGGTCTTTCTCTATATTTTCCTAATTACCTCTGCAAGATTGAATTCTAAGTGATATTTACTGGTATGAAATACTGCATGCAGGGACGTATTCTTAAAGCAAAAACAGGAAATAGCAGATGTTGTAGTCTAGCCATTAAACGGAAACACTGCCCTGCCTTCCTCTTGACTTTCCAACCTCTCCACCGCCTCTTCCTTTCACTCCTTGCTACCTTGTTCTCGTCTGGTGTGTGGTGTACCATTCCTCTCTCTCTCTCTCTCTCTCTCTCTCGTTCTCTCTCTCACACTCACACACACACACACACACACACACACACACACACACACACACACACACACACACACACACACCACAGAGATATTAATGCCCCTGAGACTAATTATCAGTCAGGTATGTCGCCTTATATATATTTGTGCCAGTGAAATAGTAGCTTTTTTGCCATCTGCCATTTCGCCTTTCACTTTTGTCTCACTCTTGTCTTCCCTCTCTCCCTCTCTGTTACTCTTGATCTCTCTTTCCACACTTGTTTTGTGTTGTTTTAAGTGTTATCCTCCTCTAACTGGTGTTGCTGAGGCAAGGATTTTACAGTTTGCATTCCTTGTCAGATCCTGTGAGAAATTGCCGGAGATGACGGGTGACAAGTAAGCACCACGTTGCATTTAAACAGGTGTGGCTACAAACACAATGCCACACGTTACACTACAAAAGGAAAATGGTCTTGCAGAAAAAACCTAAGTGATGTCGATTAAAAGGGAAAGTTGTGGATTCTATGACCCCTTCAGTCTTTCTCTGGTGCTGTACTGCAGTTTATTCAATCAAAGATACCTCAAGCAAACTTCTGTGTTGTGATATACACAGATGTAAACATAGCTACACTGCAATCACATGTACTCGCATATGCACATATTCACCTAACAGATGTTTCACTCACATGATAGATATGCAACGCTGAGGAAATACCACGAGCTCCTTACTTATGTATGTTCTGTACATAATGTGCACTGTGCAGTTGATCTTACATAACTTGTGCATAGTCACATTGATGAAGATGCAAAGTCTTCATCCAGAGCAATCTACTGTATGTGGGTATGAAGCAAAGACAACATGTCAAGTTTAGTTTCACACAACCGCTAGTGTGGCCATAGTGATATTATATTGTGAAATCCATGTAACGGCAGTATTTGTACTTACACTGCAGTTGTAGCCACCATCATATTTATCATACTGCAGTGCATAATTTAATGTAGTGTATCCTATCTATCTGTTAATGCTGCTTACCCCACAGAAGCGTCTTACTCAGCGCTCTGGCTGCACACTGTGGTATAACATGTCATTAGGGATGCAACCATTACTACCTCCCTGTCGTGATTATGGTACAGCGCAATATTTAATATTTTGTGTGAGGTCTGCACAGAATGTTTGATTAATTTTCCATTTAGCCTTTTCCACAGAACTGAAAAAACAAGTAGTTTCACACCATATCTACCTGCTCTTGTGTCTGCTGTACTTTTGTCTTTGCACCTGGGGTAAACTTGGAAATTAGAGGAGATTCTGTTTCTGACCTCTTCTGATTTTGACCTATGCGTGTCTGCGAGTGTGTGCCTATGTGTGTTTGACCCTGTGCATCCAACTGGCAGCAGGCCAAAATCCAGCTAAACTAGCCCCCTGGGGGTAAAAGTACTGCTGCTCTAATTAGCACATTAGCCTGACCTAACAAATGGCCACATCCATTAGCATGGATGCTAACATAAAGGGTCAACTAGGTGTTTGGTGGCATTTTACGCTCATTGTTAATCAATGCTGTGCTAAAAAAGATAAGTGGCTGATAATGTGTTTTTAGAATGTGCAAGGACAGGCATGTCAGGCAAGAAATGAGAGAAAGCACCTGGTTTCGAACACAACAATGGCAGACAGGACTCTGACGCAGTTTGAGTCCTTCTGGATGTAAAGGGGGCTTAGATTGATACTTTTCAATCCGTCATGCCCATGTGTTGGGTAACCGTGCCCCTGAGCAAGGCACATGCCCAGATTAATCCCTTGTGACTGAATCACGTTCTTTGTCTCTTGCGCTCTCGTGGTGTTACGGGGGTGTGTGTTTCATATTCATTTCATCTGGAAAGCGAGTATCAGTGGATGTAGTACTGGATAACACACACCCACACAGACACACACACACGGCCATATTTCACTCAGAGGCAAGGTTATGCACATGCACACACTTGTTTCACCTTTGTACTTTCAAGTTAAGGTTCACAGAAGATTTATCCTTCTGTCACACACACACACACACACACACACACACACACACACACACACACACACACACACACACACACACACACACACACACACACACACACACACACACACACACACACACACACACACTTGTCCAACCTTTGAAATCTGTACTTACAAGTTCATGGTAGATTAATTCCTCCACTTTTTCTGTCACACACACCAGTGCTGCTTTTCCACTTTCTTCTATATAACACACTCCAACCTCCTCACCCCTCTTGCTATAACACATGCACACAGACACACACACACACACACACACACACACACACACTATACTCTCATCTTCTTTCTCTCTCTCGTTCTCCCACTCTCTAAAACTGGGTGGCTCTTCTTTTCCGTTTCGCTCTTTCCGCTCCGCCCTGATCTTTCTTCCGCACGCGTAGGCTACACATTTGCCACAAACGTCTGCTGTTTATCCACTCTTTCTCTTCCTCCCTCCTGCCCTTTGCTGCCCCGGCACAAAGCTCTCCTCACTCTCCATTCTTCCTCTCTGTCTGCCTGCCTGCCCTCATTTTTCATCAGTAACTAATAGTGTTGGACTCACCACTCAGGGCACTTTGGCTCAGCAGAGGTGTTTGTGTGTTTTTGTGTGTGCGTGTGTGTGGTTGTGGGTGTGTGCGTGTGTGTGTGTGTTTCTTGAATTTCTTCCAACAAATAATGCTTTTCAGGACTCTTAAGACACACACCAGCAAGTCAGTCAAACTACTACTGTTAGGGATTTCACTCTCTGCTAGAATGAAATGCAATGAAACTTAGTGTTTCCTGACCGCAAATATAAGGAATTGCTTAGAAGCTTATTGTTTGCTTGAGAGCACCTGGGTAACACTGTTTCTGATGGACCATGGCTTGCAAAGATGCATCAAACAAACATTCTTGATGGGAAAAATTCTTCTGAAACAATGTGAAAGAAGCCGCAGAGACTTAAATGTTTTGACTGCTGAACTATTCAATACAAACGAAAAAGTTTCCCATTGATATCAAGACAGATTCCATTGCCGTTGAGCCACTAAGACCCTCCTGCACTTTAATCTTTAATGTTCAGCCACAGTGGGAGCTGCTTGAATCTCAAATGACCTTCATGTTTTGGGCCGGTGAAGTGAATCTACAGCCTCTAGGCCGTTTATGTTTTTGTTAACTTTGAGCTGTACCGTTTTGATGTGAAGTTAGCTTTTTCTTAGTAGCCTGAGGTGGAGTTGGTCAGGAGCTCCAGACAATGTTGGTGAGTCCAGGTACCACTTTGATTTTTTAGATTAAGACATTTATATTTTTCATGTAATTGAATAGCCACTATTATCGAATACCACAACAATTAATTATGTGTATTAATAAACAACAGCAACTTTTCAGGATAACACAATAATCCAGCATGCATATAAAGCCACCTTTAGTATTAAAATGGCGGAAATGGTTGTATTTTCTTCTGTATCCATGGAACCAAGCTTCTATCTATTCCACATCTCCCCTTGAGCAAGGCACTTCGCTCCTAGCTGATCCAAAACAGCTGCTTGAGGGCCAACAGTCGAACGCTCAGGTTGTATTCGGAAGCTCTGGAATATGAATGTGTGTAACCGAGTAGATGTGAAAGGGATGTTGATTAAAGAGACGCTTTTACACAGTGCACTTGGCTCATGCTTTCAATCCGTCTCTCATATGTCAAGAGGAAGTGAGGTATTGATGAAGAACAAATCTGCTCTCAAAATGCGCTTTGTGAGTGTGTGTGTGTGTGTGTGTGTGTGTGTGTGTGTGTGTGTGTGTATTGAGGGGAGCATTGATCGAGGGAAGCAGCTTCTTGTTGCCGCCTGACTCCCACCTTCAACACTCCGACTTTACATAGACAGGCCATTTAATTTCCTCTCTCTTTTTCTCTATTTCTCTTTTCTCTTTTTATAGTCTTTATAGCTGTCTGTTTTCTCTTGCATAATCTGTGTATGGTTAGCTTTTTCTTTTATTGCCTCCAGTCTCTGAAGGCCACCTCATGGTTCTTGCCATTATTGGTCGCACATCAGCAGACAGCAGTTCACAACTGTGTAAGAGCTTCATGAAATGCGAAATTGCTTGTAATGTGCTCAGTGTTTGTTTCGCAACTCTAACAAAAGACACCCCAGACATGTAGGGCCTCAATTTAACATGGCAAGCTTGTGGAAGTGTTAAAACACAGGTAATTGTGTATATTTCGAATGATTCCCAATACATTGAGATGGATGAATTATTTGTGGTGAATAACAAGCAAAGCATATGGAAAATATAAGAGCAGACACACTGACATCTCTGCTGCTGGACTATTATGATGGCTGTCCCTATGAAAGCACAATGAATAGAGCACTGCGAGCCAGTGTAGTCAAAGGTTACAGATGGCACTTGATTTCCACCGAGGAAATGGCATGTACACACACACACACACACACACACACACACACACACACACACACACACACACACACACACACACACACACACACACACACACACACACACACCCCACCATGGCACTTTTTCAAATTCTCCACCAGTTCAGATCAATAGTATTGTATACTTCTAAGAAATCCCCTGCTCCTTTTTCTCTCTCTCCCTCTCTCTCTCACGCACACACACACACACGCACGCACACACACACACACACACGCATGCACGCACACACACACACACACACACACACACACACACACACACACACACACACACACACACACACAGAGACACGGTTTCTGCACTGTGATAAAGAAATGCCTCACTGCTTTTTCTCTCCCTCTGAAACCACAATAACAACATTCAATCACTGTCTTCTGTTGCGCCCACTCACCCATTTCCTCTCTTCCTTGCTTCATCTTTGCTCACCCTCTCATTTATTCATCTCCAAATCCTCACATTCTCTGTGATCCTCTATGTCCAATTCCTGTTCCACACTGGTGACCTGGGGGGAGTATTTTGTTTTGGTGAGCCGTTTAGGTTTCTACTAGCGTCCTGTAGGTGCGATCACACTATCTGTCTCGTATGATGTCATGATAAGCCTTCATTGTTACGTTCATAATAAACAGAGGTTGGTCCAACTTATTGTTTTGAAAGTCAAAAGTACATGTAACAAGTCCAAAATAAAGACAGCCAACACAAAATTGAGACTCACTTGTGGTCATGGGCATTGACAAATACCTCTACAGTAGTAACTGAGCAATGGGGGAGTCATCAGTTACTTAGTGTTCTCAGTCCGACTTACAGTAAATTGGCAAGAGATGGCATGAACAGCAGCCCTCAGTGAGATGGCAGCCAGCAATGAGCAAACAGTGATGTGGGATCCCTTCACCTTCACCTGGTATTTGACAGAGCCCAGCTGAGTCATTCTTGGCAATATCACTGATGTCTCCCTTTAACAGCATTAAATATATACCTGTAGGTACATCTGGTTCTATCCACAAATGACTTCATTATAGTGACACAAAAAGGCCAGCGCGTATTCTTCTCTCACATAGGGATTGGATATTTTGCACAGTTGGAACAATCATGCACTATGATCAGTATTCAAATCATAAGTATATCTTAGAGAGCTATTGTAGCTGCTGTATGCTATGTATGCTTGTAATAGGTCCCTGTGACACTTTGTGAATATTTGGTAACATGAGTTCAGCCTTGGATCAGGTCGTCTGAATCTGAAATGTTTCTAATATACATGTGCTTCTGGTGATGGAGATAAAGGAGATCAATCCTCTTGAAATATTTGCAAATTACCGCTTCGGATAGATCAACATAAAAGTCTTTAACTGCAAACAGAATTCGACAAGAACATGGTGAACTGCAAATTACCTGGACACTTATTACAGTAAATGAACTGATTTATCAACTTAGTTTGCTTAGTTGTCATTTTTATTGATCATTAAAGCATGTGAGCCAAACACAGTTTCCAACATCACCATGATTTTGTTCTGCTGAAATGAACCTCGGATTGAGGAATGCCTTTATTTTTGCATAACAATGTATGTTGTATTTCCTCATTTGCCCCACATGTAAACCCTGAAATACTGTAGAAATGCCTTTATAATTTAAACACTGTAAAAATCTGCAGTTGATGAATTATCTCTATAGAATCCTAAACTTTATTCCTAGGACACTGTGTGTTTGCAGAGCTGATTCACAGAATTGATCCAGGGAAGGAAGTGGAAGTAAACAAGTAACCTTTGCTTCAGTGGCACTTCACTTCCAAGCTCACTGTGTAACACTGTACTGTAAAGGTTGTCTATTTTTGCTGCTTGTGTACAGCTTTTGCAAGAAATCCTGCATTTCCAGAGCCTTTTTACAGTCCCACCAGGATTTCACAGAAATCTTTTGTTGTGGAAATTGATTGATCCAACACCTTTGCTTTCATATTTAGTCAAACAAACAATTGTGCTGTGTTGATGAGCGCTAAGAACTAGTGAAAAACCTCTGTTAGATGTGTGTTTACGGACCACACACACACCTCTGCACACACGCACGCACGTGTGAGATGGTTCTTTAATGATAGATGAGCTATACTGTGCTGCCCTCAATATTCTCCTCTTCCCCACTTGACCATTTCATTCCAGTCTCTACACCTACCCCCCTCTCTCTTTTTCTCTCTCTCTCTCTGCCTCTAACCCTGATTGTTGGCTTGACAGGGTCACTGGTCCAAACTCGAGAATTGAACCTGTGAGCTTATTTTCACACTGCAGTTGCCATCTGACATTTAGGACTTCAGATACACAGACACACACACACACACACACACACACACACACACACACACACACACACACACACACACACACACACACAAACACACGCCTTTTATTACACTGACACAAACACAGACGCATACTGAAGTGGCAGTAACTCCACAGCTACTTTTTTTGGTGACAGTCCATCAATGAACCAGGTGGCCTTAGAGGGAACCAGAGGTACGATGTTACTCTCTCTCTCTCTCTCTCTCTCTCTCTCTCTCTCTCTCTCTCTCTCTCTCTCTCTCTCTCTCTCTCTCTCTCTCTCTCTCTCTCTCTCTCTCTCTCCTTTCCTTCTTTTCTGACTGTGTCTATTCTCTTTCTATCCAATTTACTGTCGAACCTCTCTCTTCCCCCGTCTGCCATTTCTCTTCTCCATTCTGTCTCTTAGCCTCCCCTCTCCCCTCTGCAGTTTCCACACACACACACACACACACACACACACACACACACACACACACACACACACACACACACACACACACACACACGCACACACATTCTCCCTACCTCCCTCAGAGTTGTCAAGGAAAGGAGGTGGAGAGGCAAAGAGCCTGGCCTTCTGGGAGTTGGTGTTTTATTTTTTTAAGACCTGTGCGGGCCCTTGGTCTGCATGGTTGACAGGCTGGATTTGATACCTGGCCTGATTCAGTCACTCTCAGCCCAACCCAGGATGTTGTGGCATGGCTCAGATACCCCTGTGGATAGTATTAGTGGCTAAATATACACAAAGCACGCTCACACTCAGAAGTTGCGGTTCATTGAAGGGATATGGTGTGTGAACTGAAGGGCGTCAGGAAATGGTCTCATATGTCAGAGGTTTATTACAGAGAAAGCTCGTGAAGGTTAATGCACTGTACGGAAGCCAACAGTCCAACATCAACCATAGCGAGGCTTCTCCAATGTCCAATCTGGAAAGCTCCCTGTGTCATCAAAGCCTTTTTACTTTCTATAAGAGCTGGAGCTATGATATATTTCACATTCATCGTAGACAGATGTTGGTTTGTAATACATGAAAACAAATCTGAACTGACTACTGGGACAGGAAGTTTTCCATTGTGGTTAATTGAAACAATGAAATGATGTGTGACCAGGCTGTCCACCTGGTGACACTGTAGCACTGGGCTAATGAAAGGGATAGTTAGGGGAGAAGTTACTGTCTTTACCCACATACGTGAAAGCTGCTGTAGTCTTGTTTTCAGTCTCTTTTTAGAATAATACCAATGTTTTCAGTTTTACATACAGTATAAGCCATACACAGTATATATGCCGCCATTGTTGCAGTGCTACTTTACCTTTGAGCCACTGGAATAATGTTTTAGCATTCGTTAGGGATGTCAGGTTACTCTTAAAAATAGCAGTAGTAGTAGTAGAAGTAGTAGTCATACTTGCTGGTCTACTTTCACATAGAAGATCTATATTTCAGTAAGAGATTCATTTTCAGTCAAGTTTAAGTTTTGTGGATTTCAATTTCAAGTTCAAATTTAGGTCTTACTCAACTTACTCAACCGTAAATGTCGAGTTTGTGTTATAAGACTAATTCAGACTGAACAGACATTATAACTTCACCATGACAGATGTGGTGATTAAATGATAGGGGTGGAACTAAAAAAATGTGAGACCGTTTGAAGACTCATTTTTTCATATACTAACTTCTACTTCTTCTAGTCGAAGATGTTTGACTTTGCTCTGCATATTTTCTCCTTGTTTTTGAGCGCATCGCCCTGTCAACCCAGTTTCAAAGGGCTTTTAGGAGCTCTTGTGGGACTTCAGTTCTCCTGAGCATCTCTTAATTCACTCCTTTAGACTCTCCTTTTACCCTTTCTCTCTACTCCCTATCCCCGCAGCTCCTTAGCATATTTTAATAGCAGCATCTGATAGCGGAGGGTTGGCCTCTTATCTGTGCTCCTCCCTTGCCTCATTCGGCTTCTCTCTTCTCCTCTAACCACTGTTTTTCACTCTATTTGTTGTGATAAATGACTGTTGGATGAGATTTCCCTGGGATCATATCTCTCTCGGGACCACACACCATAATTACACAGCATGATTAATAATTCATATCTCTCTTTCTCTCTTTTTTCTTCTTTCTCTAAGTCTCTGTTGGAGTGCATGTGTGTGTGTGTGTGTGTGTGTGTGTGTGTGTGTGTGAGTGTGTGCGGCTGCTATTTTCCATCCTGAAACCCAAATAATATAAACGGTAATAAAAAGTAATGATAGAAATAGAAGAGACCCAAGGGTTTACATACCAACATGCACCAAGCAGAGCCCAGATAATTAGAACAATTTAAGGCAAAGGTGTAAATGCAAGGGTGAACACTGAGTCATTATCTAGGTTATATATCTTATTAAATTTAATTGAAACGTGTAAATGTTGTGACTTCATTTTGCATCAATTTTCAGTCAGTCAGACTTACATATGGTGGTTTTAGAATGCTTGCTTTATGTACAGTATTTTCCTTTTATTATTAACAATTCCAAGGCAACAAATCTATTTACTTTATTGTGATAGATCTTGTGCCACAAACGAAAGAACGAACACACACACACACACCGACAAACACACACGTACACACACATTTTTCTGAATGCGATGAGCTCAACTAACGCATCCTTTCTGAGAGTGAATGCTAATGAAATGAATCAGAGGAGAGGACATTCTGCTCATTTAAGATCCTCACTGGTGTTGATAGGATCTGATTATAATTATGGCCTTGATATAAAACTCATTAACCTCCACTGGCTGCAGCCTTAAGTACCCCAAAGTGTCCCAAATCCAAAAAATGAGCTGATGTTCAGTGTTTGAAACCATCAGGAGTGACCAGGGTTGAAATTTGGCTATTTGACATTGGGTGACAGAAACAAGGCGTGTGAGATAAGTTTGAGATAAGATGACAGCATATTGTACTTTGGCTTTGACACTCCTCTCTAGTTAAATCTTTCTCTCATTTTCTTGCATTCCCTCCTTTTCCTTCCATCCCTCCATACCACCATCCTCATGTCGTTGTTTCTGCCAACCGAGCATGCGGGAGTCTGTGGGCGTGAGTTATTTCTGATTAATCTCTGTGATGTGATACATACACAATATTTCTATTCTCAGTTGTCTTGATTGGACGGATGTGTTTTTTCCCAAATGTTCCCACACTCTACTCACTTTCCGTTTCTGAACTTTTTGTAACATTGGAACAACATCAAAGGCCATTCATTTCATGTTATATAACAGGCGGTATGACATTAACTTCTTTAATTTCTTTTCTTGAGTAAAAGGACCCTAGTAAACAAATAGAACGGAACATCAAACAGTAGGAAGGACACTGGAGGGAAGCTTTCAGTTCAATTCATCTTTCATTTGTTTCACTAACAAACAAAACTAAAAAGCAGATTTTTACTTGAGCTGTTTTGCATATTCCACATGTTCTCTGTTGGGGTTGAATCCTTTTCAATCAAAAAGCCACAAGATGCAGATTGCCAGAAAGCCTCTTGGCTCTTCTAAATCATTGTAAAACACAGTATGAAATGGATTATCCCTGCTCGAAAACACCAGCAACACACACTGTGATAAGAATATAAAAATGTTAAAAGTTGTGTTTAATCTTCACAGTGAGCGGCAGGTACATCGCTTTCTGAGCTGGCAGGAATCCACTGCATCTGTTTTAAGTGTCCTGACAGTAATTAAGCGTTTCCATAAATTATTATAATTACTACGCGTGTTGTACAAAGCACACACAGAGCGTGACCTCTGACCTGACTGAATGGGGGCAGGACCCGACATTAAATCACATTCTCCACAGACAATCACATCAAAACGTATAAAATGCCTTCAAAGCAGAAATGCTCTGACATTAGGCTGGAAGTGCAATGGGCTGAATCCTCGCTCACATTACAAGAACCAGCCAAGCAACGCTTTCCTCTAGCAGAAATGATCATTGTTCAAATAAATTACAGGGAAAAAAGTTCATTCTTGTCTCAGCGGGGGTAAGTTGTCCATATCTCAAAGGGTGCATCTCCGCCTCCCCCAGGCAAATATCACAAACACAGAGGAATATCAGAGAAGAACAGAGAAGAGCAGGGATGGGTGTGATACCTGCTGCTGCATCAAATCAATACCTGATTACAGACACCAAGAACATAGAACGTGTGTGAGATAGAGAGGGGGGTCAACAAGTACATGTGTATGGGCTCATATATGTATTTTTGCCTTAAAATGGCTGTATGGCTGTAGATATGTTGTGTGTGTGTATGGTGAAGTGGGATTAAAGAAGAATAGAAACTAATCAGAGCAGATGATGCTCAACTTTTTGGCCTATTATATCTTTATATAAAATGTAGTAATAATCTTATGTTGCATTGTTGTTGCTTGGTTCTTTTTGTATCTTGTAACAGTTTTTCCTGTGTCGAACTAAGGAGAAGCTATAGCTGAGAGGGAGTTATGAAGTCCATCACTCCGACTGTTTCAACCTAAATTGTACAACCAATTTTACACTCACAACATGATTTGTAGGAATGCCAGTATATTAGCTGTGCAGTACATCAACTTCAGACCAGGACCATTAATTCTTATTTTTGGCTTAAAGCCCATCACAAACATATCTGACTATCTACATCTGTTTTTACAGTGTTTTTGCAATTTTTTTACTTCATCTTTCAAAATGCTATTGTTATTGTGCAAAAAACACTTAAATGCACCATTATTTTATTACGATATATGTGTTTGCAAGTAGAATTATCCTTATTAACCAAATATTTTACAGTATTTGAAGAAATAGCGGCAACGGAAGGTTATTCAGACGAATGAAAATAAGTAATTTTGAATGAATAATCTGTTAGAATTAGGAAGGCACTGCTTTCAGGTAACTAAGTGGGAGAAGAAGTGTTGGACTTAATGAGACCTTCAGAGAGATTTGGAATGAATACTGGGAATTCACTTGTTAACAGAGGCTCATCTGTATACTATCAGGATGATAATTCATATCTCATTATTTTGCAGCAATTACACAAACCTAATGGATTCTAATGCCAAGAACCTGGCTGAGATGGGACATCTGTTTCCATCTCTGTCATGTCGTATTTTTCTCCTTGTGTCTCTCTTTCATTCACCTCTTCTCCCCTCCGCTCCATCTGTCAGAGGCTTTCCCTGATTTAAAATGTTAAAATGATAGAAAGTGTTGGGGTACAAACCGTACATTATGCACAATTAGCATCATTCAAGCAATGTTGCTGTCACAGCCAAGTACACATTAAAGACATGTCCCGCAGACACTCAGTTTTTACAGGTTTGTACTGGGAAATAAACTGGAAGGTAAAAAGCAGGAAGTTTGTGGTTATTTGAAAGCATCTCATGCACATGTATGAGCAAAAACTTATTTTTTAGCTTATTTTTGTGGTTGGCCACATACACCAGACGCCATAAACAGTATGATGACGCATTTGATGAAGTCATTAAAAGGAGCCTGACAGACCCATATAATGGTCCAGTCTGATCTCTGGTCATTCAAATAGTTGTGTGCTGTGTGACGCTGGTCTCATCAACAAAAGACCCTCTCAGACTTTCAGAACAGTAATCCACCAGTGTGTCATGCCGTTTGTGTGTGAAAGCAACTCCTTTTGTTCTGTTCCCCTCAAAAACACGATGATTTATCAAAACTGGCACCACAGACAGCAGCATGCAGCAGGGATGATGATACCTAACACAGCGGGTATGCATGAAATACATGTGAAAATAGACGATATGCTCTTTCTAAGGATCTTAAGAATGTCGAAAACAACATCAAAGCAAGACGCTCAGAGGTGAAAATCCAGGATCAAACAGTCAGCGCCACAGATTTTGTGTTCAGGGGTGTTAATTTCATAAAAATGCAACCAACACGGCCTCCTCACTCTTCAGTGGCCTTGCTGATGGCTTCCTTCCTCTCGCTCAGTCCTTCTCGTCTCCATGCGTTGGTGTTATGTATAATGTGTGAAAATCCTCATCTACACGAATAGATTGTCTTTGACTGCCATGTGCCACTCAGCAGCTCATTCTGTTGCTCTACGGGGCAACAGAATCCTCTTCATTACAGATTTGTGATACATTTAATTCAAATTGTAAAAATAAAACTCAGAATTTGACTCAGTGTGGCACATTTGGAGACTTTGCTCAAAATACTTTTCCTCAGATCCAGGTTGTATATTTTAACATGGTAATAGCTGCTATGTTACTTTCTCTTTACACGGATCCACAAGGTTGTTGGCTTTCCACAGAGGTCAAAATCTTTCATACTATCACATCTTCTGTTCTTTGAAGTAATTATCCTTTGCCTTTTGGGTTGTGTTGGTCCTGCTGTTGCCCTTGAGCAAGGCACATGCCATTGTACTTATGACAATCACAATCAAAGTTTCTTCTACTCAGTGTGTGAACTTCACACAAAAAGTCTGAAGAAGAATACCTCAACATTATGCTTAAGAATAATTAGTAAATGTACTTTGTTGAGCGGCTGTGAAAGTCAGAGGGACAAAGTGAGATGGAGAGGTTGGTGTGTGTCAGTGCTATTGATCTGTCCTCTCCTATCCTCTTAACTCTCACCTTGAAGGGGTGTACTTGTGTGTCGCACGCAGGGGCTCTTTTAATGAATACTGCATGAGTGTGTGTATGCAAATGTTATGTCATATGTCAAAATGCACATTTCGATAGAGCAACATGAAGCGCCGTGTGTGTGTTTGCAAGTTTGTGCATATAATATGTATTTTGGTGTCTATGCCCGTGTGTGTGTTTGTACGTGTTCTTTGTTTTTGCAAGCTCATCTCCCCAGAGTCCCCACTGTCCTCTCTCTGACAGCCTGACAGCTTAGAGGCATGCACGCACGCACGCAGCACACAAACACCCACACACACACACACACACACACACACACACACACACACACACACTATTCATTTGTAGATGTTTTAGGAAATGTATCATCAAAATATTAATTAAAACAAAATGCTAAGCGGGACTTGTGCATTAATGTAGTCTGAAAAATATTCCTGATGTCAGACTTTATATATATTTAAAGTATAAAAAGGTTTTTAAAACGCTGCACCATCTTTTTATTAACTTAAACTCTCTTGGCTTTGCCCAGAGTGTAAAGATATTGTTGTTCGAGTAATGTTTGTCTCTATATACAAGCTGTTATTATCTACGTGTTATCATGCTGTGTGTGTGTATCTCTGTGTGGCATGAGTGTGTGTAAGAGTGAAATTGTTTTATGCATAAGTATGTGTGTGTGTTACTAAATTAGATAAAAGAAGTGTTTATATGTTCTTTGTTAGGGCCTGTTAACATGATGCATTTCTCAATTTGTTTCATTATACTTTGGTGTGTGTGTGTGTGTGTGTGTGTGTGTGTGTGTGTGTGTGTGTGTGTGTGTGTGTGTGTGATATAAGATATTTAGACATTTGGTTAGGTTTGCATACTCAGTGGGATTCACAGCTGGAATCAAATATCAATTTGGTTGCTGAATTGTATTGATTGGTATATTTGTGTTCTCATGAGGGTTTTTGAAAAATATCCAAGAATATATCATACCAAATTAAATAAAAAACAATTCAGTATTTCAGTTATACAACTTTTTGTTTTCATTTTAACCACTTGTTCACTTAAAAAAATAAATTAAATGAGGATCAATTAAAATATGAAAATTGCTCATCCTATTAAATAAAAATACCAATCTCTCTCGCTCTCACTCCCTCTCTTTCTATATCCCTCTCTCTCTCTCTCTCTTTCTCATCACTCTCACCCTCTCTCCCCCTCTCTCTCTCTCTCTCTCTCTCTCTCTCCCTCTCTCTCTGTCTTCCTCTCCATCACTCTCACGCTCTCTTCCTCTCTCTCTCTTCCTCTCCCTCTCCCTGTCTCCCTCTCCCTCTCCCTCTCCTTCTCTGTCACTCTCTCTTTCTCTCCCTCCCACCTGTTTTTTTTGCCCTCCTTGACACCTCAGGGGTCGGTAACCGATGGCAACTGTGGTTTGACAGCCACTCAGTGCAGCTAAACAAGGTTAAAAACATTTGATGCTGCTGCAGTGTGTGTGTGTGTGTTTGTGTGTGTGTGTGTGTGTGTGTGTGTGTGTGTGTGTGTGTTTGTGTCTGTGTGTGCGTGTGTGTGTGTGTGGACGAGTGCCCATGTGCAAACTAGCACTGAGGTGTTGAAATTACTTGTGAGTGGCAGATGGACTTGGGGGTGAAATAACATGCACACACACACACACATACACATACACATACACACATACACACTACCACTTTCTTACACAGTCACTCTCTCACACTCACACACACACACACACACACACGGATCAGAGTAGTCTTAAGCCAAACTGACAGGGATTGTCTGTGATGGTGTGTTGAGTCTTTGCGTCCGGCTGTCACACAGGCACGACGCACGCACGCACGCACGCACGCACGCACGCACGCACGCACGCACGCACGCACGCACGCACGCACGCACGCACGCACGCACGCACGCACACACACACACACACACACACACACACACAATCTGGAGTCATTAAATTGAACCACTTAATCTCTTCATTATACCCTAGAACAACAAACAGAAAGAAGAAATTGTATAGATGTATTTTCTGTATCTGATGTTCCCGGAGCTCTTTGCTATGTTTATTGTAAACCTGAAACGCTCAACTTGCAGGACATTACACACAACGTATATACAAGCACACACCCTGAAGGTGGGTGATGGCTGTGACAGTATGTTGTCGGCCTGTGGTTCCGCCTGGCATCATCTCCCCTCTACGTCTGTCTCTCTCTGTCTCACTATCACAGCCAGCAAATCTGTAAAAACACCCTGCCTGTGTGTCTGTGTGTGCGTGTAGTATAGAAGTGTAGATGTACGTCTATCTCTCTATCTGTCTATCTGTCTATCTATCTATCTATCTATCTATCTATCTATGGGTGTGTGTGTGTGTGAATGTGTGTGTGTGTGTGTGTGTGTGTGTGTGTGTGTTTGTGTGTGTGTGTGTGTGTGTGTGTGTGTGTGTGTGTGTGTGTGTGTGTGTGTGTGTGTGTGTCTGTGTGCTGGGGGAAATGCTGCAAGTGACAACATGCTCTGAGTAAAAAGAGAAAAAATGCTTTCTCCTTTCTTCCTCGCCCTCCTCCCTCTGCGTCATTCCCTTACCGCCTTGTATTCTCCCAGGGGATGCTTCCTCTCTTCCTCGCCAGCGGTCCATGTCTGTGAATTGTGTGCGTCTGTCTGTGTGTGTGTGTGTGTGGTTGTTCTCCATTGTCCTTTGAATTTCCCCTGAGACCACCACTTTTCTACGGTAGACTTTGATAAGACAACCTGTCCTCTGTGCACTTGGGAGGGTGACTTAGAAGGAAAGATTTCCCCTTTTCTTTTCTCCTCAGCAAGATGGATCAGTGAAGGGTCACTCAGTGTGGGTCTTTCTGGTCATTCTGCTCTTACATGTACCTCATAATTGCAGTATCCATTGGCGAGACATCCAGCTTGTCATCTGTCCCTCTCTATGTTACTTGTCCCTTTAGTCTCACATCAACTACACACACAGCAAGAAACTGCCATAAAAAAGTCTGGTTTGGGTTAAAAGGAGGGGGAGAGAGCTCAAATAGAGAATCAGTCTGATTTCAATTAAAACTTATACTCAGTGACTAAATACTACAAAAAAGTTACACTTGAAACCCAAAGGAAACAGAACAGCCACATTTCTCTCTTGAGAAAATAAATCTAATCAGTTTCAGTTTCAGATCAGATGCTCTGCTAATAGTGTTTGTAGGTGTGTGTATGTGTGTGTGAATATATTATTTGAAATACATTGTGCCAGACTAGACTCAATACGAGCTGGTGTGTGTGTGTGTGTGTGTACATATGTGTATGTGAATGTGCATGTGTGAACCTTATTACAGCTTTGACAGAGAGATGGACGGGTCCTTGGCTGTGTGTACACTTTTACACTTTTACTTCAAGGCTATTCAATCTGAGTGTGTCTGTGTGTGTGTGTGTGTGTGTCAGTGGTTATGGTCATCATTTGATATATGGTAAGAAAAGAAGAGAGATTTACCACAAT
>NW_027466865.1:4605000-4782500 GCF_046128005.1 Genypterus blacodes | reverse complement strand
ACACAGATTTTGTTCGCTTGCGAAAAAATAAGGAGGAGCAGGCAACTTTTATGAGAAAAACTACAACGGTGTCTGCGATAGATTTCAAAGCTAGTTGCTTGGTAGCTGAACTCGTAGCCAAATCCAAAAAGCCACACACGGTGGCAGAGACATAAACACTACCTGCCTGCAAAGCCATTGTAACTGAGTGAGTACAAATAAGTTGACAGACTATTGACTGATTGTCATTGTAAATGTGTCAACACTTTTGGTTGGTGGTGTGACGCAGGATTTTTTAAATGTTACAAATGTGCCTTAGCTCAAAAAAGGTTGAAAAACACTGCACTAGTGGATAGGCATGCACTGAATAGGCGTGAAGCAGAATCGCTCCCATTCATTAAGTCAACATGCTATTATTTTGAATGGGATGATTTCACTCTATTTCTCTCCCACATCAACAAACACACACTCATAGGATAGTGTCAGCCTTTTACACAACGTCAACTAAAATTGCTTCCCGTGTCATAGTTGTCATCATCATCATCATCGTTATCATCATCACCAGGTTTACAGATGCCAGAGTCACCCAGAGTTTGATTTGGTGATTGTGTTTTCCAGGTTGGAGAGTCCGTCCTATGAGGTGATGCAGCTGGAGTTCGAGGTGGACAATGTGATCAACCTCGTGCCCACCCAGACGCTGCACTGGAAGGTGGAGTACCAAGCCGGCAAGCAGGCGGCGGCCACGGAAACGGAGAAGGTCTCACACCTCTACATCAGCAACGTGGACATTCAGGGCATCGTGCCGCTGGCTGAGGTAACAGCGACACACACGCACCATGGAGGGAGACACTCTTCCTTTTCCTCCTCTTCCTCCTCTTCTCCCTGCTCTCCTCACCTTGCTCCTCCTCTGTTTCTCTGCGTCCCAACCAGAGTGATCAAAGCTTTAAAGGTCGACTTGTTTACCCCTCGCTGTCGCTACATGCCTCACGGTCACACACACACACACACACACACACATACACACATACTGCAGACGTGTGAGAGTGAATGTCCTCCTGGGGGGTGTGGGTTCAAGTGACATGACTGACATTTGCAATTGCAAACGAGCAACCGGTGGATGAGTCCTCCTGTGTACTGAGAATGCGTCATGCCGGCAGTTCTTATTCCTGCTGGGGCTTTGTTTTCTTTCAAGATCTTCAAACCTAAAACTTTCATGCTGTGATTGTGATGAATTCAAATTAACCATAAAAAGCAAACAATATGTGACTAAAAAAAGGTTGTGTTAGCAGTGGCATTGAGTACAGCATGTAATCACAATAATGGCTCACCAGTGCATCTTGTCGACAGGAGTGTTTGCTGGCTTATAGTGCAGCCAAGCAGACATTCAACTCTCATCAAAGGATTCAAATCTTCATGCAAATCCTAAAAATTGATGCGACTGTCTCCCATCACCTTTACAGGCCACCGCACAAGCATCTTTGAATTGTAAAGCGATAAACTGCAGAATGATGCAGATTAACACAAACATGGATTCATCTGCGACGTCACCGCTTTGACCGCAGCGACCTTAAGCCCCTCAGGATAAACGCCGACTCCTTTCAAAACTTTCCCCTGTTCCATTACGGCACAGGTAAAGCTAATCTGGCCTGATACTCCTCCTTCAAACAGCAAAGCCGGAGCGAGAAAACCCAATTTTGTCCAGAGCTGCTGAAACTCCTCTCTCTCTCTCTTTTCAGAAGGGGTGAAAAAAAAGCTGGAAAGCGTCATTTCACCGCCTCTAAATGCAGTTCTGTTGGGATTTTGCCGGCTTCTTTGAAGGGGACAGTGTCAATGAATCTCAGAGCTGTAACACCTCACTGCATTTCCTTCGTTCGCCAAAGCAGATGCGATTAACTCGGTTTTAATCTTAAATCGCCTTGCAATGAGGTCAAAAAAGGAAGGTTGCCACGCCCACTTGATAGGATATTTAGATGTAAGACTTGTGAAGGAGATCTGACATGTTCAAAGTCAAAACCTTCTCGCTGTGAGGTGACGGACATGTATCAGCTTCTGTGATTCTTGATTCTTGATTTTCTTTTTGTGATTTTATTGAAATGGCAGATGCGAGGTATCTTTGGAAAGACCAAAACAAGAGAGATTGCTAATGAGTTCCTTGGTTGCCACAGGATCATGCCGGGCAACCAATGAAATGATGCAAGATCTTTCTGGAAAATTGGAATGGAACACCATTTGAAGCCATTTTGACCAGATTGCTTGGCTGCAAATCCATAGCATGCAATATTCTGGCAGACAACGATTGCATTTTCTTGTTATTTCTGTTTTTATTCTCCCTTCAAAGAGAGTCCCTGTAGTTTTATCATCTACATTCTCTAATGATTTGCATTGCCTCTACATCCATTCCATCACCTATGGGTTTTGCCCCCAAATGGGTCCATTACCCAGTTTGCAGCTCCTGGTGTGGCAGCTGCATTTTAATCAAAACCAAACCAACTGTATTATTACTGAATCTGAGTCATCCTCTGCATCAGAGAGCCCCAAAATGCATTCCAGCAAGAGGGGGGGGGGGTTCTTGAAAGCCTCTGAAGGATGTATCAGCAAAATCAAAAGTTGCGTGAGAGCCATTATTCTGATCACAGTCTGTAGTTATCTGCCCACATGAGAGACGGACAACAAAAATCTTGCCAACACCGCCACAAATTTGTCGGCATATTACAGATACGCTGTTACTCAAAAACAGCCTTGACGCACACACACTCCATACACCGGCCCAGCCTAAATGCATGCCGGGTCTCACCTTCTCCCCCTCCGTCTCTCTTTCCTCCCTCTGTGTAAAAGCATTAAAATAGCTGCTATTTCCCGCCATTTGGGCCTCCTGATTTGTTTACAAGAACTCCCGACCACGAGTTGATTGTTGGTCGGTTGGTTGTTGAAGGTGTCTGTCACTGAGAGGGGTCACTGGGACTGATCACCAAGATGAAAGCTGGAACTTATCTGGGTCTTAAGGGAATGGAAACAGCCAAAATTGAATTACTAGCCGTCACCTTCAAAGAAAACCGCATATGAAAGCTTTTGTATTTTCCATCTTTCATCTCGGGACTGGAATAAAGCTGTAATATCAGGTAGAAGAAGAAAACTGTTACGTATAAACGGACACAAAACCAAAGTTCGCACATGAATTCATCAGGAGTACTCAGAGTTTTGCTTTGAAACATAATTCAGTCTCAGTCTGATCTGTTTAGGTGATTTAACATCTCCCCCAAGCTTATCAGTGGTGTGTGTGTGTGTGTGTGTGTGTGTGTGTGTGTGTGTGTGTGTGTGTGTGTGTGTGTGTGTGTGTGTGTGTGTGTGTGTGTGTGTGTGTGTGTGTGTGTGTGTGTGTGTGTGTGTGTGTGTGTGTGTGTGTGTGTGTAGTGCCCCGATTCCTTTTTTTTTTTACACAAGGCAACAGTGCTTACCTGCTTCCATTTCTGAGCAGCGAGAACATTTTCCTCCTAATTTCGAATATCCATTAAGGTTGTGGTCTGTAGGCCGAGCTGGAAAGAAAGAGGCCCTCTTCAGGAAACGAGGGATTATTAGGAGTAATTTGTCTCCTCAAAAATTGGTGTCATCTTTTAGAGAGGAGAGACAGGGAACGAGAGATGAAGCAAGCAGCAGAGAGACAAAGGAGATACAGAGATCAGCAAAGGAAGGACGGCTCCATTTCGTTTTTGCTAGTTCTTACATTAATATGATTTTCCACCATTTCCAGTTCAGCTTTATTCATTTTTCTTGATCCTTTTAGATATTTATTTTTGGTGAGTTTTACCTTTATGTTCAGAAACCACACGACACAGAAGTTCCGTTCAATAGTGGCAAAGCTTTTCGTAAACGCTGGAAACCCCAAAAGCATAGAGGTAAATAATAGATTAAAACATAAAAAAGAATGCTGTATAAATGTATTAAAACATCCTCACTCCGTTCTCCAGCTTTTGCTTGAATGACACTAATCAAATGTGAAACTGTGATGGGTTAGTCGTATTTTCATTTCTCTACATGCTTTTAAACACACAGACACAATCATTACCGGTCCATACTGCGTTCTTGTACAAGTCTTCACCACTACCTGCCGAACTTTCAGCATTAGGGAACAATTACTGAAACATTTGGGATCCTATCTTGGATGTGACATTTTCTCTGCAGGCCAGTATGAAGCTTGTTTGAATTCATGGTTTTTGAAGGAGGCCTGTGTGTGCAATAACACACAGCAGGAAACACGATAGAAATATCAAACTGACAGGGAAAGAGGGAGGAAAGCGAGACGCGTTCCAGCCCGGGGAGGCCAGGTCAGAAACGGAGCCGGCGTAGCGTTTGTTTGTTCTCCGTCTTTTACAGTTATTTTATCAGTTGCTAAATTGGATGAACGCTCGTAGTTTCCCCACGAGCGCGTTTACACGACTCTCCCCGGAATGAGCCACGGGCTGTTTCGCAACCTCTCGGTGCGGGAGAGACGCAGACAGGAAGTATTGTTTTCCACAACGCCTTCGTGCTTTGAATACTGGAATTTCTTCCCCGAAATCGTCACGCCAATGACAGTTCAAACTGCAGCTGGATCCCACTGAGGAGGGAGAAGGATGAACAGAGAGACCTGCATACTTTAATGTTTTTGTGAGTCCAGGACGAGGAGGAGGAAGGAGAGAGCGAAAAAGGAAAACGTCTCCTCCTCCCCCTCGTTCTTCTTCTTTTTCGCTCTTCTGCTCTGAATCTGATCATTTGTTTTGATCTTCTTTATCATTCCCTTCACATCCCATCTGACCCCCCCTTCCGCCTCTGCCCCTTCTCTTCCTCATATTTTCTTCCATTTTACCCACCTCTTCATCATCTCTGTCTCTCCTTCCTCCATACTCCTCCCCTCTGTCCTATTCTTCTCACCCCCCTCCTCCTCTTAGAGTTTAACCTCTCTCTAAGGCTTTGCTATGTAATTAATTATTAATTGGAACACTTGTTTATCTTTGTTGCTTGAAGATGCCAATGAGCTTTCCTTCTCTGCGCTCTGTGTGTGTGTGTATCTGTGTGTGTGTGTGTTTGTGTGTGCACACCAGACCTCTTAGTAGTGCAGTTATGCAAAGTGGCTGCTTCAGTTGCTTGCTCTGATTGGTGCTCTGTCAAAGGAAGTCAGTGAGTGGGAAGAGGAAACAGAAAAACAGAAAAGTCAATAATCTGTTGATGAAAGCCGACATGCACGTGCGTCCGCATTTGCAAACACACGCGCGGATTGTCAACTCAATTATAGATTTACTGTTTGTCTGGCTCAGGTGTTTATTACAAAACTAAGATTTCCTTTTGGTTATTCATTCTCTGCTTGAGCCTTTATGTTTTGTTTTCTCACTCCCCCTTTGCTCCATCTCTGTTTTTAACCAGGCATATGCAGCCGCCTAGATAAATGTCAGCCGTTTACATTCGCACCAAGCAGATCTTTGGAAAGAAGTAAACACACTCAGTCACACACTCATCAGGTTCTGTCCGACTGATAGCTACGTGTTTTTCGTGGAGAAGAAAAGAGCAAAAGAAGAAGAAAGCAGAACCATCCCATCCCTTTGTCTGAGAGTCTCTTTCACTCTTCAGTCTGGGACATTTTAAAGGCCACAATCATGATAGATTGCTGTGGTCGTCTATTAAATATTCATTCAAAGTACACACACACACACACGAACGGGGAGATTTTTGCTATGACCCCATTTCTGTGTGAGCGTGTCTTTGACAATTATGCAATATATTTGTGTGTGTGTGTGTGTGTGTGTGTGTGTGTGTGTGTGTGTGTGTGTGTGTGTGTGTGTGTGTGTGTGTGTGTGTGTGTGTGTGTGTGTGTGTGTGTGTGTGTGTGTGTCCTGAGCTCGTGAGTTCAGGAGGGACAAAGTTACAAACGTTAGTGCAAACTTTCTGATTGAATGTTGAAACATTGGGGTGATGTACATGCATGTAAAGTCATATAAAGCCAACTTTGCTCCCAGCTGCATTTTGAGATGAATAGACCTTTTGCTCTCTGTCAGTGTTTTAACTTCAGCTCAACATTTGGCTTCGCTTAATGCAAATGTCAGTCATCTCCAAGCACGGCGGTATTTAATGCGGCCAACATCTCTGTGATGGTTTGCAGCCAGTGATGCGGCACAAAAGGTTTTGTAAAACAACTTCACAAATAACACACTCGCCACGTCAAGATAATGTCTGTGATGGTTGGACGGAGAGGAATAATGAACAAGAACAAAACCAAGAGAGGGAGCAGGTGTGAGTGTGTTTGTGTTTATAGGTGTAATGGTAGACGTGATGACAACATTAGCCGCTTACGTGCTGCCGCTGAGGAGCAATTTTGGAGGATTTTTTTTGCTCCTGTTGACCCTGGAGAGTAGAGTTGAATGGTAAGAGCGGTGGGGTGAGAAAATACCTGCTCCATGAGTGGAGACCCCCGTCCACTCACTCTCATGCTCCGCTAGACAGGCGGTCTACACACTCTGCAGGTGATTTCGGCACTTTGAAACAAAGGCTGATTAGTCTAAATGTGCTTGTAAGTCGGGGAGGATTTTTGATTTGTACTTGCACACCTGTTGACTCTTACACACATTATCTGAGTAATTTGACTCTAGGATAAGTTTTGACACAGGGTTGAGTGTTTAAACGTGGGCTTATACGTATAAGCCAGAGAAAATGGAGCCAGAAGTCAAGAAAGCTGGAAATTCTGGAATATATTTGCCAATTTTACTATCTGAAATGCAAAAACTCCCTTGTTTCTGCTCCATTATATTCATTCCCACCAGAGAGCCACTTAGTCCAACAACTAAAGCAATCATACTGATGTAGATGGGAGTTCAGTGCCATGCTCAATGGTACATGAACAGTAATCTTGAGGGGGGGGGGGGTGGGGGGGAGGAGAGTGGTGTCGCTTGGGAGATCGCCACAGGGGTGAATCCTGACAGCGCTCTCATTACGAAGGCTCGCCGCTCTTGAAATTTAAGCTCACCGACGTCCAACGAAATTAACAAATGGTTACAAATGAGAGGGAGAGGGAGAGAGAGAGAGAGAGAGAATTTCAATCAAATATATAAACATAGTGAGCAAAAGCAGAAAATGTACTCAAAGTATATGCTGCTTTACATACAGTTAGTAGTTTGGCTGCACGGGAGGAAAGGAAAACAAGTTAAACATGGGCTGGGGGAGGAAGAGGAGGTGGGGGAGGGGCTGGAGGGATAAAGGGATAAAGGGGAGAGAGTTGAAGAGGCTGAATGATAGACTCGGGCAAAAGAGAGAACATGGCAGAGAGAGGGAGAGAGAGAGCGAGCCAAGATGGTAAAACAGGGAGGTAGAGAAAGCTGGGAGACTGAGTGTGGATGGAGGAGAAGAGGAGGACCCAGTGGAGGCTGAGAGCAACGTGTAATAGTCCACTGAAAAGAGTGAGAGACAGAGGGAGAGGAGAGAGAGGGAGGGAGGGAGGGAGCGGCTGGGGCGAGAGAGCAGACGAGAGCAGGGCAGTCCTAATGCAATTAGGGTTCTGGAAATTGAAAGTACAATTCTCCCTGGGTTTGTGTGTGTGTGTGTTTCTTATCGACATACACACAAACGCGCACACGCACGCACACACACACACACACACGTACACACACGTACACACACACGTACACACACACGTACACACACACACCCGCCATGACCCGTCCTGTCTCCTCTTCTTTCCCTCTCTGGCTTTGACTCTCCGCTTAGCCTCTCTCCTCCTCTCACTTTCCTCACTCTGTCCCTCTCCTCCTTTCTCCATCCTTCCTGTCATCCCCTCTTCTCTCTCTCTCTCTCTCTCTTCAGCTCTCTCTGGGTTTTTACATTTCAATAATTTGTGAAGAGTAAAGAAAAATGTCAGTTGCTTTTTAGATGTACATGCTGCATTTCAAGCATCGAGCTGAAACTCTTATCTGTTTGAATTACACTGTCAACAACACAGGCAGCCAAGTCATAAATGCAAGATCACAGACCTAGTAAAACATAACTTATGGATGAAAAATGCTGGATATAGATTAATTGTATATATGTGTCATACAGTGTACGTTCTGTATCGTTCCACCTATACATTTGTCTGTTTGGCATTTAAAAAAAGCCTTAAAATAACTGATTTCTGTGCCTAATTACTCGCTCTAATTAGCTGTGCGCATAATTACCATTGGCAAACCTTAAACTGTCCCCGAGTGGCCTCATCCTTTCAGCCCCATTAGCGTGTGTGTGTGTGTGTGTGTGTGTGTGTGTGTGTGTGTGTGTGTGTGTGTGTGTGTGTGTGTGTGTGTGTGTGTGTGTGTGTGTGTGTGTGTGTGTGTGTGTGTGTGTGTGTGTGTGTGTGTGTGTGTGTGTGTGTGTGTGTGTGTGGGGGTCTCGGTCTCGGTGTGTTTACGTAAGTGCGCACATTTGTCCACCGAGTGACCCTTCGCTCTCTGCGCTGGCAGTAGGACAGGAAGGAAGTAGGTTAGGCATGTGCTAATTGCCCGACAATATGCCAGTGGCCCCTCTAAGGCCCGACTGAAACTCATTATCAGCTGCCATGAGTGTTTTTGGCACAGAGGCAGGTGGGACAGCAAGGATGTGGGAGAAGACGGACTCTGGCTGCACAGGTGAAGAGGTGAAACCAGCAAAGGCATCAATGCAGTTTAAGGCCACGTTAAAAACGCATGTCTACTTTTAAGAAATGTACCATAAAGTACCAAATATATATTGCAGGGATCATTCAGGGACCCTCAGACCTACTCAGATCAGCTTTGCACTGCATTAAAGGTAGTCCCGTTGCTGTGATGATGTGTAAACATCTATACACTGATTTAAGTAAACAGACTCACAGCTGTTGATTCCTTGACATAAAGAACATTAAGAACAATGTAGCAAACTAAATTCAATTTACTGACAACATTCCAAATGTAAAATTGAGTTAATGCAACTTAGTGAACAGGCACAGAGTCTTTCAGTTTGATTTATTTTAATGGGATTACAGACCCATACTCATATTTACCTCTTCTCCATACCACCGTCTCCATCAGTCCTCATGCTTCTCTGATTGGTTGCTGAGGTCTGTGGCTGTAGTGATGTGAAGTTTTGATCATATGCTGTGGAAGAGGACTTTATTACCCGAACTTTGCCTTTGAAAGGTCCTTTAAATCTTGCAGAGCGACTCCTAGTTCAGCTTTGACTGATTACTGTAAGTGTACATGCATGGGATTCTGAAATGTGCTGTAACAATGGATGTTCCAGGCACTCTTTCAAATTTATTCTCAAGTAAGTCATTTCGATAATGTCTGGGCCTGGCTTAAGACCATAACAAAAGTGGACCACACTCACCAGGGGCTCTTTGCAAGTAGGTTCACTGTGTATCTATTTAAGTAAAAGCAGAAAATCCCAGAAATCTGCAACATGAGCTGATCTTAACACATGTTCAGGGTCTTGTCTGGTAAAAGATTAATTAAACAAAACCAAACAGAAACAAGAGAACATGCCCCTGGTGTGTGTTTACAAGGTGAAAAATGAACAGCTAAAATAATAAAAGCTGTTCTCAGGAAAAAAATGACAAAATTGGGGACAGAGGGAAGGGAAAATGGGATTCTGTACAGGAACAATTGTACACAGCAGGCAAGCAGTGAGAGAAACTGTTTGAGCCATATTTGCTTTCACACACTCTGTGCTGGGCAGGAGTGGTGGTAGAACACACACAGTAGACACACACAAAGGCCTGGTGAAAGTCCATTCATGATTACGGTCCTTGCAGTCGGTAAGCCTGTGGAGAGGGCGGAATACGTGCTGCACCCCCATCCTGCCATCACAGCTCCTCCACCGGTGAGAAGCGCTACAGAGGCGGAAGAGCCAGACAGAAACTTTTTGTCACAGATCACAGCATATTCTATGACAAACTGGAGGCTTCCTGTGTGGCGTTTTACATGTTCTCCCTCTGCATAGGCCCTAAGCCATGTTGGTGCGGCGAATTGGAAAGTGCCTTAGCGCCTATGCGATCGATACCCATAACTCAACCCTCAAACATCACGGATCGTTCAGTTTCAATCACAGAGACGGATTCAGACGTGCACAGTGCAGGTCACAGACTAATCGTATGTAAAATATCCCATTTCTTGCATCTTACACTGCATACTGAGCAGCTCCCAATGATGAAAGACAGGGACTATTTACCGCCCTAAATAAAGGGTGAAATGAATCAAACCCACTTCTGCAGTAATAATCTTTTGACTCCATAAGGGGGGAAAAAACACGGATCATAAAAGTCTTTAAATAACTGGCCAAGAAAAAGTGGGACTTTGGCCCACGCTCAGTTACTAATGATTAGATTGAAGTCCTATAGATCAGAGGGAACATTTCAGCATTTGGCCCACGCCTGGAGTAATTACTCTAACAAATAGATTTGATGTTATCACACAGATTTGATGGTAACACACACTTACACATAAGTATATAAACACACCCATGCATACACCCACGCATAACTGTGCTGCAGCCAAATAAATGAGCCTGCACTCCTAATAGTCTGGCTGTAATTAACATTGTCATAGTGATAATAGCCATTTATCCCCGACATATCGCACACACACACACACCAAAGTCTCTATCTTGTCTAGGCAGCTCGCCCAGCTGTCAGCTCGCTCATCTTTCTCGCTCTCCCTCTCCCCTCTCCTCCTATTCCTCCTCCTTCTCGCCAATATTTCGCCCTCACAATCTTCCCTATCCTGTTTTCAAGATTCCCCTTTTGCTCCACCATCCTCCCCCCCATGCTCCTCTCTCTCTCTCTTTTCACTCCATCATCTCCCTTCCTTCCTCTCATTTTCTGTTACATCCCCTTTCGGTAATTGTGCCGCATTCTTCTCTTTTCAGCCTCTTCTCCCCTTTCTGTTCTACTCTCTATGTGCTCTTGTATCTGTTTGACTCTGCCTCTTTCTTTACCTGCCACAGTCGGTGACTAGCCGGATGTCCTTTGTCTTCAGTCAGAGAGGGATGTCAACATGGTGAAAAGTCTCCCTTTCTGTACATCTCTGAACATTCATCAATCCTCAAAGACAAAGATGTCTTGCGCTAAATTTAGCCCTGATCCGGTCATTCCAGGTCCATGTCTGGCTTTACTGGCTATGTATTTTTAAATTAAAGGAGCAGTCACACAAGGATGTTTGTTAGTCTTATTTTTCACCATTACCATAGCAACAGGTCGTGTTCAGTTGACTGACATCCTATCACACCTGCCTTCGTGGCGAACACAGTGAAACATGCTGTATAACACAACACATACACACATGCCACTGTGATCACTCAATGATAATCTGGTGTAAACAAATACAAATACATGAATAAAATATGCCTGATATTGAAACTCAACTGGAACAACTTTTCACTTTGGTTTGTGATCAGATCCCAGACGCAACTGCAATCCAGTGCTGATGTTCCTTCAAAACAAAAGTTTGCTTCATTCATGGCACAGAAAAACACTAAACTGCAAAACAAAGCAAAACAAAACTAATTTGTCCCTTTAAGGATTATGTTTGATATTCATTGTCAACATTTTATGAGCACTGTGGAATTAGTTTTGTTTCTGCCATGGTGCTTTCTCCATTAAGGAACAGTAAGGGCAACAAACACAAGCGAGAGTTTACGCATCTTTCCACAAAGATAAAATCAAATTCTTTTTGTGCATATTTCATATTCCAAGGGTGCAGTAAAGTTTAAAAGGTGGTACATGGTAGAAATCAAACCTTTAGAGACACTCAGCACTTCTCTGGATTGCAAAGTTGCAAGCACGAACAGTTTGTTTATCATTTGTCTTGTTAGTTTGATTTATGGAAAGGCTGAAAACCTTAAGAGCTGCCAGGCTGCATGGCCCCCTTAACTTTAATCGAGACAAAGCTTCTGATTCCACGACAGTTTAAATTATTATTATTATTATTGTTATTTAGAAAAAGATGGTTTGAACAGCCATAACAATGCTTCAAAATATAAGACTCATAAAACAGGGCTGTGCTTTCTTTTCTCTCTTGTTCTCTAACTCACTTACTTCTGGCAAGTAGATAAACTTCACCGATGTTTACATAAGATTTCATTTCATCAGCCCCTCTGTCCTCCTACACATGAAGAGCAGATTTATTACCATTGGAGCTGTGATGTGAGAGTAAAGCATTGTGGAGGATACAGTGGGATCTGACAGTGCCATGTGTCAAAATGTGAAAAGTCTTTTGTTAATCTAATAAACTGAAGTCTTATAAATATAGAAAATGTTGCCAAAACAAAAGAAAGGGTAACGCAGGTGAGAATGTTATGTTATTTGAGGCCTTGTGATTACAACTAAACAATATCTTAATACTGAACAATGTTCGTAAATCATTTCTCTGATTTTATTGAGTTCCATGCAGCTATTATGCAGGGTTCTGTTTTTATTACACATCACATTTGCATAAAAATTGTGAAATTACATCCCTGTGTGTGTGTGTGTGTGTGTGTGTGTGTGTGTGTGTGTGTGTGTGTGAGAGAGAGAGAGAGAGAGAGAGAGAGAGAGAGAGAGAGAGAGAGAGAGAGAGAGAGAGAGAGAGAGAGAGAGAGAGAGAGAGAGAGAGAGAGAGAGAGAGAGAGAGAGAGAGAGAGAGAGAGAGAGAGAGAGAGAGAGAGAGAGAGAGAGAGAGAGAGAGAGAGAGAGAGCATGCTTAAGGGGTCCTTACAAGATGTACAGCGCATTAAGGCAGTTAAGTCTAAAATACAGTCCAGAGCTGCACATATTCATGTGTACGGGCCAACACACACACACACACACAGAAAGGGCAAGTACGACACACTTGATGTGTTTAATGGGTCTGTAGTAAATTGCAGCTAAGTGCCGTCAACCAATTTTCCCTTTCACAGCTGAGTCCTTACACACACACACATGCGTGCAATCACACACACACACACACACACACACACACACACACACACACACACACACACACACACACACACACACACACACACGAACATGTATACGTATACGTATACATGAACACTACTTCATAGCCACACAGGAAGCAACATGTCACAGAAATGCACAAAGGCAAGTGAGCACATGGCTGGACAGACGGGGGAACAGAATGAAGCATCAGGGAAAATTTGCATCAAATTTGACATACAGATAAAATACACAATGTTTTTTTACAGTTTTTTTTTTAAATGGATGAACACAACAGAATGTCAATATGATATATTTTGTTCATTGCAGTTTAGATATATCTATGTGCATTCATCATTATGGTATTTTGCACACGTATACTTTATGCACATTCACTGATTTAACTCACACACTCACTTCCTGCATTCCCGAGCTGTTCCTTCATCCTCTCTCTGCACAAACTGATTTACTGTTTCTTGCACTGAGATGCACCACTTCACCCCCGTTCAGGCTTTCAATAAACCATCCTTTTCCACTTATCCTCCATTAAACTGTTACTTTAACCCTTCGCCCGCTTGTAAGACTTTACTTGTGTCAGCAGGTTCGCGCCAAGAATTTTAGTGGCTATAGAACCTTGACTTACTCAGCACAGATACTTTGGCAATTTTCAGCCCTCAGGTAGAATTCACCTCTTGATGTTGATGGAATTTCCGTACATATGAAGACATTGAGTCGCTGCCGATCTGCTTTATATCCACGGTGGCATGACCTGATTTCCATTGTTTCCCATATAGGTCAGCCACAGCAGGAATCCTTAACACGTGGCAGGTCCCTACAGCCCTAAATCACTCCTGCATACATACGCACGCCTTACAAATACACACAAAAGCAACAAACTGACAATACTTCTATACACATGTGGTTATGTATGTCGATTCCATTGCAGCAAAACTACCTGCAGAATATGAAGCATAAAGTTAAGCAATGATTAGTGTATAGATAGAAAGTTGAGTTGCAAAGATTTGCCAGTGCTTAGAAGTCAGACCTACAGGATGACATTTACATTTCAGGTTAAATCCAATATCCAATAACACCCAAGTTTAGTTCCATCTCTATAAGGAGATGCAGTGCATAGACGGTCTCAGGGTGGAACCATTTCTCTTGCTCAAAATAAATATTACATTTGTGGTTCTTCCATTGCAATTTGCATCCCTCTAACCTCGACCTCCAGATTAAATAACATTCTGGTGGGCTTGTATTCTTGTTTAATGCTTTTCTTTTCAACACATGGTCAGAGAAATCGACGAACAAATATGCACTCATACACACACATTTTTACCCATGACTATGCTAGAATACACACACATACAGAGCCCATTACAAGCATTTGGCACTGGCTCAGGTCCACATAGCTGTTTGTGTGCGAGGACATCCTACCAAAGAGAATTCAAGCAATGGCTGCGTACTCGCAAAGAAAAACACTGACTGAGCCTGAACAACAGACACACAGAAGCCCAAAGTCTGGGTCAAATCCGCTGTGTGTGACTGGAGGGCATCTGTTCGCTTTCTGCTAATAAAATGTCAAATAGTCATTAACCATTTGGCCAGTTAGTTAAATGCTTAGAGGGTTGATGGGTGTGGTGTTCTTTTTAGTGGAGTGGTTTTAGCATGTGTGGCTGTGTGTGTACTTCACCAAGTTACAGGGACGAAATGTGTGTGAGAGAGTGAGCGATAGACTGGGAGAGGTGGAGAGAGTGATAGATCAAATGAGGAAAGAAGAAAGAGAAAGTGCTCCACTTGGAATCTCACGCGCCTCATAGCAAACTGTCAACACACACACACACTGTGCATGGATACAGAGAAGCAGCTTTCTAGTCTATCTCTCTGTGCATGCAACGCACACGCACGCACGCACACACACACACACACACACACACACACACACACACACACACACACACACACTTTTTCCAACGCTCCCAACTGATGCGTACGTGAACACTAACTCACACACATGCATACACACACACACACCCCGCTCCTTCAGCCATCTCTCTCGTGTGCCACATGCACACACACACGTGTTTGTTATTTGTTCATACAAACGCACACTTTCAAACCTACACACCATAGAGCCAACACATAAGACCCTGACACACTCACACACACACTCCCCACCTCCTCCGTCCTTATCGCTTTGCAGTGTGCAGCAGCTTTTGAAGGCAGTAGGGAGCCAGTTGTTGATGAGACACTTAATAATTCCCTTGGACAGGCATGAAATTCTCCCCTTTCCTCTCTGCGTCTCTTTCTCTCTCCTGCCTTTCTATCCTTCCTCTCACTCACTGTCTTTTTTTTTTATCTTTTCCTCACATTCTCACTCTTTACTTTTCTCATTTTCGTTTTGCTTTTTATCACTCTTTTGACTGTTATCCTCTCTTGTCATTCTGTTTCTTTTCTTGCTGCTCCTTTCTTCTTCTTTGCTTCACTTGTAAGATTCAATCCCTCTTTTAAGTTAACATTTTGTTATCCTGCTCGTCTTTCTACATATGCATACTATTTTCTTCGTCGTCGTCTTCTTCTTCTCAAAGTTTGGTTATCACATTCATAAGATATCAAAACATCTTACTGAACAACTTCAAAACAGTTTAATAACCACATTGATCATCTGAATTGATTAATTCAGTCCTGGTTTTGCTCAATGAACAGTCCCAGTCGTAGAAAATACGTGGTATTGTGGGTTTTCTGTGAAGAATTGAGATCTAATAAACTAAACCAGAGATTTGTTACATTAACTACCATTATTTGCAAGCCAGCCAGATTCAAACCCAAGACCTTCTTGCTGTGAGGCAGTGCTAATATTGGTACTAATTAAGATGCCTAGATACTAATTTAACCCGGTGTGCATTTGCATTTGTGCTGTAACCTTTGTCAGGAGACAGAAACGGTTATTATAAGATATATGCATAGAAAACTTCTTCTAAATATCGTGATTTATATAAAATCCTCCGCATCCTCCATGCAGGATGGCACCCTTCTTGTTTTCATGGAGGCTATTTCATTGCCAATTTGGTTGTAATTAAATCTGACTCAAATCCTCAGTTGAAGGGCGGAATAAGATCCAGTCAGAGAAGAAGAAGAAGAAGTATTCCTGATATGAAAGTTATCAGATGTAAGTGTAGATTTGCTGACATGTTTCTTAGTTTCTTCTAAGAATGTGTTTTCTACCTCCTTGCTGTCATTTCTTCTCGCCTGTGGTGCAGATAGCTGATGTAAACACGATGTTATCTGTGACCCAGCGATGGCGTCCAGAGACTACTGCCCTAGGATACACATGTATACACACTCATACAAATCATTTTACACACACACACAGACACTTTCTTATACAATCCCCATACACCTGAGTGCTGCATTTCATTGTTCACCTCTCCTCATCTCTTATCCTCTCCTTCTCCTCCTCCTCTTTGATTTTTATCACTCCATACTGTCCACCCCTAGGCAAAAAGGTATTTTCTTGTTAATCCTTTTTTAATCCTGTTTTCCCCCCCTCCTCCTCCTCTTCCTCACCCGTCTCTTACCTTTAACCTGCGTCATCTTCTTGTGGTTTTTTATCCTATGTGTGTTTTATTTATCTGATTTAGAACAAAATTGTGGAGAGTGAAAGCAGCAAGGGGAAAACATAATGTGTTTAGTGTGTGTGTGGGGAGAGAGAGAGAGAGAGAGAGAGAGAGAGCTCATTAAGTAAAGGTCACATAGCAGCATATGGCAGAGAGCGATCGGGCAATAGGCAACATGTCACTGGTCACATGCACTTTAACTCTGTGTGTGCACGTGTGGTGTGTATCTGAGAGGCTGTTTTGTTATATGACTGTGTGTGTGTGTGTGTGTGTGTGTGTGTGTGTGTGTGTGTGTGTGTGTGTGTGTGTGTGTGTGTGTGTGTTTTGTCTTGACATGTGCAGTATGTCTTCTTTAACCTGTGCTATCTTTGCTCGGACTGTTTTTGTGTGTTACATTACATTACATTACATTACATTACGGTCATTTAGCAGACGCTTTTATCCAAAGCGACTTACAATAAGTGTGTTCAACAAAGGTAGATAAAACATATTACATTACATATTTGTCTTTGCTCAGGATGTTACCTCGGTTACTTCTTAGTCTACACAATGTTAAGGTGACAAGCACACATACAAATACACACAGTGGGCCCACCAATATACCCTGTAATCAGGCCTCTCTGTGTGTTGGTGGTGATAAATGCCCCCTTGGAAACACAATGCCAGAAATATCAAAATAGATACTAGCTGTGTACGTGTACGTGTGTGTGTGTGTGTGTGTGTGTGTGTGTGTCAGTTTGCTCTATTTTTGTTGGAAGGAGCTAATCAAATGTAATCATACTGATTACAATAATCTGGAGGTTTATAATCACCTCCTTTTCCTTTTGGCTTCCTTTGACGCTCTCTCCTGGTCCTCACTCATTCCTCTATTCCTGTCTGCTGCCCGTCTTCCTCTCTGATGTTCCTCCATCATCTTTCATCTCTTCATCTGTTTCTTTTCATGCATTTTGGAGAGAGATGTGCAGAAACATATCGGCCAGTAAGGTCTCAGTTTTTCTCTATATGACGTTCTGTGTGATCTGATGCCTCTTGACCAATCACATCATCGTTCTCCTGCTTTTCTTCTACAATGTGAAAGTTTGAGTTCAACCTCTCTTTAAATATATAGGTTTAAACATCTAATTTGGATGCTCAAGGGGGGGGACAGGGTGACACCGGATAAGTGGTGGGATTTACATGGATTGTTTCTCCCCCTCTCTCTCTCTCTCTCTCTCTCTCTCTCTCTCTCTCTCTCTCTCTCTCTCTCTCTCTCTCTCTCTCGCTCCCTGCAGGACACCGAGGTGGTGAACACAGCCATACTTACAGGTCGGCGCGTCGCAGTGCCCATCAAAGTGGTCACGGTGGAAAGTGATGGGCAGGTGAGGGAGGTGGAGGACTCGGTCACCTGCAGCTCGATGGACGTGGACGTGGTCAAGGTGCGTGCACGTCGACATGCACTGAGTACTGAATTGCAAATGGTCTCAATTGCAAAGATCTAATATTAATGTTAGTCCTGTCATGACCCTCCGCTTTGTCTCGCCTTAAACGGTTGAGAAGCGACAGTATTAAACGTAATTAAAGCCGCGCAGAGCCGCCTTGCCGTCATTCAGGGTGTATAGTATTGCATGTCTGCTCAAAAATTGCTTCCTTTCTCTGGGACTTCACTGCTATTAAACTTCAAAAGCTTTTGTATCAGAAAATCGAACCCGCCTCTCCCGTAGCGCGGAGTCACAAATTGAGGTAATTTCCCACACTGAGTCAAGGCTTAAGGTGCCATGTACACAAAAACTCTGGGGGATTTAAAAGCCACTTCCAAAACTTTGCTGCATGTCATCAGGATGGTGCTGCTCTCTCTGTAATCATCCCTGACTTTTCACTAAAGACACTGCAGAGGAAGGTCAGAGGTTAGGGTCAGCGATAGAGCCAAATCCATGGAACTGGCAGGGATCCAGCGGCTCTCGCGCAAGGACACCTTAGCAAGACTGGGGTACCATTGATATGGAGTTTTAATCCGGTTGAAGGACACGTACTAGGCTACTTTGCTGCCCAATCTAAAAACGAGAACAGCTAATTAATCGAAGAGAAATGCCTCCACAAACATGTTGAAAAAACACCTCAATGTCAAAGACTGAAGATTGATTCCTCTTGTGTTATGTTACTTTTGTCCTGAGGCCCCAAAATGAAACAACACCCTTGCTGTGACAGTTTCAATATGAAGCCAATTTTCTGGTACAAGCCGACAAGAGTGTTGCTGTTTAAGTACAATCGATAACAACAAAATGAAATTGGAAGCAACTCATTCAGATAGATGTAAGGCTAAGACTCTGGTATTGTGCCTGTGTGTCCTGTGTGCATGTCCATGAGTGCACGTGTACCCTTGTGAGGACACATGTGAGTGAAATAGGGACACTTGTAATAAAGTGGCTGCATTTAGGAGAAATAATACAAGCTTGTATTCACTTAATAGACAAACACACACAATATGGTTTCATGGGCTGTGGACAGCTCACGGCCATTTACCAGTCAGGAGATGAGACTTTAAACTTAATGCAACCTCTGTTGATTCCTATACATATCTAAATAATATATAGTGTGTTTTTTGGACGAGGCCTTACATCACAAAAAATCAGGTAAGCTTAGGAGCAAGAGTCTGTCACAACATCACACTATCTGCATCAGTGCACACATTGTTATAGGCAGGGCTGCACATAAGTGTTACTCAGTTACTCCTGAGCCCTAAAATGGAGAATATGTGATGTGAGTCAGCTCTCAGTCAAGGGAGAGAGAGACACAGGGAGAGAAGGGTTTCCGCAGTCAAGCACAAGTCCCTGTCGCTGTCTTTTCCCCTCCAAGACTGCAAGTCTCTATACAGATGTATTGTGTGTATATACTTTGACACCAGGGGATCCAACAAAGTGCAGGTCGGGAACGAGAAGCTTCAGGAAGCCAATCATGAGTTTACACATTCCACTGAGGTCTTACATACGAAACACTGTTGCACATCTAGCAAATGGGACATGTTTTGTGAAGCCTTGACAAAGCATTGCTTTTTATACGTAAATTGTGACAAGAAAGAGTGAAACTTTGGCTCAGGAACTAAAAAGAATTTGGGATGAAGAGTCCAAAATAAACACTATTATGTTTTGGACGAAACGTTTCTTTCAGCAACATTACACAAATCCATTGCAAAGGGGCAGCTTTGTCAATATGTTGGTAGTCGTGTTTTAGCAGTTAAAGCATGATAAAAAGAGGAAGAAATTAGAGATTCTTACTCAGGCTGCAGCTTTTAACATCCTGTGAAAGGCTTGAGACCACTGCAACCATAGAAATCATGAAGTAGGTAAAGGAACTAAATAAATACATAACAGAATAACAGTGCCTTTATTCTTGTTATTATTCTCTCATTCAAATTCCTCTACCTGCATGTTTTGTTGAGCTATTGCTCCACTTTGGCTTCATCCTCCTGAGAAAGTCTTGAGATGTTTCTGTGCTTCACATGTCACACATTACAAGGACTTAGAGATTAGCGTTCTCAATTGGTTTCACATCGCAATCCATTAAAGAAATGTTTTTTAAATTACTCATGGAGGATAAATGTACGGAGGGGGAATTGCACAATGGCTACTGCTGTTGCGCTAATGTAGTTACGGAAAAACAGAGCCTGAGAGAAGACCGGTTAAGCTTGTCATGGGCTGAAACGGAACGATCTCACAGGAGCGACACCAGGAGTTAATGCAGTTGTTGTTATACAGTTTCGGTAATTTATCTTCGGCAACAACACCAACAGGAATGTACTTCACAGATAAGATAATAACTTTTCTCCTCTTCGTCGTGCCACTCTCTGTAAACCATCTTGTTAATGTCCGCGGAGATGCTGTCATTTCCGACCGTGCTTGTGCGGCACTGTTGTTGACACAGCAGTATGCGTAGGTCAGCCGTGTCAGTGCTAGTGGGGGTCAGATAGGGGACAAACACACACGCGCCAACAAATTAGTGCCATTTTCTTCATCTTCACCTCACGCCAGCCTGTCTCTGACCGAGAGCAGAGGAGATGAGAGGAGCAGGAATGAGAGGACTGAGAAAGTAGGATGGATAAAGTTCAAGTACACATTAATGTATGTGTATGGGGCAAAAGAAGACGAAAAGAACTGAGGGAGAGAAAATAAAGGGGAGGAAGGGAAGAGATATGAGAACAGGAATGAGATCATTTCACTTGAATAAAGAAGACAAGCTTCTCAAGAGACTAGATCCCACTGGCATAACACCTAGATTCTTGACTGGTTAACACGCTGACACACACACACACATTAGTGTGTTTTATGGCCCACTGGATTCTTTGCAAGCATAAACCAATACACGGTGTTACCTGTTTGTTTTTATCACACACACAGTACATAGGCGCGCACACACACATAGATCATGTGGAGATTCCTTTAGTGATGTCGTCCATAATTGAATTTGGCAAAGAGGACAAAAAAGCTCAAAAGGCTTGAGCAGGGTGTCTTTGTGTATATGCGTGCATGGGACAAGGGAAATGTAAGGGTGTGTGTTTCTGCGCATGTGTGAGGACAGAAACAAAGCGGATTACGAATTGATCCGTGTGCCATTTAATGAACCAGAGAGCAGAGTTGGACACGCTTCTACGTGATCCCACACACTTGCACACATGTGCTCACACACCGCCCTTGGAAGGTTGTCCCTTTGTGTCTGTGTGCATACTTTTATCATTGTAAGGACACAGTGATTACAGTCTCTAGGTTTGGTCACTTCACTGTCTGGCTCTCACTGTGGTTGCTGATGGACACAAACTGTTTTTTGCAGTTCTTAAACTTGGCACCATTCAAGGTCTAACCAAAGTCCCCCGGATGCTGCCCTTGCAATGTAATGGCCCATCCTTGCTTTACTTTTCTGGAATACAAAATAATATTTTGAAATATCTGAAAAATGGTTTCCTAAAATGCAATTTTGACAACAAATATTGTTTGGCCTCTACTCGGTACTTTGGCCTTTCACAAAGAACACTGGTGCATAATCAGCAGCTCTGTAGAAATGTTGTTCCTTGGGGTTAGTGGTTACCAGTGGCATTTGTGGAGATTTCTTCACTTCAAGTAGCCTTTGTTTACTGTAAAGTGCAGTTTCAAATTGAGTACAAAACAGCTTTTAGATGGCTTATGGATGAAAACCAGTTATTATTGATGTCCTCCTTAAAAACAAAATGTTTTGGTGTGTATGACAATCGGAAAAATGTGAAAACAATTAGGTGCAAGGTGCCACTAGAGTGTGTGTGGGATCAGATCAAAATGTGCCTCTTAAATGAGGTGACTAATCAACTGAGTGAGCTAACATATGAAAATGATAACTCAAGCAAGGCAAATGCAATTTAAACATCACCCAGAATTGAAACCAGAGACATTTGCCATCAGATCGGTTCAGGTGTTCAGTGTATTTGTGAAAAGCTCACTGGACATGCAAATGCTGAAATACCAGCGTGGTACTGCAAATATGACCTCATCACCTTCAATGAAAACTTTCTCTGGTTCTCAATCACCCTGTGCATCATCTGCACCACCACCATCTTAGTGCATGAGAGCTACATTAGAGAAGAGAAGAGAAGAGAGGAGAGGAGATGAGAGGAGCATTAAAGATACTGTATGTTGTGGCTTTGGTTAGCTTAAGTTGGAGAGAGATTAAATGTTATGGGTAACAAACCCAAAAGGTTCTTGGTGGAGCTCATTTTTGCACATTTAATACAATTTCAAAACACGTTCCATCAAGACCAAAGGGTCAAAGATTTGTTCTTTGTAAATCCCAAGCGGGCTCCTTTTTTTAGAGTGTAAGTGCATTCAATCAATGTGCGACCATTGCACAGTTGAATATGAAATTGCAGTCAGGAGGCTTTTAAAATGCAGAATCATACCAAGGTGTTAATGTTGGGCATGTTGGGCTCATAAATGAAAATATATTGTGGGGTTGGACAGTGGTTGTGGACTATAGGCGGAAAGACTGACATGAGAGGCTGCTGCAGAAACTTTCATTGAAAAGTCATACATAATAGTGTATAAGCCTATGTATGCATACCACATTTTTGGCAGAACAGTTGCTCATATATTTGCATGTAAATGTAATTTGGATGTCTGGTTTAGCACTGTTAGAATAATCTGGATCACACAGGAGAAAATCGTGCCAGATGTGAATTTGAAATGCAGCTCAGCCTGGATCCAAATGGGTTTATGTTGGTCCAGGCCCTAATTTTGGGGCTCAGTACAAGCTCTTTGGTGTGTCACGTGGATGTATTACCATTAGGCCCTCCAGATGGCTGACTGGTTAACCGTGAGTGATTTAATGAATGACTGAATGAATGAATTAATGAATATGTTTGTGACTTAGCCGCATTTGCATCCACAAAAACAGAACCTTGCCCCTCTTCCATTTTAACTTCCATTCCTGTTCATAATTGCATTCTGTGCCTTCATCACCTAGTAGGGTCTATGCTATCAGATTACAGAGATGGTGCTTTATTTTGAATTTGATATGCTGTATAAAATGAAACGCTAAGAAAAAGAGACATTTAAGAAAACGTGTCTGGCCACCAACTGTCATCAGTGCTGACGAGAGCCTTCTTTGAACTACAGTATACACATTCGCCATAACCTTCTTTCTTTATAGTCAGCACAGTCACCGTATCAAATTTTGTAATAGAGCAAAATATACAGATACTTGAGAATGCAGTTTTTTCTTCGTGTAACATTTAATCCCTGATCTCTCTTTGACTGTGAAACTAACATTCTTACTGTGAGGTTCATTTCATTTATTCCCTAAAATAAATCTTAACTCAATTTTTACACTTTAACCTCAGCAGCTTAATCCCCAGATCATAACTCATTTAATCCTGCTCAGGGCTTCTATATCACTACTAGAGCTGCAGGTCAGAATACTACTAGAGTGTGGAACGTGTGTGTGTGTGTGTGTGTGTGTCGTTGTCTGTGTGCTGTATGTGTTTTTTTTCTATTGAGAGTGCCCTTTTGTATTAACTGTAGGTCACAATGTGAGTCGTCCCCTCTGTAACCTGGGCAATTGCCGTTACCTTTGCGTTACATTTTGTAACACTTTGGAAATCAACTTAGTAACTCAGTGTGCTGTTCAGTTGAAGGTTTGGAGCAGCTGACTGAAACCTTTATACAATACTTCCAGTGTTTAAAGTTCTTTTCTGGGGGCATATCCATTCGATTTGGATGAACACACTCATTCCCAAATACAGCAAGAGAAGACAACAACTAACCATGATCTATGTGTTTCTTGACAAGGGCATCTATTCCCCATCTTTTAATCTTAAGAATTAATATGAAAAGGGGATAATTGCAGGCACCTGGGGTTATTTTTTAACTTAAATTTTTAATTTTCAAGCTGTTACTCAATAATTCATAATTTTGCATGCATTTATCATTGCCAGGTTGCATTTTTCATCATCTTTACCTTCTACTATCCTATAACCTTGACAGCATTTTGTTGGATCCAAATAAATCACCCATTACTGCAGACCACTGACAAATCACAAAAGTGGAATTAAAGTCACACTATACAATAAATGTTTGAATAACACAGAATCACTACACAGAATCCTGCTCTCTATTACTCTTCATCTGAACCTAGTGATTGACCTCCCAGTATATTTCTTTGTTATTTTATTATAATGACAATTATATTTTTTATTTCAGAATCAGAGTATATTGTCGAGTGAAGGTTTTCATTCCAAAATGCTATATCCATTCCACAGGAATTTCAAAGGAATAAACAAATATGGGAGTGAGCAAGAGATTAGGCCTGGGATTCTATCATTTCGTAGCTAAATTGAGGTGAAAACCAACATAATACAAACCAGAAATGAAACTGATTTTACGAGGCTCACTGTGGCAAGACTGGCAGATGAAGACAGAAACAGGATGAGGATTCTCCCCAGGTGAATTGAGAGCCTAGAAAAGAAATGAAAGGTAAAGTGGATTAAAGTCAGAGGTCACATGCACAGAGAGAGCGAGGGAGAGAAATAACACATACACACTTTTTCCATTTAGCTGTAACAGGCTTAGGAAAAGGCCTCTGATTTAAAGTGCACATCAGCCCAGAGTATCAGAAACACCTAAAGCGTGATGTATAGCAGCACCAGGAGTCTAAAACAATTTCCTAGATCTCCAGTTATTTCCATGCACATGCCATATATATATTTATATATATTTGTTTTGTTGTTAGTGAGTCAGTAAAGCTCCAAGCTTAACAGATTACTTGCAAGGCAAAAACACTACATGTGTATAAAAGAACTTCCCTTGAGTCACAACAGCTTCAAGTACACAGAAACAGCAACTGTGAGAATCTCTCATCATCGAGTCTGTCAAGGTTCTGAGTCATCCAGATCTTTTAATATCTAACAGCTTTAGGTCAAGGCAAGTGGATAAACCTCAAGCTGCTGCATGGATAAGTGGTAGATATTAAAACAAGAAGAGAAATTAAAAAGAAAACATTAATTAGGTTTTCCTCTTATTTTCCATCAGTGAAGAAGAAAGGGAAGAGAATGTGTGTGTGTCTACGTGTGTGCAACAGAGGGTGAATTATGACTAAGGTATTATGCCGGTGCCTGGGTCACACTCGTCCTCTCACCTCCATAAAATATACAGGTCTCAATCAATAACTAATTAGCTGCTAATTACCATGCTAAATATACATGCAAGCACACCCATAAACACACAAACAACCACATATCGATGCCTTAAGTACTGGGCAGCTGTGTGTTCACCAAAATCTCTTTCTCAGCACACACACAAATGTTTGACTTCATTATGATACAAGGCAGTTGATGCAGGTCTAGGGTCAACATCTACAGCTCTGTGCAAATTTCGGAAAGTGAAAAGTGAAATGAAAAAAATACACTGAACAAGGTGCAAAAGAATCACTTTTGGAATCACTTTTCAATTTCAAAGATTTTTTGAATCATCCAATGCAATGGATGACTGTAGCCAGTGGAATATTCTCCCCCTCCTCTACTGTAGCTTTACCAAGCTCATACTGGAACTTGCAAGCTTCCCAAACATGTTTAATGGTGTGTGTATGTATGTTGTATGGTGAGTGTGCAGGTCAGGGAAGAACTTGGACATTTTCAGCTTGGAGAAATTGCATACATTGGATATTCCTGCCCATACCATGATCCCCCTAACCGCCATGGGCCACTCTGTTCACAACGTTAATGATGCTATACAGGCAGCCTGCCATCTGTCCTGTACAGCTGAAACAATCATTCCCTTCCACCGTAAAGAGTAGCAATTCTACTCCCAACGTCCCTCCTAATGGTAGAACTCCTCACCCTTGCTCTAGGGGCGAGTCCCAGCAGTGAGGGAAACTAGTTTTGGAGGAGTAAACTGATTCTTTTGGTCACTTCCCAGAACTCATTACCACCAAATGGAACGTTCATCGATTGGTTAATTGAGAACTTTCACCCCGTATCACTCCCTCCGCACCACTCTGCTCTCTTTATTCAAACACTCTCAATCACACTCTCCCCCTGCTCTCTCTCTCACACACGCACACGCACACGCACACACACACACACACACACACACACACACACACAGACACACACACACACACACTCTGACATTTTGGCAGCTGTTGTCATGACTCCATTTTGCATTCCCTCAGGGAGTCATGTTGTTTCCTGGCGGTGCATTAGCCCTCTATCACTTACACACATGGACATTTCAGATGTCACAGACAGGACATAGGACTGCCGCTTGCTGTCCTTCAGATGTGTGTCTGTGTGTGTGTGTGTGTGTGTGTGTGTGTGTGTGTGTGTGTGTGTGTGTGTGCTGTTTTCTGCTTATTGCTGTTTGTATGTTATGTTGCCATATGGTTACTTTTCATGTGTGCTAAAGTTTACATTTCAATAAACTGAATGCATTTTTATTGGATTATTATGTGACGCTTTTTTCCTTGTTGAGTAGAATTGAAGTTTAAAGTCCATTCATCTTGAGAATGTTTTGCAGAAGTGTTTAAGGAAAGAGTTGAAGGCTTCTGGTTTTGGTTGTAATGGCAGCAGAGGCAGAGCGGCCCAGATGTTTGTAGTTCCCCCCAGGTGCAGTGTATCCTGTATCTTCTCCTGAGCCATCCCGAGGCCTTCTCAGAGTAGTTGGTATATATAATCCCTCCAGGGAGTTCTGGGTTTGCCCCGTGGTCTCCTACAAGTTGAAAGTGCCCAGACTTCATCCACAGGGACATGTCGAAGGGCCGTCCTGATGAGGGACCTGAACAATTGATGCTGTTTATAGTCCCTAAATTGCCTTGTTCTGGAGCCGTATCTCGCCCTGGTACCCTCTGTCATGTTTCCTGTGTCTCCTTTTGCACTCGGCCTGTTTAAAGGCTGAGAAGTGAAAATATAGAGCAGAGAGAGAGTGACTAAATAACCTGTGGTACTGTTGTATTCACCGCAGCACTGTTCTCTTGTCTGTGTCTCCTTCAGGGCTATTAACATTAGAAAGCCTGACTGTTGAACCACATTCACAGAGGTCTCCTGTCTGGACCTATCAGGCATTACATGGCTGATGTTTACATCCACTTATGTCTTACTGAATAAATGTTCTGAAATTGGATACAATTGTAAGTACTAAAGAGGTCAACATGAGCTGGTATATTAGTAAACCAATTTTGGAATCAAAGCAGCAACTCTCCTGCAGACATTTGCAGACTGACTGACAAAAACTGATATTATCCAGGCCAAGTTTATTTAGTGATCATAGGTTTTATTTAGAAAAAGATATTAAATACTTTAGCATGTCCATGTCCTTTAGAACGTTTATTTGTCTCCCGAATGAGAAATTCCCTATTTCAGACCCCCCATGCACACACACAATGCAATCCCCACACACACACCCGAAATTGCGCCCCCCTCCTACACACACATACACAGGAGGGGGCAGCTGGCAGCAAGCACCCGTGGAGCAGGTTGGGGTTTGGTGCCTCGAACCAGCCACCCTCCGGTTCCCAAGCCGTGTCCCTATGGACTGAGCGACTGTCGCCCCAATGTCTATAAACAATTCCACATCACATCAAACCAAACCAAACCAACTACAAGGTGACTTTAACTCATCTATAAGCAGAAAGGACTCGGCGCATGTGGTTAACATTACCTAAACTACATTTTTGATTACGACATTAAATCAAATGAAACATTCACAACATCAAGCTTACATAACACATTATCAGTCTGTACATGCTCATTATGTCCTCCATCCTCCTGTTCCGCCATCTGAAGGCTGCACGTCCTCACATAATACTGAAGCAATAAGCCAATTTAAAATGCTTTAAAATCTGGGATTCTAGCATAGTTGGAATTGTTATGTACTCCAAATAATGAATATAAATAGAAACAAATATCAGTGCTGTTTTAGTTCCATGTTTGTATCTATCTCGGCATTCTACCTATTTTGATTTTTGTTTCTTCTGCACTCGGACCAATGAAGCATTGTAACAATTTAATCCCTGATTCAAAGAAGTTGTATTAAATACAGGTCTGAACTTGTCCTAAGAAACCATTTGACTGTACCAGAACCAACCAGAACAAGATCTTTTTGCACTAAAGCAGTGTAGGCAAAGAATTCATTTATGAAGTGTGACTTCTGTCTCTCATCTCTCATGGGAATGTACTTTCCATTCCATGTCAGAAATAAGGAAAATAAGGAAAAAGAAAAAGCAAATACCTTCACTTAGGAAACACTTTCACTCACACACACACACACACACACACACACACACACACACACACACACACACAGACAGATGCCCAAATCTATGCCGGAATAGGGCCATATAAACAGACATATTGAGGCCAGTGTTGACTTATATCCCTATGCAAATAAGCATAGTGATTCACATAGGGCCTGAGAACATCCCTGTAAAAAACTACCCTGGCTGACACACACACACACACATACACACGCTTTGAGAAAAGACTTCTGCCTTTCCCTAAAGCCCTGTAGACCTCCACGACAAAGGCAGGACAGTTAAAAAAAAAAAAGCCTTTGAAGTATATTACAACTACTTTTCTATTGTCTTTCTTGAGAGGGAAGGTAGAGAAAAGAACAGGAACACACAAGAAAAATGGAGGTCAAGAACGGAGGCAAGAAGAAGGAAGAGAGTGCTACAGATACTGAGGTAAAGTTGCGCAGGAAATGGAAAGATTGAGGATAAATTGCCCCTGATCCTGAAATTGATTTTTGTGCTGTGGCGTTGCTTGCTGGCTCACTAGTGGAAGTGATGCAGTGCACCTAAAGGAGGCATACAAGTGTGCTCCCTTTGGGTCCCTTAATTTAGGCAGGATGGCACGAGGTCATAGATGTACGATAATATGCATAGGTCATAAAACTGGGCCTTGTTTTCACGCATTGTTAGGGGACTAGATGATATTTGTGTGTGTTTAATAGCATTTGCCTCTATTACACATGAGCCATATTGTCATTTTTATAATTCTGGCCTGGAAATCAATAACCACGCAGTTACAGTACATTTTTCATTGTTGCTGTATCTCTCTCTCTCTCTCTCTTTCTCTCTCTTCCTCTCTCTTTCAATTAGACATTTCTTTTGCAGAGAATATTGGAATATATAAGGCTATTAGAGAAAATGTGTTTCTCCATCTCCAAATGCAAAACGACAGCCAAAATGATAAGCTGCTGACTTGTGTGTGCACCCTCCAACTCTTTCCATCAGCTGTCTATTATCCAAGCTGAATCTGAGTGATATATGCAGCTGGAGGGTAGTAATGGGCGCATGTGTGTGTCTGTGTGTGTGTGTGTGTGTGCCCACCCAAAACAAAATCTCCTACTCACAGCAAATGACAGCCATATGAAACTGTGCAGAGGCGATTGGCCTTGTGCGGCTTTTCTTAAATGATGGGCAGGTGGGAGGTCTAATTCCATCAGAGAGTCTGTTAGTCTGTCCCTCAGGGCCCGCCCTTGTATGCCGAGTGGGCTCTGATTGGCTGATGTGATTTCCACAGTCAGATGGATTGGATCGCTCGCGGCAGAGAACACGAGAAATGGGCGCGAAAGGTAGCAGAGAGTAACCGAGGAGAAGACAGAATGTGAGCGTGAGGGAGATGGATGGACGAAGTTGCAGCTAGGAAATATACATCCGAGACAGACTAACAGAGAAAATCTGAGACAGTGTAAGGAATTGAAGGAAGACAGAGAGAGGAGTAACTGCAAATTCAGACAGATCACTGTGCTCCAAGGTAGATGAATATGGATTTAAATAAATGACTCAGCCTGGGGAAATCACCAGTAAATGTGGAAGAGTGGGTGGCTGAGTTGTGGGACTCCTGGGAAGATTTTTGGGTGGTGGGAAGGGGAAATTGAAATTCAGAGGAAGAGGGGCGTAATGAAGCTGAAGGCACATCCCATCATCTCTCAGCTTTAGTTGATCTGCATTCCCCAAACAGGAATACACCAACTTGAGGGAGAGGTTTGTTTCAAGTGAGTACATAATGAAGAAGATAAGTTTCAGAGGTTTAAACTGAATTCACCCGCTTTGGTAATGCAGAGATTTGAATCGCTTAAAGCAGTAGAATGTACTCCTCCGACCCCAGCTCAGGTCCCAGCATCCACCCCACAGCTTCACATAGTCCCAACCTCAGACAACCGCTGCTCCAGTATTGAACACACTCCTCGCTCATCCTCATTAATCATCTCCCTCTCTGTACGAGGCCCGTTTCCTCACTCCGAGCTTTGTGAGGTTTCTTTGGGGGTTTTTGTCACAGCTGAAGCGCCTTGGTTTCACTTAGCTTCTGTTATTTTACTCTCCAGTGTTATTGCCGTCTTCTTCGAACCTTCAGAGTATGCTTACGCTGCGACCTTTCCTTTTGGACCGATTTGTTCAGCTTCTAACCGCCGACCTGTGTCCTGGACTGAAACTTTCCTAATAAGGATGCACTCATAGCACAGCTCATTAGGTAGAAGTGGGTCCTTTTTCTCTCTGTAATTACATCTTAAAAGCCAAAAGTGACAACTACAGCAACACCGGCACCTGAAATAGTTCAGACTCGCTATAGGACAGAAAACTCCCATACACACTGAATTTTTAATCCCATGTGCCTGAACAGGAGAGAGGAGAATACTGGTGTGTTGTGTTCTTCCTTCTCTTCCATGCTTTAGGTTTGTCGATAAATTGTTCAAATGGTGAAAACTGTAATGAGACAACGAAAACAAATGGAGGAAGTGTAATAGAAGCTTCTGTAACACTGAACCACCGAGTATAACCTGGACATTCCTTTCAAAGTTCGGCATGCAATGTACAATGCAACGGCTTTTGGCATGAAACGAAAGATTGTTTCACACTGTTTGGTAGTTATTAAAGATTTTAATTGAAAGATAATTACCTTAAGAGAGAAAGTGGAGAAAAAACGCAAATTACCTGCTAATGTCACACCATAATTTGTCAAATTGAAGAAGAAAACAGTTTTACATAGACAAAGAAGGCAGAATAACCCCAGGCAGCTTCATTTAGCTGTCGTAACCTACCAGCCTGAGTGGAAACTAATCACTATAACAATATGATTTAATTGTTGTTTTTGTTAATTGTTGTTTGCCATAAGAAATAGTATTAGAAGTAGTAGTACACTGCATTTTACTTATTGATAATGTATTAAATTGTAAATGTAACTTTTTTGTCATTTAAAAATAATCCCTTCCCTTAGTTAACTGTGAGCAGATTATAAGCAAACCAACAGTGCTCTCTTGGGGAAAACAAAACAAAATACTAGAAATGTTTAATTTGTTTTTTATCCTGGCTTGAATTACTCCTCCAAATACATAAAAGCACAAACGAGATAGACTTCCTCCTGCCTCATTGCCTGACCAGTCGCCGGGGAGGTTTGCAAAGTTCTCCAGTATTGGTGTTGGAGGTTTGTACAGTTGTTGTGCTTTGGTTGATGACGGTGAAGAGAGTTTGTGTGCCTTTTTGCGCTTTCAACAAGTTGTGACTGCTGAGAGCCACACTTTTCTGCTCTCCTTGCTATTTTCTGTTTCCCACTCTGTTCCCTCTTTGCTCTCCTCAACTTTTGTCTCACTTTTCTTTACCTCTTGTTCCGGCTCCTGTTGGTCCCCCTCGCTCACTTGCTCTCCCTCTCATTCTTTCTCTGAGACCAAGATTAAATCCATTCCTCAGTGTCCTCAAAGGTGCAACTCAGCTGTTTACTTGCAACAGCACCAATTCACTCTTCTGACTGTGTATGTGGGTGTCTCAGTCAGTGTGTTTGTCTGTGTGAATGTTCATGTCTCTGTCATTGTTTGATGGACGTACAGAACATATTGTCATCTATATTTGTAAGTATGTATGTACCTTATAAGGAGGAAGGATAAGGAATAATATATAGGTGAGAATAATGTTAAAACTATTGTATGACAACAGTTAACGCAGATTGTGTAACAACTAACACCCTGTGTCTGGTCAGATCACGCACGCACGCCGAACACACACACACACACACACACACACACACACACACACACACACACACACACACACACCAAAAGAGCCTTTGCGTTTCTCTTGCATGGAACGGTCAATGAAGAGAGCGGCCGACTCCTCCGGTCGCTACAATTCATCAGGGAAGGCGCACGACCGATTGATTGAAAAGCAAACCTGGGCCCAACCAATTTTGGGATTTTGGAGGGGGGGACCACTCTTTTTCCTCTAGAGCAAATCAAATGAAGTAAAAATGTCTTCAGCTGCTCACATCAGCAGCTGACAGCACCTTCAGGATTGTGGTTGGTGTGCAGACTTTTTGACTGTCTGAGGAGACGTTACCCAGTGAGATCCGCCATGGCTTTCACTTTCACCACTCATCTTTGAAAAGAGATGAAAGTGTGAACACACAGAATGGATGTCATCTTTAGAGAGAGCAAAATGGGAGAAGTGATGACGCAGGTGGGATTGTGTATATGCTCCCTCTATTGTTTCCACTGGGGGCTCCAGTTTCCTCCCACAGCCCAAACACATGCAGGTTTAGGTGCCCTGGAAACTTTAAACTGCCCGACCGTAGGAGTCAAAGTGAGTCTGGGTGCGTTCGTCTGTCTGTGTGTGATATCCTGCTAATCAAATGAACGCTGGGATAGACTCTAGCACCCTCAAACCTCATGCAGGATGGTGAACAGAGAAGGAACGGTCCCCACGAGTAAAGAACAGAATGCAATATGAAGAGACAGCATGGATGGTTTTTGCAGACAAAAATCTCTTGTGATTGTGTTATTCAAGCAAGGAGACCAATTTTAATTAAGAAAGAACGTTTGTGTGTGTGTGTGTGTGTGTGCGTGTGTGTGTGTGTGAGAGAGTGTGTGTTCTGTCTCATTATCCTATTACCTGCACATCGGCTCTAGAGGGGTCATGAAGGTTGATCCATCCTCATGTGCTCTGTAAGCTTGCAGAGGCCAGAGGGGTGCTAGGGTCACAGCCAGAAGGGCCTGTATAATTGAAGCAACAGCTGCGTTTGCATGCTCAGCAATAAATCAACATGAGTAACTATCTGTCAAGGTTACAATGTGTGTTTTGATTTCTACACTTTCAAGGACACACATTTCAAGGCACAGCTGATGTTCGGGACGTACAGGGGAGCTGAGGATGTTTTGTTTGTTTTCTAGATGATATAATTTTTTCCGCTCAGTCGTGGACTAAATATCAGGTAGATTTGTTGTGAATGAGCTGAATCTGAATCTGAATAGTGTCAAGTTACTACGTGATTTAAATCCCAGCTTCCCTCTTTCTAATGAGCTTTGGCTTGTGAGTGAAAGGATTATGGCTGGAATGAGGCATTCACTTGTCCGTGAGGATATGCTGAGGAGCTCAGCTGAAGCTTCTGTTGAGCTGCTACTTTGCATTTAAAGGAAGTCCTTTAGGAGGTCCAGGGGTCTGATAAAGATGTCTCTCTGTGGAGGTACTCCTGCCTCAATGGACTGAGAAACCCTAAGGGAGCACCAAAGTGAACTTAAGCATGAGCCTGGAATGCGTGCCCCATGAGGAGGAGAGAATGGTGGTGAGGGAATAGGATGAGAGAGCTACGCATTGTTTGCTGCCCCCACCACAAGCTACTTGATATGCAGTCAGAAATGAGTGAATGGGCCCATACTTTAATCTGAATAATTTAACTGAGCACATTATGTAAATGTTTCTTACAATTTTGTTCTCTTATTAAAGCTCGGCTGCTTTCCCGATTGGGTCTTGGTGCTGCCGAGCGTATAGAATTTACCGGATATATGATCAAAACTCAAATTTCAATACTTCCAAAAAAGAAAAAATGCAGCACAAATGTGAAATGAAAGATGACAGTTACACAAATGCCAATATGCTCTGAACAGCTGTGATCAACTGGCCGCTGTGTTGTCCAAAACATGCAGGCAGGCAAAATGCAATGAAATCTTTGACTTTACAAATGAAGACTATCATGGGATTAAGATTACAGATTACCTCAGCAATTATCACTCATCCCATGAGGTCGGTGGCTAATGCTGGTCACATATGAAAGGAGTCTTGAACTCACCGTTGTTCAACAACCCAGAATAGAAATAACATGCATCTACGGGTGAAATAAAAAGATATAGTTGTCTTAGAAAAAAAACTTTCAAAGCAGGTTTTCCAGATAATAATCAATGGAACCTTGATAGTATTCCCATCACAGAGTATAATCATTCAAAATGGCACATCCTGTCCCGTAAAATGATTGTAAAGGATAGAATAATTGACAAAAGAGGTACTGCAATTTTCTCCTTTAAATTCCAGAGAAAGAGATAATATTCATGCGATGCTGCTGCAGGTAGAGAGAGGAAGGATGTACATAATGGCATCGCCATCTTTGGGTAGTAGAGCTCGCTGCTATGTATTTGTTTTATTGATTTATTCATATTCGCCGAACTTGTTGATGATCTGTGGAGTTACTGCTCTTTTCTGTCCGACTTTCTCCTCATGGTGAAAATCAGCTCTATTCAAAACACACCACCTCTGCTCGTTATTGTGAGCAAACTGCTTCTTCTGCAGGAAACGTGATACGTGTAATTCTCAGGATTTTTTTTTTTTTGTGTTTTTTTTTTACAGGAAAAGGCCGGCCAGACAATCTGGAACAGCAAATGTTACAGTTTTAATGACTTGGCTATAAAGTGATCCAGTACTATGTTATACTGGCAAGAGAGCAGCAAAGCAGGCATGAATGAAATTTAGAAACTCTCAGTTATCATTTTAAAATCATGAAATGAATGGCAACAAATTGGAGACAATCAACGACCCCACTTTTCTCTTAAATGGCCCACAGGCTGTATGTTTGTGTGCTTGTGATGTGTGTATGTGTGATTTTGTGTGTGTTTGTGATTTTGTGTGTGTGTGTGTGTGTGTGTGTGTGTGTGTCCTTCACCAGATCCTTTGTCTGGCAGCTTCTGTGTGTATCTTGGCTGTTTGCTACTCCCACAGCCCTGTGCCATGCTCGACTCGAGGGGTGAACAAACACACACACACACACACACACACACGCCATCCGCACAGTATCTGCATAACTCTGACAGGACAGTGGGACGATGGCAAAGTTTAATTGGGACATAAAAGAAGAGGAAGAGTGGAAATGAGGTTAACAAAGAGGACAGAGACAATTAAATAAAAAAAGATGCAAGAAAGTTGGGGCAGAAAAAAAAAGCAAGACTTTTTCTAAACACAATTCAACTTGCATCTTTGCATGAAATGAAACTGAAACATAAAATAAGGCTAGAAAAACGTAATCGTCATGAACCCTTGAGCCAGGCAGAGACTGTGGCTATACTTGGAAAATCACAGGTATCGTTCATTTTCATTCTTTCATTTTCCCTCAAGGGTGTCTAACTTCACTATGTAGCGACGTTATTGCTCTTTTTATGGCATCACAATCTGATGATGCATCAACTGTGTGAACATCTGTAAGTCTGAGCTGCTGCGTTATCTGCTCAGTGATGTCGCACCGACGCGTTCTGATGTTGTAACTCCATGCCCAACTAATTGTTCTCCATTTGTTCCGGCTGTGATCAGTAACATTACAAGTACTATTCTTCAGTTCCAAAAAACACGAATAATTAAACTACTGCTCCCCAGCAAAACACCACCATCTTTACACAGCAGGCTGAAAAGCTGGTCACTGTCTTCAGGTCAGTATATTTTAAAGAATAACCCTAATAAGATAATGTATGAACTCAGACAGTTGTTTGGCTGTCATGTTAATACAGTTACAGTACAGTTGTACACAGCCCAATCCCTCTGTTACAGTCAGTGATAAATGCAAATGCAGGCTGGAATGAAAAGCGGTCGTAGAGAAGTAATGTAGGCTTTAATCCAAAAGGCAAACTATAAATACAGGTCAAAGACCAAACTGGGTCTGGAACACAACAATCAATAGGAAGCAAGAAGCGCCCAATGGCAAGGTAAGAAACTAGTAGATAGACTGATGATGATGGGAGGCAGATGTGCAGGCTGAACAGGTGAGGCGACTGATCCATAATCAATAGGAAGCTGCAGAGTGATCAGGGAGGAAGCCACGCCCACACCACCTCACCGTGACAGTCAGTCTCCCCCTAAACCCCACAAAACTTTCCGCTTCCTGCACTTGTTTCGACTCAGTTCCTCCCCGCAATCAAACCGGACTTAGAGTGGGATTGTTGCTCTCTGACATGTCCACACAAACCACGCGAAGGAAAGGAGTGATTGGAACAGACGATATGTGCAAGAGTGTGAAAGGACCAAGACTCAATTCTCCCCTCTGACATGCGGGAATAGAGCAGGAGCAATTTGACAATGCCATGGTTACAGAGTGCCAGACTTGTACAACATGCACGCTGGAGTCCACTGTGCGTTCCCTCTGCTGTCTTTACTTTAATTGGAAACTGCACTCTGTTGTACTAACCAAGTGCAGTTTTCACACTGATTTACACCTGGAATATATAGAAATGATTTGGGAAAATAGTTGGAGGCGCCAACAGGCTACATCCCTTTGATGTTAACAAGCGGTAAATCATGTTTCAGAGCGAGCGGAAGATGAAGAGAGAGACTGTGGGATGGTGTGTGGGTGGGGGGGAGGGGGGAGGGGGTCAAGAGAGGAAAATGGAGGTGGGTGAGGGAGATATAAAGAGCTTTAAAGCCAGAGAGGGAAAAAAGAAGCCGAGAGAGTAGACGGGTTGAACACCTTTCCTTTTATGTGACTGGAATGGATGCAAGTAAGCCAAAGTGAAGGAAATTAGAGGTTAGAGGAGACAGGAAGCAGATCAAACAGACTCACAAGGACGCACGACACGTGTCACATGACAAAGTGTCCCCATCTTTGCTTGTGTGTGTGTTTGTGACAGCACATTGAGACTCCGAAGACTCATCACAGACTCAAGAGGCTCCTGCATTTTTTAAATGTTTTGTGCCGTCGCTTTTTGATTGATGAAGATTAACCTGTGTGAGCATCTGACTGCTCATGATCTCTGCTGCACTGGGCTCTTATACAGTTCAATATTCAAGATTCAAGATTCAAGATTCTTTATTACTGTCGCTAAACAATGAAAGTACAATGAAACTGTGTAATCCTCAAAAAAAGACATTTCAAACTGAGGTACAAGTTCCACAGTATATATACATTTAATACCACATATATCAATATACAGTTGACATATTTACAGCCAAAACTAGTGAAATTATACCATATCCACATACAAATGATACACAATGAAGATTAAAGAATGGCAGTGATTCAAAGAAGTACATTTGCAAAAACAATCATTAATCATTCTTTCATTTAATGGACTTGGTTTCATACAAATTGTGATTGACAGAAGCAAAAAAAGTATGTTGTATAGACTTGTGGTTCTTAGTGAAAAGGTTTTTTTTGCGGCATACACATTTTCCATCGTAGTTCTAATGGAGATTTGCAGCACAAACAGGATAGTAAATGTTGTGGATATCTGCTAATGGCAGCTTGGGTTGTTGTCAGTTTTGTCTAGAATAAATTAGGTGCAGTGAGATATTTGGCAGAACTGATAGACACTAGTTGTAGGAGATGAAGAACAATCTGTTATTTCGGAAAAAAGTTGGAGATGCTGTTTGATAACACAAAATGAATGCAGCTTGGAGTGAAGGACTATCGACCATACTGTAGGATTTTCCACAGCGGAGCGCCATGTGTCTGGTTTGAATGCATACAACGCGATGAATAAACTGAAAGGTGTTAGCGAAAAAGTGCAGACACACAGGGGAAATCTATCCCAGGTACATCAATGATAAAAATGCATATCCAAACATGGAGGGGGGGAAGGATGGGGATGATAGGAGAGGAAGGGGTGATTCAGGGACAGTAGACAAACAGCGAGATGGATAGAATATGTGAGCAGGTAAGACGGACATGCATGATGAATGAAAGGTTGAGACAGGCAGATAGGAAGGGGCGGGGAAAGAGAATGAGAACGTGGAGAGATGAAAGAGGGGCGGAAGATGGGAATAAAACCAAGACATAGGATGGAGCGAGGGAGAGAGGGAGGAAGAGGCGGAGGATGAGCTCAGGGTAAAGAACGAGAGGGAGGAGACGTATATGGAGTACATGACACGGGTGAGAATAAGGAACGTGAAATGGTGTGAAAATGGAAAAGGATGGGGAATAATGAGAGGGAGGGACAGGAGAGACATAGGCAATGAGAGTTGGAGAAACAGAACCAGTGAATATGTGCAGCTCGGTGATGCAGTAAACTTGGAATTTCTTTTAATGAATGTGTTATCGGTCTATTTAAAGGGTTTAATTCTGTGTTTCTATATCCTGATTCTGCAGCCTGTCTTCAACAAATTGCCTTTAAATACATCTAAAGGAGAAATGCTTGTTTCTCCAACCGAATTCAAGGAAGGTGGTGTGACTTTCAGATTCATCATGTATAGAACTTCCTGTCTAAATAGGTGTGTTTACAGTCTGTATCCTCCCCTCATTCTGTGACTTCATAGATGCCGTCACAACAAATTTTACACAGCAAGATTTTAGAGATTAGGTCATTCGTCTGGTAGATGTGTCTCCTGTTTCTGTTACATATCGGTTCGTCTCTCAAGGGATGAAAGGATGTCATCTGGGCCTTACCACGACTTGACCTTAACCGAGAGCTTGTAGTTATATGTTAAGTATGTATTCAATCAACTAAGAGAAGTTCCATCTGGCTTATCCTGTTCAGGGTGGCAGGGGCGTCTCCCAGCAAGTCGCCGGCGGGAATTCATCCACCACAAAATAATACAAAACAGAAATGAAGCATAAATGAGTGTGTGTGGATGTGTGTTATAGGAAAAGAAAAGAAATAAGGTGACAGTGATCATTTTGTAGATATGTGTAAAGAACATCATAAGAGCGGAATTACATTTCATAGCTAATATACATGAATACCAGTATCATCTGTTTTATCTAATATCATGTTTTAAATTGCATTACAAATTGCTCTGCAAATATAAGTCACGATAAGCTATCAAGAGCCATCAAAACTTGAAACTGAATGAAGCTGGGGGGTTTCATAATAGAGGATTTGGAAACACCTCTGTGAGCACTGAACACACACGTGGAGTGATAATTATTTGCCTCTTTGCATGAATCCATTGTTGGCAAAGCTCTTGAAATGATTTGTCCAGAAACTGTCAAGTCAATCAGATACACAATCAGATGATGGAAGAGGGTGAAAACCAAACTGACTCAGTTCTGGCTTTCTCGTTGTTCTGCCTGTCAGGTTGTTTGTAAACGCTTCTATCCGCTCTCTGAAATTCAACCGTTACATTTTATTGTCTCCCTGTATTTGTAAAGTGTAGACACAAATGATTCAAAACAAGTCTTGTTCCCAAAATGGTGACAGAGGACAGTCACATGTGAAATGAGAAAATGTCACAGCAGATTTCTTCTGTGAAAACTAAACTGAAGCCTGATTTACATTCCTTTTTGCTCTAATATCAAAGTGTTTGGGAAATGAGAGATGACAAAATTGGAGTCGGTATTTCACTTTTTTAAATTACCTCTTTAATGGTTTTACCCTCAGTCCATCTTGCAGGATAGAATATAATAGAGGTAAAAAAAAATAAAAAACGTTGAAAAGCCTCTTAATCTTTCAGCTCTGATATCATAACATACTGCCTGGTGTGTCATATCTTGGATTATGGGAACGCCGAAGAAAACGAGTGAATACGACAAATCCTTAGTTATCTCACTGTGTCATTACACACATGCTTGCACAGATGCACAGCGCAGAAACACATACACAAACATTCAATCTGTGCTAACTTAAGCATAATGGGGGAATTGTGTTGTATTCTGCATTGCTGCTCTCTGCTTTTAGGTTGTGCAGGTCCCTTTTCTCCTCCCTCACTCTCTCTCTCTCTCTCTCTCTCTCTCTCTCTCTCGCTCTCCCTCTCTCCCCCTCTCCTTTTGTAAACGATAGTCTGACTTGGGTGAAGCCTGAATCTAATTCTTATTCATCTCTTAATCCAATGTACCGTGACAGAATGTGTTTACACTAAGCCTAACTTAAACCTCAAACTAAGAGTCACAATCCCACTCAATTTTCCTGATTCCACCAGACTCATTTGTTTTTTTTCCTGGTGTCCGTCTGCTGTAGGTTTCCCCAAACTGCGACCAGGTTTTGGTGAACGGCAAAGAAATGCGTGGCCGGCAGTCCCTGGCTGTCAACTTCACCTACCTGCACCTCTCCGCTCAGCTCCGGCTCACTGTCTGGGTGCCCAAGCTGCCGCTGCAGATCGACGTGTCGGACACGGAGCTGAGCCAGGTCAAAGGCTGGAGGGTGCCCATCATCACCAACAAGAGGTAATCGACCTTGTTCGCCTTGGGGGAGAACAAGAGGCGCACAGGAGTGATGAATGAAAGAAAAAGGGAGTGACAGGTGCACTTCTAATGTGCTGTGAGCAGCAGTTTGTCTCTCAAGATTCAGATCTCATATACCTTGTTGATTTCTGCTGCAAAGACTTCCATGTTTAGAAATGAAGGAGAAGTACCTATGCGTTTCCAAATGGGAAATGGATCATTGTAGCCCATCAGTGTTATATGAATCACTACAGAATATTTATTTATATACAGTATATTTAAAGGATACTACATCGAAATCTACTATGCAGATTAATACACATAATATTTTGTGCGTTATCAGTAAAAACACCAGAATCTTTTATCTATTTTGCCATTTTGTCTGGACTTCAGCACTAAACAGTGTAACATCAACAACACTTACTCATTCTCATTCACATCAATGAGCAATTTAGAGTTTCCGACTCACCGGACCTTTGCACTCTGCGACTGTGTTTTAAAGCACATGGCAGTTTTACACCCTCTCCAGGTCATTAGAGGGCATTTGGCAGGAACTGTGCCAGACAAATCTCCTTTGTTACACTTGTGATGATAAAATACAACACAAATGTGCACTTTGTCAAATTACAGTAATATCCAGAAATGAATGCAATTGATTGAGGTTAAATTGTTACCCAGTGCTCCATTCTGAACCACTGACCCACACCCACTCATCTCCATAAATTAGAGACAACAAAAATAAAACGCTTTGTAGTAGCCCACACAAGGATTACTTATTGAAAAGACCCGGTCCTAATTTTACACTGAACAGTTATCCTGATCAAATGTAGCAACAGATCCTGCCAAAGGTACAAACACTTTGGTTTTTGTTTGTGGCGAGAAAGAGTGGAAATGACACTATGGGGCCTAAAATGTCTCCGCTCCTGGTCCACACTTAATTCATCTCTGAAAACGCTGAGCAGTGCATATTTGTCACAGAATAAAAAGAATGTTGGAGGCATCAGAGTGGGAAACAACAGGGTCATGTCGGGTTCATTCTTTCCCTTTTTGCACAAAACGAAAGGAATAAAGCCGCTGAATAAAAGTGTATCAACTTGAACTTGAAATTAACTAATGATGACTTAAATGTCTCTGTACGTGAGTGTGTTTTGTGTGTGTGTGTCTTAGAAATGATATAGTGTGCATAGTGTGTTGGTTGTGATCACGCCTTTTTGTGTCTCTTGTGTAGTTGTGTGATTTGGTGCCCGTCACGTTGGAATTGTGGGGCTGTGATCTACTGTTAACTTCTGTGTGTGTGCGTGGATGTATGTATGTATGTCGGTCTTTCTGTGTGTGTGTGTGTGTGTGTGTGTGTGTGTGTGATATAGTGCTTATTGAATGGAGCAGTTGAGAGCACATATCGTTCCAGCCACTGTATAATTTCCTATGAGGTCAAGGCCTGCCGAGCTATACTGATGACAGCTATTATGGCTTTAGCATGCTTGCCACTGAATGAAGCATTCAGTCACTTAACTCTCACATACACACACACATTCTCAGAGGCTGAGAGAACTCTACTTTTATTGTGCAGCTTTCTGTGTGTGTGTGTGTGTGTGTGTGTGTTGGGGAAAGGAAGGAGGATAAGGGAATGGAAATGTTGGATCCGGTATACACTGGTAGCTTTTGGCAAAGAATCCTAAGGAATCTATCAATTTTCAAAAGAATACAACCTTAAAGGACTTGAGGACAGCCTGAGCTTCTGAAATAGACCCCCATGTGCACTGTTTACCCCCATATGCAGAGCGAACACAACACGATCCCTCACCTCTGATGTAATGACAGGAAAGTGTTCCTCTTTGCGGAGGCATGTGGTGTCAGATGGCAGTGATGATGATGCCAATCCCAGCTGGTTTGCCCAAGTTTGAGTCCATCAGCCTTGAGCGACCCGAGTCTGTGCCAGTGTCGCCGCAGTAGTTCGTCCTCAACACAGGTGTAAACTTCAGTGCCCGTCACCTCAGACAGGAAAATCCTCAGCACTTATGGAAACTTTAGAAAAGTCAACCAGAGGGATGTTGTTGTTCCGCACATTCAGCTCGTTGTCACTTTGTTTACACATCCTGAAGCCTATAACGCCTGAAGGGCTTTTGCTCATTCACCAGCACATCCTTTGGAACTCACTCAGTTTAGCATGTTTCCAGGTTCGCCATTTCTTCTGCACTATATTCTGCATCTACTTTTCATTTCGTTACAGTCGCCATTTTATGGGATAATGCAATTGGAAGGATGACTATAATGGGTACAGGGGCATGACCACATCAAAGATCACACCATGGGGGGTAGAGGGAGTGTGTCGTGTGTTATCTCTAAGAAACAGTGTTCGAACAGTGTTTGGAGTATTTTTGCTCCTATATTCCTTAAATTCTATCCCTTATATTGTATTTCTGAATTCCCTGGCAGGTATGATCAAAGAGGACTAGAAGTCACCTGTGAAAGCTGAAACAACACCACTCAAAATATATCCCATAGTCCAAACAACACCTTTCTGCCTTTGCTTAACAAGCTTTATTTCATCCGTGCGTGTTGTGGGTCAGAGCCCTGTCCCTATATTTTCACCATTTTTCCACCATTATTCCCATTTTTCAATTTGGCCAATTTCTGCTCACCAGCCAGTGCACACACACACACACACACACACACACACACACACACACACACACACACACACACACACACACACACACGCACACACACACACACACACACACACACACACACACACACACACACGCACAAACACACACACACACACACACACACACATATGCACATACACATACACATACACATACACATACACACACCTCTATGTCGTCTAACCGCCATCTCCCAGAGTGAAACACAAGTACTATTAGACACACCATAGTGCAGACACATGAGCGAATGGGCTGCTGGGAAATGGAAAGAGAATTCCTGCAATATTGCCCATGTTTCACACTCTTGGGCGGTGGTAATAGGACACAAAAATAGTCTTGTAGCTCTCTCTCTCTCTCTCTATCTCTCTGTGTGTGTGTGTGTGTGGGGGTGTGTGTTTCTATGTAAGACGTGAGCTTGCATGCATGTTGTGTAGATATTACACACATATGACAAAGAATGTGAGTTTCTTAATGTATGTATGCCAACTTATTGCTGTCAATGTTGATATCTGATAACCTCACCCCATCATGTCTCTGTCTCACATCTGTCTCTCCTCTTTCCCAGACCTACTAGGGACAGTGAGGATGATGAGGATGATGAAAGGAAAGGCAAAGGCTGCACCCTACAGGTACGATAATCACTTATGTTACACTGAAGGGTTCTGTTTTCATTAACTGTTGTTTTGAGGGCCTTATGTTTGCAGTTTTTCTCGGGATATCACCAAATGTCCTCATTTTTTGGACTTAATAGCATTACTATTGACTTTTCAGTACCAGTATGCCTTGGTGCGGGTCTTGACCCATTTTGTGGCAGAACCTTCTGATCCAGGAGGGGAGATGGTCTACATGCTGGGGGCCGACTGGCAAGCAGATATTACTCACCTGGTGCTGGACCAGCTAAAGGCCAGTATACAACATTAGAACATACATGTTCACACACAGACACCATCCCACATATACTATATGTACACAGGCAGACACTGAATTGCTGAATGTTGAGTTTTAATTCTGATATACAGAGTGTGTGTGATGTGTGCGTGTGTGTGTGTGTGTGTGTGTGTGTGTGTGTGTGTGTGTGTGTGTGTGTGTGTGTGTGTGTGTGTGTGTGTGTGTGTGTGAGTGTGTGTGTGTGTACTACAGAGGAATAAAATCAATGTAGTAACTAACTGCCAGCTGTTTCTTGGTGCACAGGTGGAGGATCCTCGCATCGCCAGACTCATAGACGGACGGATCCTGATTGGCCGTGACCTTGGCATCACCACCATACAGGTGTTTTCAACTCGTCCTCCTCCTCTCTCTTCATTTTCTTTGTGTTTCTGCCACTTTTCTAGTGTCATACGATACCACAAATGCATCACGTTTAACTTACGAACTGTGGTTAAAGTGTAAGGAAGCATTGGTAATCAAAGTGTGAACGAATCTTTTTCGGTCATTGTACAGGTCAGAAAGCGACGGCTTTGTGACAGCTAAAACATGATTTATGCATTAAGAAAAGAAATCCATAGGTCACTGTGCAGATATTCGTTGAATCAGCATCGGTAATTTATGGTCGAGACCCACCTGCTTAATCCTGGGCTCAGCTCCTGTTTTTGCATTTTATTCCAACAATAGCCAAAGAATTAAACGCTGTTAATGCATTTATCAGTGCTCCGGCAACTCGTCCCAAGGTAGAGTGTTCAAAATGTACGATTATGTGAAGTGCTGTGTAATTTGGCAACTCACAGTGCAGCCATAAGCACTTTGCTGATGTAAACACTATCCTCCCCTCTGCCTCCCCCCTCCTTCCTCTCTTTCAGCTAGAAGCCCTGCCTGATAGCTTGTTACACAATTAGCCACAATTAACTGTCAGATTTGGCCCTGACATCTCGGTGTGATGTTCAGCAATTACACTCAGAGATACACACACACACCCACACACACACGAAGGCCCACAGTTAACACACTCACACGCTTGCTGAATTCCAATAAGTCAATCTATTGTGACTGAACTGTGAAAGCCCGGTGGCCTTTTCTGTCACACATGCTTGTGTACAACAGCGTTAAGTCAATACAGCACAATACATCACAATCACAGTCGGCACAGTTTCCATTCAAATTTTTTCTCTCGGATCTTTTATGTTCTAATCTTCTTTCATGCTTGTGCAGATGTTTGCATTTACATTTTAAGAACTCATTCTAAGCTCTTACATACTTATGTTACGTGTGCGTGTGCGTGTGTGTGTGTGTGTGTGTGTGTGTTTGTGTGTTTGTGTGTTTGTGTACCTGTGTGTCAAAACTGGGCTGGCGATGAGTTTGGGGACGGCAACATGGATTTAGAGGGAACAGATGAGCGTAGTTTGCATCCATCCAATGGGGACCTGCTCCACACACACACACACATATATGCACACACACAGACACAGATGTGTGCAGAGAGACAGCTGTGCTCTACACGGGAGCCAGGACAGAGAATTTACCCAGCATTCCCATCGTGGCGCCATAGCCAACAGCCGTCCTTTGATAGTTTGACATTTCAATTTTACCTCCCAGCTCCGTTCCCCCCCCCCCCAAAACCCCTGTGTGACACCCCCCCTCCACAACCACCATACCTACCCCCATTCCTCACCTTATTCTTTGTCTTGGAGAGCAATCCCAGAGCCGTCAATCATTGCATTTTGTTACCTCGCGGACGGTGAGATTGAGTGTGACACCCTGACACGTTCGCGGGGAGATTTTCTTTATACACCAATCAGATCTGCCGTCGCCCTGTCGCCTGGCGGAGTCGCACCACAACACAGGGCTCGTAATCTCTATGGCGGACTGTCTGGTGCTCCAGTCTTTTCCTCTGTACCCCAGTCTGTGTTGTCCTCTCTCGTCCTGTCCCCCTCTATTTGTCATTGTCTGTCTCACTTTGACACCAGCTCTGTTTTCGCCCTCTCTCACTCGCCATCTCTCCTCTTTCAACTCACTCACTCATTTTGCTCATTCATCTTTTTTTTACCTCTTTAGGTTCGCCCTTGTGCTTTGTTTCAGCTAACTTTTCTTAGTTGAATTGAAACACACTGATGCACAGCTGGGAGACTGCTGGGAACACTGTGTGTGTGTGTATGGCGCTCTCCCCTGCTCAGTGTGTGTTGGATCGTGTTAGTGATGTAAAGTGACAGCAGCAGTCCTAACCAGCTTTATAGACCTGTGCGTGTGTGTGTGTATGTGTGGGTGTGGGTGTGTGTTTATCTACATCTGTGTGATGTTACTACCCTCTTTAAAATTAGATCATTCTATTACAATGGGTGTGTGTATGCGCCTGTGTGTGCACACGTCTTTGCATCAATGTGTGATTCAGACATTGCAGATACCACAATTTACTTTGTTGGCACTACATCGATGTCAACTTAATTTGTCTAGAGTCTGTTACTACGTGTGTCAGTGTGTGTGTGTGTGTGTGTGTGTGTGTTTCTGATCTTTAACAGATTCTGTCTGACAGCCTTTAAGCCTCATGCACCACCATGTTGACCAGCTCCCACTGTCAGTGTTAAACACTTTACTGTCAATTTAGGGAAGTAATCACTGTGACGACGAAGACCTCACACACACACACACACACGCACACACGCACACACGCACACACGCACACACGCGCACACACACACACACACACACACACACACACACACACACACACACGCACACACGCGCACACACACGCGCGCACACACACACGCGCACACACACACACACGCACAGCACCAACCCAACCCCTTTTCAGAGTTCCTGGATATTCACATGGCATCTCTTCACTAAAGCATGAGGAAGGTCTTGCATAGAGGCAGATTGCATCCCTCTCTAATCCAAAGGTCTCACCTAGCCAGTATGAACCATAGCAGCCATGTAGTGATTCAGCAAACAATGAACACACGTGAATTGAGACAAAGTCAAAGGATTGTTCTGGTACCCTTGTGAGGGACGAAGCTCAGGATTGTTGGACTCCCTCGGTGTCCCTTCTCCTCGCCTTCCTCACCTTGGAGAAATGATCCCTCTGAGTGGTCAGAAGTGACTGCTGTCACCGCCACAGAAGTGAATTCTGTGTAGCAATTTAGAAAGCCACCCTGACTCAGCAACATGCACTTGTTTACAGCAGTGATTTGTGCTGGACCTTGATAAGAAATTGACAAAAAAGGAACGTTCCCTTTGTGTTGAAGCGTTAAAAAAATGAGCCTTTGAAACATATTGAGCTTTCAAAGTTATAAAATGTTTTACATGTATTGTGTCTGATTTGTATTTGACTGCAGGTCCTGTCCCCACTGTCTGACTCTATACTGGCAGAGAAAACTGTGACTGTGTTGGATGACAAGGTTTGAACAATGTCAACATTTATTATATTTTATTATGTATTATGTATGTATGATAGCTGTTGGCTCATTGAATGTATTGCCCAGTTATGGATGTTTTGCATTATGGTGCTGCATTTATCCTCCATTATCCTCATAACTTTCCCACAAAGTTGTGCAATGTTTAGTCACATCTTCCGTACTGTGTCTGAGGAGGGATTCGAACATATATCTCTGTCTCTTTCTGTCTAGGTTACGATCACAGACTTGGGAGTACAGCTGGTTGCCTCTCTGTCCCTCAGTATGACACAGAGTCCTGGGAATAACCAAGCAATCCAGTTAACTACTACTGCTACAGACCTTCTGCATGCACTCAAACAGGTAAGCAGTGCCAACCGCCCATATTAAGCGACATAATAAGCCCTAAGAGGGTTCTGTTTAGTGATCTAAAAACAGATTTTAATGGTGTTAAAGATAAAAACCCTATTGCTCAGTGTGATAATTCCATGCAATTTGTCTCAAGTTTCATAAAAGACACAGGGTGGCTCCTGAGCACCGTTCTAAGGATTCAAATATTTGCTGGTATTTTAATATGAGGATTCAAATATTTAGCTGCACTATAGTGTCAGATTCACAGGCTGGAAGTCACAACAAACCCCTCCCGGGGGCTAATTCTGCTTTGGGCCCCCAAACACCAAGGTCTAGTATGCAGGTAGGGGATGTGTGCACATCGACAAACACAGATGGAGCACACGTCTGTACACACTAACATGCACAAACACTGGATGGGGTTCAAATTCACAACTTGCTGTATTGTCATCTGTGGTTATTTACTCCCATAGTTTTATCTAATTTGAATAGCTTGTACATATAGACTTAAACATATATATATATATATATATACCTTCATTTGTTTGTATCAGTGCACATGCGTCCAGTCACTCTCTTTCACACACACACTAACAAAACCATAGACACCACCAGGATGGACTAAATCTTGAGCTATTTCTATCTCTTTAGTAATATCCCCCAGGGATGTAATCATAGAAGTTACACAGTAATTCTGTGCCTAGAACATCATAAGATGCTATCTCTCTCCCATAATCTGTTTCTAATTAAGAGTGTCTAACTTCCAGGCTACGGCACTACTTAGGTACGCTCACAGTACGCTCACAGTTAATCTGCCGTTAGTTTTTAGCTTCGGACTAAGCCAAAAAAAGAGAGTCTGCCAGTATGTGTTTGAGAATTTCATCACATTATTTCACCCTCTATTCTCTATTTTGAATGACTAATCAGCCTGTCTACTGTATGTGCAGCCAAAGTATAGATTTCAGTAACCATACTGCAGGGCTTTACAACATCCTCCTTTGAAAACTTGAAACCTCCCCGAATCACTGAGCTTATCCTGCTCAAAGTTGTTTGGGGCTGAAACCTATCCCAGCAGGCACTGGGCGAGAGACACTGTAACACAGCTAACAGCAAACAAACATGGACATGTAGTTGCATTAACACCTACAGGAAATTTAAAACTTCCATTTCCTCAATCTGGAGGAAACCCTCGCAGACATGTGCAGACTCTTGTTCTCACTATTGTCCCATCATAACTGTGTGATGTGTCATAACACACATACACAAGCACATGCATGTAATTAATTACACCCACATACATGTAGGTGTGTTGGACATTGCTTATTATGTCGAACGAGCTATTCTTGACTCTCTAATTACATTGCCGAGGGTTATTCTATCATACAATTCAAAGCTATTATCCCTCATCTGCTCTATGTCCCTCACTACCTCCTCCTACTCCTTTCTTTCTGTGTTTTCCTATTTATTACACAAACCAAGGTTGCAATTTCCATCTATGTTCAAAGTTACTAAGGAGCTGCTTATTAAGATAGACAATACTTGATTCAGATGTTCATCTACCTATTTTTCGACATGTTTTTGTATCATTCAATGTTACCTGAAGAAGGCAATATTAAGGGGGAAAAGAAGGAAAGGAGCATAACAAGATGAAAGAGAAGGATTGGAGGGGAGTAAGAGAAATAAGACTAGAAAAAGGTAAAGAGGAGGGAACAGAAGGTGTATATGGGTAAAAGGGGAATTTGTAGGGTAAAATCAGAGAGAGGGAAAAAGAGATAAATTGTTTTTCCTCAGGTTGAAGCTTAATTACTTTTGTAGGGTGGTTTTCACTGTGTTACATACCTACACAACCCTCTATGTGTTCTTATTAAGGAACGCAAAGGGTTTTATCAGGGGAAATTAGTGAGGCAAGATCACTTAAAGACAAACAAAGAAAAATGCCCTCTGTTGAATTATGTTGTTATTACGGAAGAGATTGATGATAAAAGATAATTTTCGCAAGAATTGGTCCTTGTAATGGAAGAGGTGGAGATTGGAGAAAATGCAGCTAAATGTGTGTTCAAAAGACCTTGGTTACATGTTCATATATCAGGTGGGTGAGTCCATGAAGGTATTGATTTGTGTTAAGAGTAAGACCATGCTTTCTGTTTCCATGGTGTTAATCAAAACATGACTCAGTCACTGGATGTATTACACAGCCAGTGAACACCCCTAAGTGTGAGCTTACTCCCTCAGAAAATAAGGCAGAGGAATCCACAAAACCCTGTAAGTGGACACACCCGGTGCTCCTCTGAGCGAGGAGCCGTCTACACTCGCACTTAAGAGGCTGGGACCCATAGACCAAAGAAGTAGTCAGTTGAGTCACAGGATATCGATCAGCAGAAAGTTGTTAAAGAGCAAATCCAACAATGCAAAATGATTGCCCCTTGTAGTGGTGCTGTCTTACGCAGTTACTCTAATACTTTAGCCGGACCTCCAGACCTTACAGGCAGCCAAGCTGAGGAGAAGCTGAGGAGCTGACTGAGACATGTAACAGTACTCCCTTGTTTTTTGTTCTCTTTCAGGAAGCAATGATTAGTACATGGATACAATACAGTGATGGCACAGTGACACCACTTGATATCTATGACCCTAAGGACTTCCTCCTCTCAGCTGTCTCTTTGGATGAAAGTGTCATTTCTGTAACCAATCAGGTAAAGACATTAGCAGCACGCCATAACACTGTGTTACCATGCAGCTCTGATTGTGATGACACAGATGCATTTTGAGAGGTGTCATGCTGTTGCTAGGTAATGCTTAATTAGTGTTGATCATGATCAACACGTGTCACATTCAGAATCTAAGCACAGCTTTTTCTCAGCTTTTTGTACCTTATCTCATGGTAACTGTCTGCACTGTTAGTACACAACTGTGATTCTGATTGGACAGCAGATAACAAAGTAATGTGACTTACAGCATTGCAACTCATAGTTGTGGCTAAATATGTTTGTGAAGGTTTGAATGCCATCTTAAATCAGCAATGATATGAAGTTAATACAGCATTAAATATGCAAAGAATGTGTAAGAAAATGCAAATGTGATGTTCAAACTACAACCTGGAAAAATCCTGACTCCTCTGTTTTCCAATAGGAACAACACTGGCCAATAATCGTGGCAGAGGGAGAGGGACAGGGGGCGCTGTTCCGTGTAGAAATGGTCATCTCTGAGACGTGCCAGAAATCCAAGCGGAAGAGTGTGCTGGCATCTGGAGTTGGCAATGTGATAGTGAAATTTGGAGCAAAGAGTGAGGAGAGAGGAGTGATGGGCAGAGGTGGACAGGGCGAGGTTGGCGGGACAGACAACAGCACCAGCGAGCAACGGACCAAAGCTGAGAAACAGGGAGGAGAGTGGAAGTCCAACAGTGTAGCAGCGGAGCGAGAGGAAGGAGCCATGAGGAAGGTGGGAGAGACTGATGGATGGAAGGAGGAGGAAAGGATAGGAAATGAAATAATTTTTCCTTAATAAAATCCTGTACAACAGGATATGAATTAGGGAAAATATGGAATCATCAACAACATAAAGGAATTAAGGGTTAATATAATGTGTATTAAACCCCCGGGCTGTCCTTCTATCCTTTCCCCAGGCTAGCACAACAACTAAGTCCACGGTAACGCACCGTGCCTCTGGCGGTAAAGCTGCCAGTGGAGGCAGCAGCAGCAGCCGAGGTGGAGGCCCAAGCCAAGTGGGGGACCACAGTGGACACCCAGTGCAGGTGGAGGTACCTGGGACTGGGAACAATGACCTCTCCCAGACCCCTAGAGGCTTGTCTGACCTGGAGATTGGGATGTACGCCCTTCTTGGAGTATTCTGTCTGGCAATACTTGTGTTCCTCATTAACTGCGTCAGCTTTGCTTTCAGGTAAGTATAGGGAAATTGAGGAGCGTTTCTAATAATGTAAAGGGATCTTAGCAGTAAATGTAAATACAAAGCTTAAATTGCTTACATTTCTTTACCTAGTACGTTGCTAGCACTATTACTATGGTGTCATAAATTGATACTTGTTGATTGCAGGTACCGTCACAAACAGGTCCCCGTGCTGGAGGCTGGAGGCAATATGAACCATGCCCATGACTGGGTGTGGCTCGGCAATGAGGCTGACCTTTTAGCCAATCACTCTGACCAATGCCAGGGCCCACTTCCAGATGAGTGCACGACCATCATTGACCGAAACGAAGGCAGTTATGAAGAAAGCAAGTACCTGCTGAACGGCGCTGGTAACAGTTTGGTGATGGGTGTGGGACCAGGCATGGGCACTATCAGTGGAGGCAGTGGCACAGGTGGACATCGGGGAATGAGTCATGGACAAACCTTGCCCAGATCCATTCCGGAACCGCATCAGTGCCTTTCAGCAATCCCCACTGGTGGCAAAGATGCCACTAGCCTAGTGGAGCATCTGAATAATTCCCCCCGAGCCACCTCCGCAGCTGCAGTTGCAGCAGCTAAACGTAAACGTGTCAAGTTCACATCTTATGCCACTGTGCTGCCCAATGATAATACTGGTGGGGGTGGCCCGTACACCAAGTCCTCCGTCTTGGTGACCAATGGAAGTGAAGATGACATCAAGTGGGTGTGTCAGGATATGGACCTGGGTCAGTCTGAAATCAGAACCTATATGGAGAGGCTTCAAGACAATCTGTGACTGGAAACAAGATGCAGAGGGGCAGCGGATGAGTGCGGGAGAGGGAAGATCAACAAGTACAATTCACCTGTAATGCCTTTGCAAGGATGAAGGGAGGGAAAAAGAAGGACCTTGAGTGGAAAAGAAGGAACGAGCAGTGTGTGATTGTAGATAGATGGGGAACAGCACTGTGTAGACAAAAAACAGGAAAGTGTTAAGTGTTGTGGACTGCTGAGAGGATTACTGAACAGACAGTGTAGGGGACGCTTCCATCAGCTACCCTCGGCCTACAGAAAGCATACCATCATTACTAGCTCAAACTGAATTCAATGGTAGCAAACAATAAATAATATGATTTTACGTTTTTTGTATAATTTATTGTGGAAATATTTGTGTAAAGATAACTAATTAACTCTATTATTTGTAATGGATATTTATTTTGGAAATATGATCTTACAAGTAAACCATTGTGCCATAAATTCAGGCTATGTTGTTGAACAGTTTTTTCCCATTTAACATTGGCTGTGGCCGATGATTGACATGTAGTTTTATTACACAAATCTGTGAAGGCTCAATGAAAATGAGGAATCATATTTCCTCCTGGTCTTTCATCAGAAATACCCATCTCCTCCTGGCATTACTCATACGTAAAGTATAACTTGTAAAAATACAGTATATATATGTATTCCAAGTACTCAATTATAAATTCAAACATGTTTCAGTCACCAGTGATAGTTGAGTGATTACTTTTCTCAAACAACAGAGTATTTTGAAAGTTGGAAAATGGTGTGACATAAAAAGGATGGTGTCTCCCTTGGATCCAAGACAGAGGCATTTACACTTGCACAATGGCAAACAGGAAAGAACATCAGCCATACATGGGTCCATACATGGGTCCATACATGGGGCCATACATGGTGCATCCTGTTTACTGCAACTTTCCATCCAACGATGGCTTTTACTCCCTGTATTCAAACCCGATCCTATCACCCCCCCCCGGCCCCTCCACTTGTATGTACTTGGACAGCATGGGCAACTTTGTACACAGTGAGATACTGTGAAAAAGTGTCCGTAAACATAAGGGGGACTGACTGAGATGTCTTATATAAACATAGGCTGCTTGGGCTTTGTGAAACCTGACTGAACTTCCTAATAACGAGGATTACTTAAAACAAAACCCACGGGCAGACCAGAGAACTGAACATGAGGATGCCTTCAATGACATTAAAAGACAAAGGATAATGGAGTAATGCGCTTGAGAATCTACAGATGAGACATGGGTTCATGAGATGTGTTTGTTCTTGGTGAGTGACATTTTGATGTGCTTTTTATTTCGGTTGTTTTTGACAGATTGTGTCTTTATTAAATTTTTTCCCCTTGTTTTTTTCCTAATTTGGGGAGCGTAAGTTTAGCTTTTTATTTTAGAGATGTATTAAACCTTAAGGATATATGTTGTCTTTTCTCCTAGAGATGTATTTATTTAAATTAACATTTGAGAGGGTGAGGAAGGAAAGGAAGCCGTAGGACAATGAATGTTGACTAGTAAATGTGAGCTCTGCAGGGGAATGATAGCACATACTGTAAATGTAAGGAGGGAAACAGAGAGAAGGCAGTGGTTGCCTCACCTTCGCTAAGCTCAGGTGACAAGTCGTTGAGAACCGACAATAAAAAGGCGAACTGTAAGATTGTTAAGATTGCAATATTTATTTATAAATGTGTTACTGTTTCAGAGTACACTGTATGTTGTAAATAAATAAACATGCTTCAAAGTGCTTGTGAATAAGATTGCAGGTCACTAGCCAACAATACAGTGACATTTTGTATATTTTACAGTGCAAACATGGTTCACAATACTATCTGCGACCACATGTGAAAGTGATCTTATCAGTTATTGTTTTCTAAAGATATTCCTTTTTGTTTAAACTATTTAATAAGTTCTTTGTCCAGGGTAGGAATCAGTTTACCGCCATAATCTGATGTAAAAATAGAACCCATCTGTTGTACAACACACTCAAATTTGCTTAAGGATGGTTAGGGAACAATAAGGAGGGTATTACTATGAGCATATTATGACCAGGTTTGTCACCAAACCACATGTTGGAATGTCTAGAGGTGGGTTAGTTCAAGAGAAAAAAGGCAATTTCAGTTACTACAGACAATGAAAATCTATTTGTTTGATGAGAGATTAAATAAGGGGCACATTGAAATTGCAATGGCCAAATCATCACATCCTGAAAAAAAGAGAGCAAGCAGAAAAATGGGAGTGCCTGTGTAGCCTCCACCAAAGCAATAGATGTTGTGACTGATGATGACAATATTATTGTATCTTCATGACTCATACACATGACTGTATCTCGCCTAGACCAGCATAGCCACAGCACTGCTGTGATCGTACGGATCGGTAAATAGATCCAGGACATAGAGTTGCTTAAGGTGTAAGTGTAGCAATGCTCTCGGATGAAAACCGTTTGACTCAGTTCTGTGAGTTTCATCACATTTTACAGCCTGTGATGCCTGTTGCACCTGCCGAAAATTTTAAACCTGTGGATGTCAACTGTAAAAACACAAAACAAAAAAAAAAAAGATATTTTTGACAATTATTATTTTGGGGGAAATTTGAGCTTTTGTTTGATACTGGAGGAAGATGAATCAATGTAACCATTTTACTGCATGCTTACTACTACTGCAGAATTTTTGCTCAGTTCCCAAAAGGAATTTTTAATGCTTTGCCTTCATCACCTATGTTAGAAAGATAAATACGAGCTGGTTAGTAGTTGGTTGAGACAGGAGAGCTTAGTCTTACTTTATATGACTTTGACCACATTTAACAGAGGTGTTGTGCTTTTTTTGCACAGAGAAAGTCAGTGTGGCAACGGACAAAGCAAGACCACAGAAGGTTTTTCTTTTTATATTTGAGGCTGGTTCAAGTTGTTAAAATAGTTTATGGGAAAATTAGTTTCATCATTCTGGTTGTTTTTTACTTTTAAGCTGTTGTTATCATTGCCTTTCATCACCATCTTTGCTTCATACCCATGTTAAAGCTTTGAGTCTACAAAGGGTTGGTCTGCTTTGACATCATTTGCCATTATAGACATCCCCCTTCACACCTCATGCATTTAGACACTCATTCAATATTTTACATTAGAGCCCCTTTCATTTAGTATTCTGTAAAACATACATACTTATATTTGGCCATTGCTGAGTGAAAAATAAACTAATTGTTCTTAAGTCATGTTGGATGCAGTAAGGGAACGGGACTCCTACAGTGGCTGAATTTGCAGTATGTGTTCTCGTGTTGGTAGCCCATTTTCAGTGCTCAACACATCAAACCACTAAATGACTGTACATTTCATTTTAAGCAGGATTTAGTAGTCATCAATGAGAGTGAGAGGCACCCAGACCTACCTTGAGCATCTGTTGAGTGTGCTGTGGTTAGAAGAGGTGCTTAGTGGACACAAGCACTTAAATTTTGCTTTTTGCTATTGTCATTGTTTCAACATGGTCAATGAAGGCAAATAAAGACCCGTAACCAAACCTAGCAGCCTGCTTCTCTGTCTTTGTCCACATAGACACACAACCAGCTTAACCTTCCACTGAAGATGGAAAAACATGCCTAAAGTATAAATATGATGCTTCTTTATGAGATAAAATATCACACTGGGACTTCTTAGATAACAGAGACATGTTGAAAGTGGAAATTATAACTGCAGTGGGATTTTATTTATTCGGTGTGTGCAGCATTGGTATTTTTAGTTATTTTATGAAATCCCTCTAGCAAACACATTTTAATGTTTACCTCCAGACATGTCTGAGTATATTTCAGCCCTCAAATCATTGAATAGTGTCAAACATTGCCAGAACTATGTTTGTGTAAACAATGTTGCAAAATAGAAAAGTGTGTATGACAGTTTTGATAAACATTTGTGAACAGTCTGGCACTTATTCTACTTGTTACTCTCTACAAATGTTAAACATCAAATAAAAAGCAGCAGAAGATGAATGACATCACCTGGTGGAATACATAATGTTGACCCTCCAATAGGATATAGTATCAGAATGTTTTATGTAATGTTTTATGAGTACACAGACGTGTCACCATGTTAATACTGTAGTAAAGTATATGTGCATCATGAAACTGAGGTATGAATACACAAATAGATCACTGAATAGATGAATGAATGAATAACATAAATTTGATTCTTTTTGTAAAAAGTAAGTCAACATCCACATGTTTCTGCACCCTGGTAGCAGACAATATATAGAACAATTTACTGAAAATGGCCTCAAATGGTACTCAGCGAGAGAGTCTGGGTGATAGAAGCAACTCCCACCCTGGCTGCATCAATCCCCCAACAGACTTTTTCTATCTCGAGAAATTTACCTAATCCCCATCTTTACAAATACATACTTTCTCTGGCAACATAAAAGCTCCTCTCCTCTTTGTTTATAAATTCATACCCTCTATCACACTGCAAAATATTACACTACATACAAATTGACAGTATTTTTTTGGCTGTCTAAACTTAAACTTTTATTTGAGCAATCATAAAAATCAGCGGTGCAATGCAAATCGTCAGAACCCCCATACACCCATCTTTGTGTAGTTTATCTTTCCATAGACTGCAGTCCGGCATAAGTCAAGTCAGGATTTTTTGCAATCCACTAGAGAAAATAAAACGTCATCTTAATTCTATCCACTCATTTAGCAACTAATGAATAGATCCTCATTTAAAATCAATTCAATTACAAGAAAAGTAAAGAGTGTAGATTAGAAAGGTATAAATATACTCAAGGGGAGGGTGTCTCAATGGCACACTGTCACAAATCCATGCACTTGACTGTTATAAATGTTGGCTATTTTAAGTTGTTGTTCATTAGTTTGTGTTTGCGTGGGCAGTCTAAACTTCCAGTCATTCAATTGAAGATTCCAAACAGTGCCCAATGTGGCTCAAAGTTTCATCTTTCCTCAATGTTCAGTGTGCCATGCATACGTGACCAATAAAGTTCCAAAACACAATCTGTCAACTTCATTTTGCTGAGGACAAATTAAACTTCTAATTATAATGACTAGAGCAAAGTGCCCTTCTGTTGTTTGCCTTACTGCTTAAAAGTTCCCCCTGCAAGTGACAACTTTGAAAGAGCAAACACAACTCTAGTATAATAATACTTAACTATGAGAAAGTAATTATGCTGAGATATAGTGTTAGGACTGATAGTGAGTATGATCCTTCTTTTCTTTCAAACCTTTGAACTGGTTTTCACTGAGAAAGAATGATGCTTGAAGCTGTACTGACAGGATGTCCTCGTCCTCGTCCTCGTCCTCAGTGTGTTTGGGTGAAAAGTCAGATGATTGTTTTGAAATGTGAAACATAAGCAGCACCTTCCTGTAAATAAGATGGTATGTGTCCAATACAGTCATTTCACCGATTATGGGACTTCAGAAAACTTTTTATAAATGATACACAAAGGAATTTCTATCGTTGTATCATCAGTGAACACCATTCATGAAAGGCTTACTGGTGGGAGAGCGTGTTTGAATAAGAGGTACAGGGTTTGTAAATAATGTTTTGGGGATGAAATTAGCCATGTACTTCAATCTCTGGTAATGGCCACATAGATGGTTCGCATATGATGTTGTGTTATGTGACTCTGACCTGCCTATTGGGAAGATTTGTTTGCTGGAGCCAATCTGTTGCGCTTTCCCTTACATCTTGTCCACAGTAATGGTTGCTTCTTTCTCAGCATGGTGCAAATGGTTTTCCCTTGTAAGTGATTGAGGCAAGTGGTTTGAGATCATCATCAGCGTGTTCTCAAAGCATAGAAAAAGAAGTTTTGGGGTGTAGTAATTGCTTAATCTTTTCATGCATGAATGGGGTTAGAAGGATGTTTTTCTTAATTTGTTATTACTTCTATTGACATGTAGAACACTTTATTTACAAACATATACCCTCGCCATTCTGTATTATGAATGCACTGTAGCACCGTCTAGTTACCTTGTTAATGTATTGTTAATAAAACTAGTATTTGGTTTATCTTGCCAAAACAGCTGTGGCAATGAAGTGTTGAATGTATTGAATGTCATTGAGAGTGACAACAACTTTGCAGATAGGATTCAATTTGATGAACACCAACGAATTTCCAAATTACTTGGTTTTTGAATGTAACACTCGGAACGCAATAGAATCCTCATTTGTCCGTAGCAGTTTGAAAATGTCGTCGTTAGCCACCTGAGCTTATGTGTCCAAGTCTTGGGTTATACACTCTTAGACAGGCAATAGTAACATTTGGACTAGTCGGTACATCGTTAGCAGACTGATTCAATCTGCAATAATTATTAGGTAACACATCGTGGAATGTCCACATCAATGAGGCCCAGCTTTCCTTGTGTGGCTAATGAGATCTTTAAACACATGGAGCCACTGGGATGATGCACTAAAAGTGTATTTTACTCCCCAGTAAGAGGATGGCGGCTATTGGGAAAAACCAGACTCATGAGGAAAAACAAGAGCAATCGTCTGAAACTCAGTTTTTATGTCTAATAAGGGTCACAGAGAGCTATCTCACCAGATGTCATCCCATTGTACTGTCACTCTTCATGTGTGTGTGTGTGTGTGTGTGTGTGTGGGTGTGTGTGTGTGTATGTGTTTGTGTGCCTGTGTGATGTGGACTAAGGTTTCCTAACTACAACGGTGTCAGAGGGGAAATCGATTTAAGTTAAAGATATTTGAATGTTGTTGTAATTCACCGTGCTGGTAGAGGTCATGTTTGGGGCAAGGTTTTACATGTGATTATTACGAGGTCTTGAATTAAAATGTACAAGGTTAATGCAAATTTCTTGGATTTGCACAGATGCAAACAGTACATGTGCATGAGTCAAAGCTACTGTTGCTTTGTGCGAGTGTGTCTTTGTCCGTGAGCGTCTGCATTGTAGTGTGTGTCCATTCAGGCGTAGGGGTGTGTACTTGTTGATGTGATGACAGGCCTATTTGTTGTTATCTTGTAATAATAGTGCTATTTTAGAGGCTGCACAGTAATGACCACATTAGCTTTGCCGTGTCAAAATAGACCCATCACGCTTAGGTCCATTATCATAACTACACTTCTACACTTTCTTCTATGCTTGCAGAGTGTGTACACACACACACACACACACACACAAACACAGATAGCAGGCTCCACTAACACGAGCATACTTTCTCTTGCTAATCAACAAACAAAGAAAGGAAGAAAAACATACCTTTTTAAAGAAACAAATACAATAAGAGTTGCAGGCAGAGCAGGAGTGGACATACCATGTCGATGTGGGTGTTTGCTAGCAGCCAGCGTGGATCTTAGCTACTGGCTAATACCAGTAGCTGGATAGTCTCTTGTTTGTTTGTCCTGTCAAAACGGTTTTGTGCCTCTTTCATATATCAAAGAGGTAATAATAGGTAGGTAATAATGAAATTAACCACAGTGGTTTTGCCATTGACGCCACACCTTCATACAGCAGCCTGCACAAGAACGACCGTAATAGACCCATATTTTCCAACTCTCCCTGCTTTACACTCACCTGATTAGCAAAATTACATGTTTCCTCTGCAATGATCAAGGGTTGATGCCTCCTAAACCTCCACTGGAAATTTTTGCCAAATCATTTAATCATGTAATTGTTGTGATTTAGTTTGATAAATGTGGTGCTTTTGGGGATACTAAAGTAGGTGTCTGTTTACAAGAAAAGTACACTTACACATACTGTTGTACAGTAAAGAAAAAGTACACAGTTTGTAATACAGTCTAATGGTGTTGAATTCATAATCAAACCATGTGATCTCTGTTGGTTGTACGATATAACATCAAATTCAGAGGTTAATGTTAAAGGTACTGTGGCCAATTTAGTCAGAATAAAAATATCACAAGGGAAAGATCAAATTGTGACACAGAAACAAAGACAGAAACAGAATGGCAGGGCTGCAAAAAGCCTGAGATGACACTGACCGTTGAAAGGAGGCGAAATGAGTGAAATGCCAGATTGCAGACGGATAAATAAACGAAGAATAACTTTTCAGTGAGAAGAAGAGCAAGAGACAACACACATATGGGAGTATAATTTGTGATAATGTAGTACATTGTAAACTGAGCAAGGCCAGCAAAGACAATCACATATGTACCCTCAAAAGAGATAGACTCAGAGATGCAGATAAGAAAAGCATGCAATTATTTTCTTTAATTAATGGCTATATGCAGTTACATAGTGTCACTGTTCACCTGAAAACAAATTGCACACACGTTGCTGATGTCAACAATTTTGTTTTATACCTTCAATCCCTTACCAGTATCTAGTATCTATCTTCGAGTATATTAAAATGGGTTTTAATCCGGGATTTATTGGCAGTTTGAGGGTGGTGGCATTCACTCAACCTTGACCAGGGATGCCAAACCCTTTTGCATACTGTACCTCAACAAGTTTGGACAATCATATGTTTAAGATGAAACCAGAGTCTCTCATCAGAGTGCATACCTCCACTAGGGCCCAGCAGTCCTGCAATTATAGCTGGAATTGTAGGATTGGCTTCCAGGTGACCCAACATGGTCTTTGAGGTTTTCTGGAACACCAAACCACCTTGTTCCGGCCCAGTTTAACCCCTGGTTTTAACACACGTAGATCTCTGATTATATAAATATACATTTTCCCCTTTATTCAGATATTGTAAAGCTGCAACTGATTACCTAAGGACATAAAAGTCATTGTTGAACATTTCTGATGGCCAGAGATAATGACCTTCAGTCGCCTCTGTCCCAGGATTCAGAAAACTTCTACCAAACTAAAAATAAAACGGTATTAGAGTTACTCTCATGGGGAGCTGGCAACATTCTGCCTCCTGATTGCACTGACTCAGCTCTCCTTGCATCTTTGTCAGTGGACCACCCACCCGAACACCGGCACAGCTTTGTGTCCCTGGTGCCATACAGAAATACTTGGAGAAGACAAGACAAGAACTCTTCCTCCACAGAGGAATGTTGGACAGTGCACTGCAGCATCAACACACTCAAGAGCATCTTTCCGCTTTCATGCGCAAATGGTGAACTATGACAATTTCATTCATCTAAAAAAAAGCTCTCTACCTATACCTCCTCAAGGCTCTGCCTCTTGGCACCTATGTCCTAAGAACACAATGAACACAATGAGTATAAATAAGTGAGAAAGTAATATGCCTTCTGGTATCTGCTGGTCTTTGTCTTGCTCACTTCAGCATTTTGTATATCTTCCTGTATTCCTCAAATTTACTGTTTTTTTGTGTGAACCTGCCTTTCTCACTGTCGCTGTGCCTCCTGCCCTACCTTATTACAGTATCTGTTTGCTGTGCTTGTCCATCTGTCTCTCTCTGTATTAGTCTTAGGCATATAAGCTATAAAGGTTCAGTCCGCCCAATAAAAGAGCTCCATTAAATACAGCCTCAAGGAAATAAAAAGCCAGTACCATCCCTAAATCTTCAACTGCTGTCTGTTGCTGTTCACCAAGGTCAGCTGTGTGTGTGTGTGTGCGTTTGTGCAGACATGCCTTGTCCATCACTTTTCACCAAGGTCACTTTTAGCCCTTAATCACCCAGCCTGAAAGAAGGAAAAAATAGAATAGAGACTGAAAGTTTAAGGGAAGGTGCCTCAGAGAGGTGGCAGGAGGAAGACCCTACACGGCAAAAACACCTTTCAAATCAAACCAATCAATCCATACGAAAGAAAGTACAGCTGAAAGTATCAGTTTTTACTGTGCAGGACAGTAAACACTTTGACTCAGGAGCATTAATCGAGGAGAACAGCATTTTTAAAATCACTTACCACTGAAGAAATACTCTCGCAATTAAAGTAACATCGATACTCCATTACTGCAGATAATTAATTTTTCTCTGTCACAACAACTGTTTGGATAGTCTCAGGTGAGTGTGGTGTACAGTACTTACTTAGCCACCAGAACAGTAAAATACAAGACATTAGAAGCTCTGTTCAGGCTGTGTGTGTGTGTATGTGTGTGTGTGTGTGTGTGTGTGTGTGTGTGTGTGTGTGTGTGTGTGTGTGAGGTTAAGATGCAGAATGCCTCACAAGCTGAGGTCTTTGGAGTTCAGACACAATGTCAGCACAAAGGATGCATGACTGATTTTGTGTGTGTGTGAGAGAAAGTGAGCGTGTGTGTGAATGTGTGTGTGCGTGTTTTCAGGCTGCTGTGTTAGCATGCCCTTGATGCCCTCCGGACAATCAATCTAAGCAGGAAGTGTTGCATTGGCCCCGCCCCCCTTCCAGAGCTAAACGATTAATATTTATCAAGCATTGATTAAGGCCTTAACTCTGACCAGCCATTATTCACCCCACCCCCACCCATTCTTCACTTCATCCTTATCCTACCCTCTGTCTTGCCCTCATTCCATCCACCTTTTCACTTTTACATCCATGCCTTTGTACACTCACATATTCAGTTCATTTGCTGGACCACAATTGCCAGAAAATTGGCCATCGAGAATTAACACTGAACGCTAAGGAGTGTTGTGTTAACTTACAGTCTTGCAACGTTCACAGTGTCGTTAGTTGTGCGCGCTGCCTGACTAATTGACGTGTTCAGACCAACATCACCAGAGCGAGGTGGAATACAAACCTCAGGTACGTTCAAGATGCTGAAAACACATTGGTGTGACAATGCCCATCTCAATTTTCTTTCCCACTTGACTTTTCCTTAAGTTCTTATAATTTGCCTTCTTCTTTCTCCTTATTATCCCCTGTGTTCCTTTTTGCATCACCACTTGTCCTCCCTCCTCTGCTCCTTTGGTTGCCTCTTAATTCTCTACCTTGACTGAAAGAAGAAGACAGGCCCTCGGAAAGTGCGAGGAAAGCAGAGGGCGATGGAAAGTAGGATGAGGGCAGCTCAATAGAACACAATAGGCTATTGTTCTGAAGTGACATTACTCACCTGGGCAGAGGGGCAGCGGACGAGGGGGGTGGGGGGGCAAAGAGAATGAGGAGAAAGAAGATGAGTCAGAAAGGTGGAGAGAAGACAAGAGGGAGAGGAGGGGAAGGAAGTGCATTGCAAAAGTCACCATAAATTGGTGGGTTGTCTTGTATGAACAAAAATGACACATGTATATAAATGTTTACAAATTCTCTGTGTATACATGAGGGAAAAGGCTTGCTCATTATGTGGCTTATGTATCATATATGGATAGAGATCACATCTTTGTAAGCCAGAAATGGGAATGTGCCTGAGAACCGAACGAAAAGGCAATGCTGACAACATTCATACTGCTTTGTGAAAATAGATATGTAAATGTGTACATGAATAAAAAAAGCAACACCCAGCACCAGCAAGTAATACTTCCAGAGGGTTTTCCCTTCTTGCCTATTACATTTTGTCAAGTTTCTGGCCTGTGAAATAAAATGTTTTCTCTTTCTTTGTGATGGAAGTGAAAGCGCAGACAAACAGTTCACCGTGGTGAAATTATTCAGTCTAGAAATTATTACTTTGTGCATTCATCTGTGCTGAAAATCTTTTTGATGTCCTTACTTTGATCGGGCAAAGAAAGAAAGAAAGGAAGCGTTCTGGATTTGAGGGAAAAAACCTGCGAGAAAGAGATAGAACACTTCTGCCTCTCTGCACAAGCAAAACATCAGTGAGCCAACGTCATTCGCACAGAGAAAGAGTGAATGACAAGATGGCAACAAAGGAGATCAAATCAGCACACTTTCACCATTTGTCATTAACTTTTTCTGTAGTTTGAAACTTTTTTCTTTCTATCTCGTTCCTGAATAAACAATATGATTTTAAATTTATAAGCATGGCTGTCTGTGAAATCCATAAATTCTAAAATCACACTCTCTCTCTCGCTCTCATCTCAAAGACAATGGATTTAACACACATCTACCTTTTTATTGACAGATATTACGCACATTGCTCAAAACAGATAAATGCATGTATTTAATGTTAGTAAAACTCCATCCACTTTATGCGGCTTATTTATCCACAGCTTAGCCATTAGCTGATGTAAAGAGCTGGTCCGTCACAGCAGATATAATAGAGCTATAAACTATCTTCAACATTTATTCGATAGGAAAATCGGAAAAATCAACAGAAACGTGGGGGGAGAACGATAGGGACCGAGGAGATGGCATAAGAGAAGACTAAAAGGCATAGATTGGGGGAGATGTGTGGAAAATAAGCAATGATTTGAAAAAAGAAAAAGGAATCAAACATTGGTGCCTCCCATAAATCCAGAGGTAAATCAGTTCCAGTGGTTGGTTCCTGGAAAGTAGTTTGGTTGCCTTGAGACGGCTGGTATCCCAGGACCAAACCCTGCACCACTACAATTACTCGGCCATAATTTCTCTGTCATTGGTTTTTCTCTCTGTTTTGCCATTTTGGAAGAAGTGCAGAAGTTCTTCAAAGACGGAGAGGAAAAAAAGGTCGAAATAGATGAAAGGCCAGTCGTAAATGCAGTGGTGACATTCTGAATAAGCCTTAAGGTGTGGAAGATGTAATCTGCAGTCCTTTCACATTCAAACCTCCATTAATCAGAGTTTTTGATGTTAACAAAGCTTCAAATGGTTGTGGGTAACATGAAAGGCTTGCTGCTTTGGTTTTACGATTGCACTGTGCCTGTATAGTTGAGCCTTTGGCTCTGTTATCAATGTCATTTTCAGTTCTTTGGAAAGTGAATAAAGTTAAACTCCATTGAGATTGGCCAGTTTATTATTAATCATGCTTACACAAGGTGTCTGGAAATTGTAATGTTTCTGAAACAAAGTCAAGGTTTAGAAATGTCCTCTGAATTTACAGTACATGAAATGAAGTCAAATTAGTCTTTTCTCAGTTTGTCCAGTATAGGGATTTAACCTTGTGTTCAGTAGTTTAACTTCAGAATCAATTAAATTTTACACATTTGAATCACTGACAGACTATACATACATGTAATACGGACATAATGACATTATCTTCTATAATACTGCTCTTTTATAATATGTCTGTTGGGAAACCAAACATAGCCAGTGAATAATGTCTGAAAATGTTAATGATTACATGAATTATAGGTTTGCATCATGCAACATCTGCTGCTCACAGGGCTTAATGGGATGACTTAGATCTGATCAGAAGTAATGTGCATTTGAGAAAACAACTATCACTACAAATATGACAATTAATCCTTGCTATGTGTGTGAATACAGCAGTTTATCTTAAAAAGCATATGGCTGATGCAATGGCAGTTATTCTCCCAAATGAGCTGAGAGAACTAGTAAAACGGCGACCCAGAAAGAGGCAAGGGATTCATCCAAAAGTTAGAGGGAGTCAGGCCGGGCCTATAGCACAAAGCATCGCTTGTCTCTGTCAGGGAAACACGCTGGACCACTGTGGGACTCCTAGGGGATTCAGCCTGGCTGTGAATGTAAATAAGGCTTACAGTAGTGAGGCACGGTGCAAACCTGAAGGGAGGATGAGAGAAAAAAACTGCAGAGCAACATCAAGCGTAGCGAAGAAAACTAATTTTCACTGAGATGGCTCATACACACACACACACACACACACACACACACACACACACACACACACTGAGATATAGGACTGATGTTGGGATGTAATTTGTATCGGCTATTTGTAGGACCACCAGACATACAGAGGTACAAATGGTGCATGCAAACACATACGAACACACACACAATCACACAGAAGTCTGTAGTAACATAGAATGCACCTGCAGCACAGACACACATAGATAAGACAGCACTTAATTTACCACCCATAGGAATTAACATGGTGACACATAGGGAGAAAACAAAATGGGAGGGACACGCACATACATATGCAGGTGCATATAGTCAGTTGTTCACATGGTAAAAGTTTGTGTGAAGTATAACCGCACGTCATCAAGGGGGAGGGGGAGGGTGGGGAGTAACGGAGGGGATGGAGAGTGACGGGGAAAGAAGAGGAAGAGGAGGAGACAGAAAGGGTGTGGTAGAAAAAAGAAAACTTGTCCCAATGAGAAAGAGGGAAAAGTGGAAGATGTTCAGTGTGTGTGTGTGCGTTTTGTGTATGCCTAACTTGAGTTCTTTGCCAGCACTTTTTAATAAACTCTCTCACCTTCTTGTTCAACATTCTTTTATCCTCTCTCTGTCAATCACTTCCCATCTCTTTCTCTGAGCGAATGCATCCTCCCTCTCCCTTCTCTACATTGTGTCCACCTCCGTTGCTCCAGCAGCCAAATGAGACAGCCAACACGCACACATTTCATGCCACACATTCAGTGGCAAGTTTAGCAAACTTTTGGATCCGCTTGTGCTTCTGCCTGAATTACCCATTTAATATGGCTTGATCTCCATCTACAGCATGTCACAACAATAGACAATCTGCCTAGAAGTAATGATAAACAAAATATACCTCTTGCCAATATCTAATACACTATATTTTATTAAGTGGAGGTTTAAAAAGTAAGTCAATCTCTGGTTTATTGACTTCACTAAAAGCCATTTGGAGACAGGGGAGATTGCAATTGGAGGTGTGGGTGGTAGAGGTGCCCTGGTAAATAAAGAAGGCACATTATATATGTTTGTATGTATGTGTATGTATACAGTAAATATATGTTAACATGAACCATGACTCAATCAAAACAAATTTAAGATGACCTTGGATGAAAAGCGTGTTTATAGAAGGAGGAAACCGCAGCTCTCTCTTAAAATGTTGCATCCGTGGACAGATGGGTGGAAGTTAAAGTTTATAGCAAAATTGCAAAAAACTACGTGGACAAATAACAAGGCACCCTAGACGAAAATCCACACCAAATAGCAACTGTGAAGCACGGTGGAGGGAGCGTCATGGATTGAGGTTGCACGGTTTGCCTTTGGGCAAGGACAAACTCCAGTCACTGAGGATATAATTAATTCAAAATTATATTAAGATGTTTTGAGGAGAATGTCAAAGTAGCAGTCAATCATCTTAAGATTAATAAAAGTTGGATGAAACAAGAGGACAGTAACCCAAAAACACACAAAGCTACAGTTTAATCATATTGGATGTGTGCGTTGAAAGCTAGCTACGGCAAAAGTTGTTGTTAACGTTACATGCTAGTTGATGGAAGGGGAAAAATTCACTTTAGCAGACAGAACTTGATGGAGAACAGTTGACCCAAAGCTTTGTGTCAAACAAGTCAGACCTGAGCAGCCCGGCATTGACATTTTTCAGATACAGTTTTATTAATAGATAATTATCGTGCCATTAGTCTGACCTTTTTTTCTGAATGAGTGGTCTCTTAGTAATGTGAAAATAGTTTAATGACACCGTGTCTTCGCTTTTGCAGCTGTAATTGGCTACTGCCTGTATGTGCTCAAAATGATTCATGAATGATGGATGACTGACCGTGGCAAACTGTGAAAAGTTACTTCTCTGAGGCCTTCACTGATATAACCAAGAAGAAAAAATAGTGGGTCACCTGTCAAATCAGCCAGTCTTATTCAAGCTTTTCTACATTATTATTCCGCGTCTCTGTGAAAACTACGTTCAAGAAACATTCCTGAGTCCCGACAGCACATCATGAATACACTGTTGTGTGATCACTAAAATAGTACATTCTCCATATACAGTATGCCATGTATATATTTAGGGCTGCTATGTGTAATTACCGTGCATGGGTGCAAAACTGTTCCACTGTGGATATTGTATGCCTAACTAACAGGGTCATAATACACTCATATTTATTTTGTCACATGGAGTTACCACCTATGCATTTGGAATATATTAAGTAAATAAAACAATGAACCCAGATGCACAACAGTAACCTTTTCCCTTACAGCTGTGGACACCTATGCATACTATCACCATTTAACAATATTAACATGACATCAATCTCCATGACACTTAAAATTTTTTCTTGCATCCTCTTTCCTCCTAAGAATAAAAAGGTGGGACCCAATGTTCCCTCTAAACTCCGCACTACTCGCACATTCTCAACTGTAAATGAATTAGACCAATAACCTTTTTTTCTGTACCATTTTGCAATGTAACTCAGTGAGTGACAGGTGTCGTCGACAACATATAAGAATAGCAGCTCGGGAATTAAATTAAAAAAAACACACTAAATGAAATAAATTAGCTAAATGAGTACTGTTGAGTTAAGTGTTGAAAAGCGTTAAAAAAGGTGCAGGAGTTTATTGTGATAAATTAACTAAATTGAATACTGTAAGTAAAATAAAGTGAACGTGCAGGGGTTTGTTGTGCGGTCAGTGGAGGACCCGGGCCTTGTTGATAAGGCCCACTGCAGAGGGAAAGAAGCTGGATTTGTGGCGTGAGGTTTTGGTCCTGATGGACCTCAGCCTCCTGCCAGAGGGGAGGGTTAAAAACAGTTTGTGTCCAGGTTGGGAGGGGTCGGCCAGAATCTTGCCTGCCCATCCAATCCGACCCCCATCTAGAAATCAACCACTCTTCACTTGCCATTCTCACTTTCACATCTCTTTCCTTCACTTTACATTCATGTCTTCTGCCCTCTGTTTCTAGCTCTCTCTTTCCTTGCCCCCTCCCTTATTCTTTCTCTATCTCTCTCTTGTCCTTATTTTCCACCCTCATCAAATCACCAGTTGTCATTTAGGAGAGAGGAGTTGAATGGATAAGGAGCCATTTAGGGTTCTGAATCTGACTCAACATGTCATACATCAAACAACTACACACACACATGCACACACTCACACCCAGAGTCATAAATCATGGCAGACTTTTCTGGATGCTTAATAGGGAAGGAGGGACAGATGGTACAGTGGAAAGGGCTGCGCTGAGCGGTACAGGTATGTGTCCGCTGCTGCTGCTGCTGCTTTTTGTGTGATTCTTTGTTGCCATAATCCTTTTTACTTTTCCGTCCCCTTCCACCCTTTCAAGCATATCTTTCTGCATCCCTTTGCCTTTATTCACGTCTCTGTTTGCCTTAACTCCTTTCTCTTCTCTTTCCGGTTTTGAGTTTTTTCATATGATCACCCCAAGTGGACACAGCGTTTTGCACTCAAACAGCAGATATTGGCAAAATACTTTGATCTATGGACACCCCAAACTGACCAAAAAATTCCCATATAGACACTTCTTATGAACAAAAACCATGTGGATTTTCTAAATGGACAAAAGGTTTTCTATTTGGCAACCCAAAAATGTTGTTTTTTACATATTGACACACATACAGGGGATGTAAGGTGACCTCTATGAACGCCACAAATGATCTAATGGATTGTCATATGTATAGCCTTTGTGGACAAAGGTTTTCAATATGGAAACCACAACTTCACGAAAAAGATTATCTAATATAGACAGTCCAGATGGGCAAAAGGGTCCCATGTGGATACCCCATAACTGAGACAAGGATGCTAACAGGAAGCTATACTTTCTCGGCCATCTGTGCATAATTCACTGGTGTGAGTTTGGGGAGAACACAATACTTAATATATTATTGTCAGGCTATCGCTGCAAATATGTAGTTACAGAACGAGACTATAATTTCTAACACCTCAGCAGTAATACAATTCACTTGTGTGATTTTGCAGAAATGGATCCATCTTTGGTCAAATTTGAAAACGGGAACCATCCTGTATGGACAATATTTTTCTCAGATGGACAGTCCATATCTGAGCCAAGGATTCTCAAAGCTTTAGTTTCCAGGACAACACATGTACTGCACTCCACACGATACAGCTTAGTGCGGTTAGTTACATGATTTCAGATAGATTTGACCCAAAAGCAGACAAACTTAGAAATATACATCAACTGAATGTGACAACACATGCGAACCAGATACACTGTAAATCATCAGAAGCTAAGAATTGATAATGCTTCATTTGGCCATCTCTAGTCATAATAGAAGGCAATTATTTTGGTTACATCTCAGTTGTAGTGCAGACATTCAGAAACTAGATGCTGAGATGTTGGTGACAATCACCCTGCATGTGTCTGTGTGTATTTGAGCATTATTTTAATAGCTGCAGAAGGTAGCTTGTGTGCCAGTTTGTGTGCCAGTTTCTTGGACTGAAACAAGTCTGTGGTAAAGCAGCAAGCAACCTTGGTTGTATTCTCTCTGTGTGTTTGTGTATGTGTGTGTGTGTGTGGGGATAATTGTTTAAAATAATAAGGTTCTGTGGCTCACCTTGTGCTCTGACCCCTCTCCTGCTTTCGTGTGAGTGAGTATTTGTGTTGCCTACTATGTATTTGTGTTTGTGAGTAAACCAGTGGACTTATTTGGAGAGAAAACAGCGAGGACATTTTGTGTGTGTGCTTGTGGTTTGATATGTATGTGTACAGTAATGTGGTGACTTACAGCATGTTTTGTGCTGTGTTTGCATGTTGTTTTCACTTGTACGCTTTGGCAATCAAGGTGAACTTGTGTGTGTATGCCACACATAGGCCATTAGTGACTAAAACCTTTGACACAGAATGCAAGTGAGGTATCTGTTTGTGAAACACGTACTTGCTTGTATCTCTACCTACTGTATGCAAACTGTGTGTGTGTGTGTGTGTGTGTGTGTATGTGTCTGTGTGTGTAAACCACCACCCTCTGTTAAGACTGCGCTCTATGCACATCCTAGGAATGTATTGTGTGCACGCCTGTGTGTGTTTCTTTGTGCATGTGTGTCTTGGTAAGGGTACCAGCTATTAGCCTGCAAGCTCACTAAGAGCTGTGGATCACCAAACACCTCCGGAAGGTCACACAGCAATTAATGGGCCATGAATTAGACCGGTGTGTGTGCTTGCGCTTGTTTTTTATATGCCAAATCAATCTGTTTCTCACAAGGATTTGCAGTCCACGGCTGTGAAGCTCTATGCGTGTAACATTTATAAGCCATCTATTAAGTCATGAAAACATATTAACATATTTACAATTACACCTAAAGACATACACAGGTTATATATAAATGCATCATTTTTCATTTAGAGTGAGTGTGCATCATTCGGATAGAGGAGGCCTTGCAGAAATAGTAAATGTTAAAAAGCTGCTTTGTTGGATTTTAATATGTATATTGTAGGTCAAAGGTCAGGGAGACAATGAAGGTCCCTACTAAAGTGGCGGCACAAACGCTCCTGTGTGGGAGCAGGAGTTTGTGTACTAAAACCACAACACTGCAATTACCTGACTGGTCATTTATCAATTTAAACAGGATAGATAGGCAGGCCAGGATAAGTCAGCTAATAGACTCACAGCTACGACGGCGTGTCATTTAATGTCAGTGGTTTTGCTTTTTGCAAAGTGGTGAGGTTTGTGGCATGAAAAGTCCATTTCTACATCAATACGAGCTCTGTGTGAGCACACAAACACTACAGAACAAGAGATAGTAACCATCCATTCATTCACTGCTGTAATGGTTTCAAGTTGAGCATAAATGGATCTAAGACAATTATTTTATGAGGTCTCAGCCATTTAGGATCACAATACTGAGATGGCACTATTGCTGATAACAAGCTGACCACTGAGGCTGACAAGTGCTGGCAGGGAGGCTCCAGTAGCACTCTTTTTATAGTATGCACAGCTGTATGCCTTTATTGTGTTATTCTGTCCTTTTGATGTATTGTGGCTTGGTCTAGTTTGGTTATGTTATTGTTGGTCACAAAACATTTTACACTGCAGAATGTTGATTCTCTGACAGGTGCTGTATCGGCACACCTTCCAGCGTACAGGCAGTGTTTGTTGCTCACAGCAGTCAGCACTGATTTGCCTCTAATCTGGAGCCTTTGTCAGCAACATCCAAAATGTTCAAAGCATTCTCCACAGCTGACAAAAGAAATGAAAAATCATGGGCAGAGAGCTTTGTGTCTCTCATATTGTGTGTTCTTGTTTGATGTTAACTGACAACTGTGTTCCGGGTTACCCATGAGATGTGGGGGGAAAAATGAGAATTTAAGCCCCACTGGAGTGTATGTAGAGACGTCAACAGGAATATGAAACAGAATGAAATGAGTGAAACCCTAATGTATCCTGGTGCTTTAAACTTGATAAAGTGTAACAGACAGCTCCTTCAGCTCCGTGCCCCCTTTCATCCTTCAGTCTGCCTCCATCGCTGTGGTTTTGTTCAGAGCAATTTTCCCATGAAAGATCAACTTGACCCTGACAAGAAATGTAAAAGCTTTCCTAACTCAGGCCAAGGATGAATCTGTATTGTTTTATATCAAGTGACAATGATGTCAAAACACATATTTGCTCTCTGTTTGCCTCCAGACATTTATGGTCTTCATACTCAATATAGTGCCCGCTGTCCAAACACATTTATTAAGCCTCAAAACTCCCAAACCAACACACATGCACACACACCAACACATCCTCACCTTTCTGACCAAAGCCAGAACCCCTCAGCAATGCAAATGGTTTCAGCAGCGATACACATAGAAATACTTACGCGGGCCGCTACACACTCCCCCTCGCCCCTAACCCTTTCATATCTCATGTCAGCACGCTGACACTCGGGTTTGCCACCGCAGTTCCATACGCATCGGTGCAAAACCACAGAAATTACCCACACTGGTGCCAAATAAAATGAAGTTTCAGCGCGCTCCCTCTCTCTCTCTCTCTCTCTCTCTCTCTCTCTTTCTCTCTTTCTCTCTTTCTCTCTTTCCCTCTCTGTCATGCAGAAACACATGCACACACACATATACACACACACACACACCGATAGATTCCGTTGCAAGTTACCAGATATCCCATCACTCTCAAAACATCACACATAATGATAGACTCCTTCTTAGTCACTGTCTGTCTTTCTTTAGGACTTTTTATTCTTCTCCCTCTCTCTCTCTCTCTCTCTCTCTCTCTCTCTCTCTCTCTCTCTCTCTCTCTCTCTCTCTCACACACACACGTACGTGCACAGAGGCTCTTGGCATGCATAGCAGCAGTCATTTTTCTTGTTAATGTAGCGTGTCGAATTTTCAGGGCGGCGGCGTGCAAATGAAAGGTTGCACGTCTCACTCGCTTGGCAATATGTATTTGATAAGAGCTGTAAATCAACGAGTGTAGCAGAGCAGAGCCTGCAGCGATGGACAAAACACATGTTAATGGAAAGAAGCGCTAAATTGGAGTTGTATATGTGCATGAGTAAGTGAGACAGAGAGAGAGAGTGAGAGAGAGAGAGCCATAGAGGGTTAGGAGAGAAAGTGTGTGTCTGTGCATGAGAGAGACAGCAAAAATCTACGGGAAGTGTGGATGTGAATATGTGTTTGAGTGACGGGGAGGAGTGGGAGGTAAAACACATGTTAATCGAGTAATCCATGAGTGAGACAGAAGGAGCAAGTGTATGTGTGTGTAAGAGAGAAAGAGAGAGAGTGTTTGTGATCTGTGAGAGAGACAGCAATGGATAGATGGAGAGAGAAAGTAACTTGTGAGGTTGTGTGTGTGTGTGTCTGTGTGTGTGTGTGTGTGCGCGCGTGAGAGAGAGAGAGAGAGAGTTGTAAGGAGATCTATCAATCACAAAATACACAATACCCGTACTCAATTAAGAGTGGTTTATTTGGTTTATTATTAATTCCATATCTGTGCTTGCTCATTAAGAGACTATAAAGTCAAAACATGGGTCTTCAAAGTCTCATATCATTGTGTATCAGTAGCATAGCAGAAAGAAAGGCATTTAGCTTAATACTTACTCTTATGCATTTAATCAATAGAAAGAGGTTGGTAGAGTGGATCTCACAGTAACTAGGCGGCTGTGACCTGGTGGGAAAATACTGTGTTGATGTAAAGACCTCAAGTGGACTTTCAAATAAGTGCCTCACAGAGAAGGAGCAATTCTAGGAAACACACATGTTCAACAGGAAACAGAAATCATTGGAAACAGGAAGCGCAATAACAAGCTCCAATTAAGGAAATGTATAACTGACAAAAAGTTACATTGGCAAACAAGAGAAAAGACCACCAGTGGCAAACATCGCCAAATATGGGAAGATGCACCACTTCTATACTATCTACAAAGCACAGGATGTGACTCTTTAACCTGAATTTAATTCAGCTCTAATTTAATTAATGAACATTTTAATAGCCCCTTCCTGTATGTATGCCAGAATGATAAATATTAAAAATGTGCTGTTACATATAAACGGTATGTGGTTTTAAGATGCAGTTTCCGCAAATACTTATATTATAATTTATATAAATAATGATAAATAATAATTGAAATGCACAATAGAAACTGCTTTTGACATTTTGAATGGTTAAAGCCAGTGTGAGGAGCAGCAGCTCACTGCTCTCTGTCCACTGAGGGGATTTCCAGGCAGCAAGTTTTCTTCCAAAAACAGAAATAAGGTTGTACTTTAACGACAAATAGTCTGTCTATGCTCTCAGGAAAACTGTTATTTTCACTTTATAACACTAATGTTGCTTGTATTGTATTGGTTATAAGCAGATAGAAGTGTGTGTCCGGTTCATATGTGTGTGTGTGTGCTGGAGCGTGTCTTGTGGAAGTGTGAGGGTGGAGGAACATGTCTGGTCCAATCAAGACTGGTATTTCTCAGTGCACAGCCATTTTTTAAGCTAACTAATAGCAGCCTGGTGGCCCTATAAATCACAGAACAGAGATAAAAATGAAACCTTCACCAAGATGGAGAGGAGAGCACCCTGCCAGGACATCATTTCAATACAGTTTTGTGTGTGCGTGCGCGTGTATGCACGTGTGGGTCCTTATGTGTGAGGCAAAAAACAGGACCGGAAAGAAAAATGGAATGACATTTCTACATTTGTGTGTGCGTTTGTGTGCGCATCTGCATGTGTCTTTGTCTCTGTGTGACCGTGTGAATCTGTGTGTTAGTCTGTGTGAGTGTGTGACTAAAGATGCATGGCTAAGGCCCCCTGTGAGAGACTCTCTGGAAGCCGATCTGTCTCGGAACACATGAGAAGATTCATCTTTTATTAGAACAGCACCTATTGGCCGTTCACTCTCATTCCCCCACAGAAGAATATTCACACCAGTGTTACCTAAATCCATGTTTCTCAGTGGGGCAGAAAGGCTCAGGAAACAACAAGAAGGCGATCTGACTAAACACTGACTTAACAAGCTTGCTGCACATTACAAATCTGTATTCTGTTCAGATTTGTATAGTGACAGATGGATAGTTAAGACATTGATTTCAGGGCATTGTCTAAACAAAGGTACATTATTAGTCATTACAAGTCACATATGTAGTGGTGAGATTCCATGTTTTGTTTAGTAACCATGGTAAATGATGTTAATACAGGTGTTATTCAAACTGCAATGCCAGGCAAATGATAGATTTTCCCTCGTAAAGGTATCTGCTCCATACCTCAGGATGAACTGTATCAAAATCTAAAACATCCACAGGGTTCGTATTTTAAATTGTACATTTTACATCATCAATTCTGAAACATTCTGTCTTGCAAGTTTATCTTGGAGGTAATTCCTAATATGAAGTGATGTTATGAAACCCATTGCAAATGTATCTGAAACCAGTAGCACTCCTCTCCCTACTGCAGGTTTTCTTAGGGTGAGATATGTAATTTGTAGAAGTTTTGCAGACACTGTAATGCTGTCAGGCAGATAAGAAACTTTGATAGGTGAGATGAGAAAGTTTGTCCCTCAAGCATTTCTCTTGGACATAAATAATCTTATATCAGTTTAAGATTAAATCCAAATCCCCACATGCTCAGCAAGGAGGTTTGCAGTTATTCATTTCAGAGGAACTGGCAAAAACATTTTGGTGAATCAATGTGAGTAATTTATTCATTCAGTGAGCAAGTCATCCTCACATCGCTTCAGTGTTTAGCCATTTTCAGTTCCTATATTAGGAAATTACTCAACATTTTCAATTATTTTACCAATCAAGCACTTGAGACTGTGTTGTAGCATTGACTGTTTGGTTAGAAACTAAAGAGGTTGCAGCTGTCACAGCAGATGTTTGTCTTCATCAGAATGTGCACTCATACACCTGCAGTTGAAGCTGTGTGAGATGCAGACACATCCTGGCTCAGGGGAAGTTGGGATTGTAGGGACCAGTAGAAGAAATCAGGCTCAAGTCAGATCAGGAGAGAAGGATGAGCATGCTTTAGAATGTTATGTCTGAATGTCTTCTGAGACATGAGCTACTCTGGGTGAATACCTTTCCTCTGTAAAAGAGTACATCCCTTATACTTATTTGTATTCATGTACTCACTGCACAGCTCTCTTCACCCTGTGCTGACAGGTGTCATTGAACATCGCAGTGTACTTGGACTTGACTAGTGTCCATCCATTTGACATACAGCAGCTCACCACAATAAACCCTGATAGGTGGGTTCATGGTTTTACAAACAGCAGTGCTGTATTTCTGAAGGTCTTTGAAATGGGAACAATTTAGTCCTCAGAGACTATTTTCTCTCCCTCATTCAGATGTTTCTCATATCACCATGAAAATAATCAATCAGTACAAAAAGCTTGTACCAATAATTATTTGCTCTGTTTATGATACGATATTGAACATATTTAGTATTTGTTCAATCCAGCTTTTGCCTTCATTGCCAAAAAATACAGATGCTGCCTGGGTTGGAAAACGGCACTGCTTTTGTTTGCAAAATCCCTCATGTTTCAGAACAGAGCATTGCAAATCACACTGATGTCATACTACAATGGTGAAGCTTCTATGGAAGCCCAAACTAACACAAAATAGTGACATTCACCACCAGGGGCATCACTACCTCAATTGTCCATCATGTGTCATGTTCTCTGATCTGAGGAGTTGTGGATGCAGGATTGAGGTGCAGTAGGTAGGGACGAGAAGGAGGGAGTTTCTCAGCAATTACAGCCAATCCAAGCCTTACAGACTGCTTCTTTAACATTTATCAGCCATAGCCATATCATGCATGGATAAATACATGTATGTGATAAATGTACATCTGTGTGCATAAACATGTAGATGTGTGAATATGCAGCTCGTTATAACCTTTCTCCAGCCTACCTAACCTTAACTCTAACCTTAAGCAGCACATGTGTCCTGTGTGGAAGTGCTGGTGATGTCCCTGTCCCTGTGGTCCTCTCCAAAGGCCATTACGTGAAGCAGGTGACGTCAGATTTCATATCTATGATGCTTGTTGTTATTTCATGGACGCTGACAAAGGAATTGCATTTATGACAGCTGGGAAACTCAACACAACAGTAACAATGTTCAAGCTAACAAAGGATCATCTTATGTGGCTGGAAATTACAAGACGTGGGACTGTTCTGCCAGGAAAGAGATACTAACAAATACAGTAATTAAAGTAACAGGCAGACACACCAGGATATTGGTAATAAGACAATACAAAGGAGAGAGTTATGAAATATCCACTACTTAAGGGGAAAAAATTATCAGCATTAAATCAACAACACGGCCGTATTTTAAAAAGAGAGTAAGGTTAATGGCCTTTCTCTTGCCAAAGGCAGGTGGTTGACTCAATGGAAATAACACACAAACAGGAATGAATACTTATAAAAGAAAGAGGTTACAAAAGCATAAAGGATCTTAATGCCACCCTCTCCATTCATTAACATATTGTGAATGTAAATCTCTATCAAAAGCACAATTGTCTTGTGTCTCATATCACAGTGTTACAGAATAAGCAGTTAAAGATTTATATATTCCTCTATATGGTTTGTTTTCAACATTCATTATTATCTTTAAATGGCATGTGTGGCTTGAGTGTATTTGACATTTGTTCAAATTACTTACTGGGCCTTGACTGACTTGAATTAAACAATTGTTTTTAATAAAAATTAATAACAATTAAAATGGCAGACCAAGACAGAGGAAAATCTCTGACATATTACTAATTACATTGAGAGCAAGCAAAGTATCATGACAATGCAGTGATACAAACACACAAATCTTTTGTAGTATTTTATCAAGGAAAAAAATCCTGTTATCTGATTTTCCAGACAGCTTAACTGTCTATCAGACAGCTCTCCATGTGAAGCACACTTGATAAGTAGACATCCTTAGTGAAGTGCTGACCCATAGTTGCCTCATACTTTTTCTAGACGGCCAACACAGAGCACTTGGCAAAGACATACAGTGCTACCAGGAGAGGCCAATGAGCTAATACAAAGTGTCTGACCATGTTTAACGCCAGTTGATTTGCCAAAAACAGATGTTAGCTTTGTTTGAGATGGATAAAATGAAATCTAATGGATTTGTCGTATTTCCTTTTACCGGCTTTGGAAAAAAACAAAGTCCAATTTGAGCAGAATTCACATTTATTACCTGGGTAGCAAAAACTCTTGTGACTAAAATTTGGCATTCTCAATGAGAAAGTAATATAAGTGTTCGCTTTTCAACATTTCCTCTAAATTGGAGAAGGAAATCTGTGCAGTTTTTGCTATGATATTCACACATTCTAAAGCATTTTTCTGCTCTGCTTTTTGTCTGTGTTGGGTTACACATAGTAAGGCAAACATTGCAAAACTCCCACTTTATTAGTTTTTATTTCTCATTGAACTATTGTAGAACTTTGGTCTCTACCCAATAGGAATTATTTGAAAAAAAGTGTTCTCTTTCTTTCTCAACATTGTTACGAACAATATTCCTTTGCAATTTTAGTGTAATCTAAGCGCAGTGACAATAAGATAAGGGCCAATTAGGTTTTCTACCACAGGTGTTTCATCTGTGCAGTTTAATACATTTCCATTGTCTCTTCAGACTAAATCTGTCAACCACAAACATTGTTGATAGGATGGGCAAACCATAATCACATCCAAACCATCCTAACCTATCTGTTCTGATCAAAGAGGTGATGAAACGGTAGCCTACTCAAAATGGTAATAGTATTCATTACAGGAAAAATAGACACTTAGAATTAAAGAAGCAACCTCCTGCCAATCGCTTTGAACATGTTTGTGTTTAGTTAAAGAGATAGAGATGTAACTCCAGTATCCTTTACGTGGCAGATAAGTCATGCAATACTCTCTGGGCACCCATGAAGCATTTGGATCTGAATGCAAGAATACAGAATCACTGACATGTGATAGGTCATGTTGACTAAACACAACCCATCATGTCATGATATGATATCGCTGCCAGGGTCATTACATTTTGTGATGCATTTATTAACACTGATGATGTAAACGATGTACAGACACAATGTTTGCTCACAAGCTGTCTGCTTGGCTGGGGAAATAGTTTACAGTAATACTGCTCTGTTGCAAGAGCGACAAAAAAACTAAATTAAATGTTCCTGGAATTGTAAAAAAGATCAGTCTGGGAGACATTATTGTGACAAGGTTTAAAGAATCTGAAAATATACATTTATGATTGTCTACTTCCGTGTAACAAAGGATCATACTGCACTGCAGAATATATGCAAACAAATCAATAAACGGGAGAAGAAGCACAGACGTTGTCGTGAAAATTATATTATACAATATTGCTGATGAAGTGTCATCTATCGCCATAAAAAGTGCCACTTATCTGATCTTCCTCTCCCTTCCTCTTTATGTTCAATGAGCACCACAATGTTTATACCTGCGACTCCCTGGTGCTCAAAACAGGTTCAGTTTTGTCATCCACAGCAATGATAAATCAGTTCTATTCCCCCTTAAATGAGTCGTTAAGTGTGGCCCCTAAGTAAATATGGAGAAGTATTTGACTCGTTTTGTGCCTACAAATGTTCACAAATTCTGGGGAAGAGGATTTTTCCTACAGGAGTAGTTTGAGAAGTTTTAATGGCTATTTCATACTTTTCCAAAACTGTTAACTATGGGAATCTATTATAACAAACTGAAATCAAACTGCGCACCACCACCATAGCCGCTTATAATGTCTGATGTTTGATAGTCAAAAGATGGACTTTAGATTAGAAATATTCATGAGGAAAGTCATGCAGAAGTAGGTAGATTTTATTCTACTAAAGCCAATGATGATTCAGGAGCTAATTCAAACTTTAATGTGAAGATTCTTAAAGTAATCACAGCAGTTTTTAAAATGGGATAGGATGAAGTGGACTGTAAAACTTCTCATTATCTCCCTCCCTCACGCAGCCCTCTGTGGGTTCCCTTTTTCCCCCCATTCCAAGTCTTCATTTAAAGTGTTAAATTTAGTGTTGGGGTGAGCACAGAAACCCTGTCAGGAAAGCTTTGGGTGCACAATCTTTGACTGACAGGTGCCACTGAGCAGTGCGTGTTGTCATCTGTTATGCAGCGGGTGTGACAGGGTGTCATTGCCATTGACGCATACATATACACACACACACACACACACACACACACACACACACACACACACACACACACACACACACACAGGTCTGTCACCTGGAATGAGTGTGTGTGTTTGTAATGAGTGTGCGTCACTTCAGAAGCCCTTAGATCATCATAATGATGCCAAACTCACACACAAAAATGCAATGTGAAAATACATACTAAGCACTCAGATACAAACAGATACAATCATACACATGTACACCACCCCAAATGCAAAACCAAGCATATAGTTTTTTTTTTAAGTTGCTTGAAAGATGCTATATTATACATGCGTATTGATGTGAACATAAGTCACGATTTAAATTAGATTCCAGGCAGGCCTTTGAAATGGCAGCTCAAGAGGAAGATATTGATTCGCCAATCTGTATGCATGGCTTCTCTATAGGTGATGAGTTTCTAATGCAGACACACAGGAAAAAATAATGTGTTTGTCTTAGAAAGTCAGACAGTTGAGTGCAGACTAGATTTTGCTCGATTGTATTTTTTCCTTGTTGTTTACAGCTCATTATGTTTCTCTGAATTTGTGTGTAGTTGTTTTTCACTTGCTGATGCTGTTCATCATAACAAACTGCTAAAACGTGCCTGAGGGTGTAAAGTTGTGGATAATGGTATGAAATTTAAATGTTATCATTCTTAAACCAATCTTCATTTGTTTGTAGTTTTTGTTGTTTGCAGTTCCAAAGCCAAAAGCTTTACACACAAAGTGTCCTTTAATCAGTGAACTCAATGTAGTCTTTTCACCTAATTGGTGTGATAGGCATTTCACAGCCACAAACTGCTTAAGAGAAAGCTTGTTTCCATTGTAAGGTTGATGATCTTGTATAAAGTTTGTAATACTTTCTATCCACCATGTTCACCACATTGGAAATAATGTTCTCCTTCTCTCTAACCCTGGCTTTTAACTTCTTCCATGGCTTTTTCAATTAGATTCCAACCAATTTTTGTTTTGCATTTTAAAATGTCACCAGTAATGTCAGTGTGTCTTCATTATGTGGCATACATTCTAAAGGGTTGTACTGCCAAATTAGCTTATTTAGTCAATACAGCACACAGGTCATTTACACTGTACACCAGAACGACAATATCATGAGTTGCACATAATCTTCTCAAAGCTTTCACACCGAGTAAAACCCTCAGTATGAATCCAATGTTACACACTCGTCATTTTACTTAAATACATCAAAGCAGAGTCAGCACAATAAACATAGAACAAACTGAAGATGTGGGGAAGTGATATACAAATAAAAGAGATGTATCCACAGGATAGTATAGTTTAGTATAGTATAGTAAAGTAAAGTATATAGTAAAGTATATACTTATCAGGTCGCCCAGTTTATTAGCCTTTATTTGACATTTGAATCCACCAATGTGATTGTGAACCATTGACTGATGGAAAATAAAATAGCTGCAATCTGTGTAGCTGCTGAGAGACTTCTACTTGACCTGCTCTAGTGACACTGAGTTAGACACAGTGAGACTATATTTGCACCTGTGTAGCCGTCTGTCTGATTTGTCACAGTCCTTCATTGGAAAAGCAATGTTATTCCTATTGGCTTTAAATGACAAAGGAGCTACAGCTGCTTACATTAAGACACATGCTAGTTATTATTGTGTTAAACCAACATGTGCTTATAAGACTGGAAATATGAATGCATGACCCTTGGTTTGAATTGGATCCATGTTTGTGATCTACAAAGACGAATAACTGTATGAAAAATCTCCCATCTCGTCACTCAACAACTTCATTTGGTTTGAATTTAGAAATATGAGTCATAATGATCTGATGATTCAGAGATATTCAGGAGACGCACACACTGTAGCCTTCAGAACATCTCACAAACGTATTTGAGTTTACGCAAGCTCCTGCTCAACAGCGAGCATAATGAGAGACCCACCCGTTTGTCTTTCGTGTTTTCTGTTGAGCATCTGAGAAATAAGCACATAAGAGTAAGATTGACAAACAAGAGAAAATATTGAGAAACAAAGAGATAAAGAGGAGCGGGGAGAGGGGAGTTTGGAGGAAAAAATAGAATTAGAGTAGGCAAACAAGACAGAGAGCGATGAGAAGAAAGTAGGGCTTATAAAGTGAGATGTAGGCAACGCAAACATAAATGTATGAGGCGGAGGCAACACAAAACAAGAAGATGGGAGTTGGAGAATGTTCTGCACGTGATAAAATAATAGAAAAGCACAGAATAGACCACAGATACATAGCTTTAAGTGAGGACAATTGGCCAGAAATTACATACATTTACTTTTATTTTCAGCTTTTTTGGTAAAGTGCGTATGTGTGTGTGTGTGTGTGTGTGTGTGTGTGTGTGTGTGTGTGTGTGTGTGTGTGTGTTTGAGTCTGTGTGTGGGTGTGGGTGTGGGTGCGCATGTGCACTTATGTTCATGTGAAAGTAAGTGGGGATAACAGCTCTCTACAGTGATGGAATATTGATGAGACATAAACATGACGTTCTCGGTCTACAGTGCCCCAGAGGGCCATAAAACATGAGAAGGCTCTCACATTACATCTTACCAACAAACACCAGCAGTCATTTACCCGCAAGTCACCTCATGGCAGCTGACACAGCCTCAGAAAAAAACCAAACACACCAATGTTGCAGAAATCCCTCTTCTCATATTAACCCCACATTGATCCGCTTTACTTATTGAATACAAAAAGTGATTTCCAATTTCCAAGTCCAACAAATTACAATGAATTCCAGTTTGTTTCTCTAAGAGACTCAAATTGTGACAGTATTGCAGCTCAGTAGGCATGTAGGCTCTGTACACTAAAATATAATGGATAACAACCCACAGTCTCTGGCATTTGCTCGCAAACAACAATTAAATTGAAAAGGGGTTGAACCGTTGGTAGGCAGTCAAATAGATGGCAGTAGCCTGGTGCTTATGTGTTAATATCAACGTATATCTAAATAGAATAAACACATATGCACAACCTGTAATTCAAGGTCGTCATTATTGATTGGTAGCTTGTATGTACTCAGTGTGCACATGTAGTGGGAGTTTTTGACATGATGTAGTTCTTGAGGAACAGGAGAGAGACACACACATCCTCTTAAAACCATTATTACTCTACCTATAGCGTAAAAAGTTGAACATACATAAAATAACAGATAATCCTTCAGTGCTGTCTAGCGCAAGGGACTCTAGAGAGGAAATATTGTGAAAGCATTTGAGCATTAGAAACAGAAAGAATGTTCTCCATCCTCCTCCTTGGTCTATTTGGAATTTGTCATAGCCTTAAGGTGCATGAAACCCCTGGGACATATTTAATACTTAATGCTACATTTGAATACAAGGAAGTCAATTTCCAAATTGAGTCATTTTACTCGCACTCTTAATCTGGAGTGATATACAAAGAGGGCATGAATAGATTAAATTAAATTCCTCCTTCATAAACATGACCACTGTCGTACTAATGAAAGCATCCATCATTATTTGTGTGTACAACATAACAGAATTGCTCTAACTTTGCATGTTTCATCTTCCTGCTTGCTGCTGTTTGGTGGTCAGCCGGCCATTGCGCACATTTTAATTCTGACACTCAGTGTGTCACTTCAGTGCCAACGAAGATCGAAGGTGCAGCAAATCGTTATGAATTGTGTGTTTCTTATTACATGTATGTGCAGTAATGTTAATACCTCTAATGTTTCATGATGGAAATCATAAAGCAACCAGGGAAGATATAAACTGTATAATGCATAGTAGATAGAGTATAATAAACAGAGAGCAATACATAATCTGAATATGTAGTTCAAATGGCTACAGCATATACAGTGTGCATATATCACTTTTCTTGTGTTTATTGGATTTATTGGATCACTCTGCTGCATATCGGTGCTTAAAGAAGCGGCATATTGCTGAGCAGGTGTTATATCACTGAGTTGTAACTGCCTTGGCAAGACGCTGACTTTGTACCAAAGGAAACTGTCTCCACTCCCTGCGTTGGAAAGCATTCTTCCTACTGACGTGTCCTTGAGCAACACAGTGAATCTTTCTACTCCCGGAACCTCCCCTGTGTTATCAGCTCTCTGTGGTGGAGGAAACGGAGAAGAAAATTTATAGTGTTCAATGAAGTCTTTCTATAGCACTGGAGAAAGGGTGATAAACTGCAGAGGAAGTGCACAGTCTTTCCTGTCGTTGCCTTGGGTCCACAGTCCTGCAGTGACACTACAGTGGCAGACTTAGGTCTACAAGTGATCCAACACATTTTTCTTGCTGGAAATTTAAAAAAAAAAAGACCTCAGATGTGTAGTTTCATAGGATATTTAGCGCTTTTTAGTTAGTACAAGACAGGTTCCTGTGATACATTGTAATGATGCAGGAAAACACAGTCGATATGTTTACTTGATAAAACTTAGATTGTACTGCAATTAAAGCAATAAATAGATTTTTTTCAAGCATGATGTGTACATCTTAATACAATTGAAATTGGCAGACCTCCACTATGTGGTGTGTGTGTAAACAGACTGCATTTCGCAACAGCAGCCCTGCAGTTTGCACTCATCCTCTTCATTATTTTGACTGCCACCTCTTTTGGGAAAAACCACAGCCTTTTTAAAACAACTAACCTCTAAATCTGCCAGGTTTAAGAGCTGTCCGCTCTGGTCCCCAGGAATGGTTAGACTGATTTAATGCAGGTTAAACATGATCGCGAAAATTTTCAAATTGTACATACTGTATCTTTAGCCTTTTACCAAACGCTTTATATAACACCACTTACAGTCATTACCACACACTCAAACACACACATTGCCACTGTAAAAGTTGTAGTCAGACAATATTTGAAGTGTATTGCGTATTAACAATGTTGTGGAGTGAGTTAGAAGAAGCAAAGAAGTTTTTGAGGCAATAATCTCTAAGCATTCATGAGTATTTTCTGCAGATTTTCTGCTTTGGTGCATAGAGATGCAGCCTGAATGTACAGCTCAGTCTACCATGCATCAGTTTCATAAAATTATTCAAAACTCAATCATTTTCAACAGCAGCGGAATGTGGTCACTTTGGTGAAGTGCAGTACTTTCTTTTGAAAAGGTTCCAACAGAGACGACCTTCCTGGGGATGACTCCTACTTTAACGAGTCAGTTCCAAGTTACAATTATATTATATTGATATCTATCTGCTAAAGAAAGCAAAGGTACTGTTTTTAACTTTTTAACCATGATTCAGTTTTTCATTTTTACTTCCTTAATTACTTTGCCGCCAACCACTGCTCTCTTATCTTTACAATAACATCAAATACACCACTCTCATACTTACCAGAGACGTTCTAATGAATAGTGGCAGAGCCAGAATTTGAGAGTAAAGTCTAAAAATTTGATTTCAAGGCAACTCCACGTTGTACTGTTGGAGCCTGAGGCAATCTCTCTTCAACAAAATCCAATATTTTTTTGTCAAGACATCTCAAAAGTTGTCTCAAGAAGAGGACCTCTTCATAGTCTCAGATAAGTATTCTTCTGTAAATGAAATTGTATTTCAGCATGTGTCCATTTACCCTGACGTTTAAACAGTTAATGAAATTGTCCTTGTTAGCCTTGACATAATGCATGGTTGATGCATCCTTCATTGTAATGTAATTTGCTTTCCAAGTCACCAATGCCAAGTTTCACATAATGACACTTTAGCACCGTCTGTTGTACTAGCTACTTTATTTTGAGTGGCCTCAAAGCAAGTGTAAACATGATCCCTTGGTAGTGTTCATAGTGTAGTGGGCATATGACTAATGCAAGTGTGTATGTTAACATAGTAGGTGTGCGTCCAAATACATTGAGTGCTCCTCGGAGGGGGAGGAAGATTTGAGACTTTGAAGTACGTTTCAACATGGTCCCCCATGCTGCTTTATGAGAGTGAGATCTTAGCATGCAAATTAGAAGGATGGGGTAGAGAGAGTTTGATCCATATCGTCCTTGTTTGCTGCTGTTTGAAACAAGTGTGACCCGAAATGGATCTTTCCACTAGGCTTGATTTTACTCCATACCAAAGACTCCACCTCCTGGACTCTGCTCCATCATCCATCTGCTCCATTCCAACCACAGAGCTCCAACTGACAATGCAACTGCACAGGAACTTGTTTCTGACCAGAGTTATCCAGGCTCAGAAGGGCAATTGACCAACACCTTTATTTACTTTGCTCAGACTGCATTCAGAATTGGGCTATTAACTTGTGAAATGATTAAATACAGTATTTAAATATTACGTAGAGGCTGCTATGATATCTTTTTGACTTGGACTCTCGGGCAACACTGCAATGCAATTGGGTTCTAATTCAAATGTATCCTCGATCAGTAATATTTCACTTCATTCAGCAAAAGAATGTCATCCAAAACACAATTTCACACTTCAATTATTATATAGTTATGACTATATACTATATATATATATATATATATATATATATATATATATAAATACAGGATTTATGTAGAATGAATTGTTTTTTTCATATTCATGACGTTGAGCTGATTGATCTTGGGGGTTATGGAGGCGTATTTCCCTCTCTTTCATCTGTCCTCCTCTATTTCTTCTTTCTTGCTTGTCGCTGAAGTTCCTGTGGCGTGTGGAAACCGTATTAATTTACCACTTGTAGTCCTTCAGGACTGTTTTGGTTTTCTACTAATTTGTTTTTCTTTCCAACACTTTCCCTCCTCCTCTCCACTCTCTCCTATTCCCTTTCATTCTCTGCATCAATTTGTAATTCTGTAGCTTTTTTCTCTCACTCTATGCATCTCCATTTTCACTCTGTTAAGGCTCGCTCTCCCTCTTCTTCTTTTTTCTTCTCTCTTCCATTCCCACTCTGTCCCCATTTTCCTCTCAATTCCATCAGCAACCTTCTCTTTACACATTGCCCATAAATTCTCTCTCCATTGTACTTCTTTCCTTCTTGCTCTCCTCCACAAACTTTGTGTCCTGGCTGCATGTTCCTTAACGTCTGGTCTCAGCCTTCGCAGCTCGCAGACTGTAATTTACAACCTTCATGTTTTGCAGTGGTCTCACAGAAGGACTTGGGGGGGGGGGGGGGGGGGGGGGGGGGGGGGGTACAACTCAAAATGTACATGAAAATCTAAACACAGAATGGTGAACTCTTATTGTTGTTAGCATGCTTATTCCAGTGTAGGGAGTTATCCTGTGGGTGTGCATCCGTACATTTGTGTTTGTTTGTGCTTGTATTAATGGTTTTTGAGAGTCGTTAATTCTGTGTGTTCTTATCAAAGTGGAATCATGTTCCGCTTAATCAGCTGCTGCATATTGTTAGCAAGGCCCCACTGTGTGTGGATGACTGTGTGTAAGAAGAGGCTCACACTGGACTGTTGTGTAATGTCTTTACCTGAAAAGAACAAGTAAGGATTCTCATGTTAGTCCTCACACTGCTGTGACTCAAGCAGTGTACGCTTTAAGAAATATCTGGAAAATCGAAGCCACAACAACAGAATTGCGGGCATTGGATCAAACAATGTGTGTGACTTCATTTCCAACGAAACCCCACACAAAAGCAAGAAAAGGCGAAGGAATGTGTCAGTGAGGATACAGCATTTGAGAAAGAATTAGTCATCATCATACTCTCAAACACAATAAGAATTCAGTAATGGGGTGAGAAAATCCAAATCATGATACGGAATCCCTTAATGTGTACAGTTTATACCAGTAACACTGCCCACTCCTGTAATACAGCAGATTTACATACAATTATTCCAAATAGTGAATAAAGCTGATGTTTTGATGTTAATTCCTCACATAACATAGACATGTCAGACGTTAAAAAAATCCATTTAGCTTAATCGCAGTGTTTTTGCAGTTAAGCCGCAATTAATTTTATTATAGAATATGCTGCACTTCCCAATATTGCACACAGCCCTTTGTCTCTGTGAGTGTGTATTAAGTTAATGGTGCCTACAGTCTGCTTTGACTTTCTTTCTGTCTTCGATATCTTTGAACTCATGATATTACTGTACTTTAATACTGTAAACTTGCTTGCTGATGCAACTATATAGTTTAACCACAGATACATTGTACTATAATAACCATAATAATGGAATGATGCAACACCTTCAGTATGCAACTAAAATTCACACTAAATGGTGGTCTGTGGGGCTTTTTTATCACATTCCCTCTCTGTCTCATATCTAATCCTTTCTGTGCAACACTTCCACATATCTTGTTTGGAAAAAGTTGATAAAAGAAAGAGCAGGAACACATGGTGACATCTTTTTTCCTCTCCTTTCTCAGGCCACCAGGATAATCTGATTTAAAGCTGACTGAGTGGTGATATCAATGCCAATGTTTGTATAACTGAACTTTCTGTCCTCCCCGGGTACTGGGCTATAAATACTCTACGTGCCAATATAATCCAATAGACAAGACAGCCGTGTGTAGATGCACTCACACACACACATACACACACATGCACCTCTGATTCTGTAAGCTATGAAAATGTTTGGGAAATGACTTAAAGCTCATTCATAATGGATGAGGGAGAGGTGGTAAATGGAAGAATCGCAAGGCTCTACTTTGATTTGTCAAGGGGGAGAATGCGAGATGGAGTGATGAAGGAAACAGTAGAGAAGAGTTATGTAGATGGGGGCATAGTAGGGTCTGAGTGAGAAACAGAAAAGAGGATGGATCAGTAAAGGAGATGATGAAATACAGTAAAAGAGATAAGGGGGGAGAAGAAAAAGCAATAGAAAAGGTGATGCAGAGTGGCGAGGAAAGAAAAGGTGACTGCATGACAGAGCAGCGTGAGTATAATGTCTCCATTAGCGGGGAAGTGGTTCTTTATGGGCTTATGGTTTGATAAATGAGCTGTAATGGACAGAAAGATAATTTGTCTGGCTACTGTCACACTCTCTGGGATAAGAGCAGTCCACCTGACACACACACACACACACACACACACACACACACACACACACACACACACACACACACACACACACACACACACACACATTCTGTTTTAACAGGGAAACATTTTTTTCTGAAACTGATTTATATTGTATACAAATGGTCTTGAGTGTAATATTTCATAGCATCATGTTGAATCTGAACTTTTTTTGTAGTGATTTAAGCGTCAGTGGAATTTCATTCTTGGCACCTTGGCTTCTGAACCAGCGTTCAGACCATCACAGGGCACTAAAAACTTCCATTTAAGCCCATAGCAATAATTCTTACTGGGTCAGCAGGAATTTAATGGAAGGTGAGCAACACGACCCATGCAACGAAAGGACAGACAAGCACAGACATTAATGCTTTCAATGCAAATGTGATTCACAAAAGCGTAAATGAACAAAACAATGCACACAAAATGTTGATCTTTGTGATGGCTCGTGGCTGATGACAATGACCGAGCCAATATTAAAGGTGTATTGTATATAATATCCCATCTATTCTCAAGGCCAAGTGGCATTAATGAGACCTCTACAACTTTATTTGCAATTTGTTTTTATTGAAGCAAACCTCTACAACTTTAACCTAGAGTTCCCTCTGACCATAAGTGCAGCGGGGGAAATGCTTTGACCCAAGCATTGTAATCAGGTGACTTTTTGAGGGCATTTACTTGAGCACTTGAACTTTATTCTGTTACAAAGCAAATATTGTAATTATGCTCTGTATACATTTTCACTGTAGTTATACTACTCATCATATATCATTATTAGAAACAGCTTAATTATCTAGATCTAGATGCTGTTTAATTAATAGTGTCTTGCCTTGATTCCTTTAAACGCTTCTCTTTAGTGAAAAAACGACCACCCGCACAGAGAGAGAGAGAGAGAGAGAGAGAGAGAGAGAGAGGACATTGCATTTACCTATCCATTAGCAATATAATGGGCAGATATTAATCATGCTAGTTTATTTGTGTGTGTGAGAGAGAGAGAGAGGGGGAGGGAGGAGAGTTGGTGTGAGATAGATGGCTTGTCATAAATGATCATGTAACTCCAGGGAGTCACGAGATTAGCAGGTGATGAGGTCGGGATATTTGAGGTTGCCCCTTGCTTAATTGCTGTTTCGGTCTCCGTGTCTCACTTGTTCTCTCTCTCTTTCTTCCTGTATCGTTCTCTCTCTCCCTCTACATGTGTGTGTGTTTGTGTGCGCGTGTGCGCGTGCGGGCATTTCCTGATGTCCATGCATCATCCCGGTGTGTGTGCCAGTTGCCCGACTGTGTTTGTGTGAATTATGCCTGCAGTGATGCATGACTAATTTAAAAGCGGGTAGTACATTTCCCTGTTAACAGAGAGGCCAGAAAGCAGGGCACACACACACACACACACACACACACACACACACAACCTGTTAGATACCTGCATAGATATTTTATATTATATTTAATATTTTGGAATGGAAGATACTGTATATATACTGTACACACACAAAAGTAACACATACATGCACAATACATACACAGTAATGAAATGCTGCTATGCATGAATTTTTGGTCTGATGAGGCTGATGGGTGTTTAGTGTGCATGCATGTGTGTTTGAGCAGAAACAGTGAAAGCGAGAGAGAAGAGAAATAGAGGGAGAATGGTAATGGTTGCTGTCATCACTAGGTCAGTCATGGTAATGTTGGGAACATTTTGTCACAGTATTTCACACACACAGCAAGTCAGTTAGACATACTTACATAAATACACTACACACACGTCTGTAAACACTAAAATGTCACATTTGTCAGGATAATGAGTCGCTGGTGAGTCAGGATAGAGAAAAGTCCTCTAAGTGTTTCACCATGTTTGCCACAGCACTGACAGTGTGCAGAGAGAGTCTGTGTTTTGGGTTGTCACGAGCTTGACAGAGTCTGGGATGCACCAGAATGCAAAACACTGGATTTCTTTTTTCAACTTCCACTTTTTTATTTAATCTTCTCTCTGTGTCTTTAACAGCAGAAGGGTGTGGTGCAAATATATTGTGAATATGCGTAGAAATCTGGAAAATGCTCATCATATTGCTGCATCCTATCCATTGCACTCCAGATCTTTCACATTGTGACTGGAGAATCTTTCCGAAAGGGCTTTTTCGTCCAGCATTTCCTAATAATTTTAAACCTATTGTGACAAAAGCTTGTTAGGTTAAACACTGGAAGACTCTGCAGCTCTGAGTTAATTGGTGAATCACTGTGACCAGTGGAGTTTATACTTGCATTTGACCGTATCATCTGTTCAGTCAGTGTGGGAATCACCACTCATGCTCATTACCCAGTTCTTAGAACAGCACATATAATAACTTAAATGAATATGATATAGGTCAAGGAACTTTAAGCAAAATTGACATATATTTCTGATAAAAGGTCAGACTGTATTACTCAAGAATTCGCAAATGATGTATCTGGAAATGCAGTGAATGTAATGATACAGTGACATGAAATCCCTCTGTTTACAACTTCATCCCATTATATTCCCTATTCCCCCTGCTCCATTCATCAACACTGATCTGACAAAGCATCACTTTGATTATGAGCTCTCTGTCTATTCCCCTCTCTCTCTCTCTCTCTCTCTCTCTCTCTCTCTCTCTCTCTCTCTCTCTCTCTCTCTCTCTCTCTCTCTCTCTCTTGTTTTCTCTCGTTTTCTGGCTGTGTGTGTGTTGGCAGTGGCTGTTTTTCAGTTTGTGTATGTGATTTGAGTTTGGTTATTCATGTGCAGCGTATGGAATAGCAATCAACAGAACGAAAGGATGAATAGCTGTTGAATTAACTGAGAGGGGGATGGGAGAGGTTGATGGCTCTAATTAAAATCCCGCCCATTAGCTCAATGTTAATTGGATGATTTATTGTCCCGAGGGAATAACTGACAATCAAATGATGTTAGTGGTATTAAAATGAATGTGAAAGGAGGTATTATCATGCTTGTGATGCAAGGGTGGCTAAATGAAAATTGCTCCAGTTTGGATACCACAAATTGGCATAGTGCATCAGCCAATCACAGCTGCCTCATCAGCAAACAGGAAATTCATGGATAAATGCAAATGTTTTGTTTTGGTGGAGCTGGTGCTCCATATTGTGACGCATGTGCCATTGATTTAATAATAGAATAGCCAGTGTGTCATTTTCACCTATTATCACCCACATACTAATTTAATAGATGTCATGTCACACAATATATGCCTTCAGTATATTCCCCATGCATTGACATTTTGACCTTTCCCTGTTACCTTGACCAATGACCTATAAAATTGATACAGAAGGTCTTGTCTAACCCCAGGACCAATGGCTCACCTGCAGCATTGGAAGAGAAGCCCAAACTTTGACACCAGATTACGTCCAGACAAATGTAATGTAATGATACTTTATTCCTTTTGGACGAGGAATCGATTTGGAAGGAAATGCAACCTGGTGCATTCAGTATAAAAAAGTTCAAATAGAAATTTGCTATCTCATCCTTCATTTTATAGTTGTTTATGTGGATCTTATTTAATCTAAAATGTCAATAATGACCTCCCCTCACCTCCTGTCGATTCCAGTAACTGTGCTATACTAATTGTTTTGGGTCTCAGTGCTGCTTTCCACACAGTTGACCACACCATTCTAATTGACCATTTTTAATATGGGATTGGTCTCGGGGGCATTGCCCTGGATAGGTTTTCCTCCTAACTGAACAATAGATCATTGACAGTCAATATAAGAAATAGCTCCTCTTCCCCCAATCTCTCCTGTGGGGTTCATCAAGGTTCCATCCTAGGCCCTAATCTCTTTACCAATTACATGTTACCACTTGGCAAAATCATCCAGAAATGCAACATCTTTTGCCACTGTGACCCAGCAGGTGACATCCAGCTCTTTCTCCCGCTTAACCCAAACAATCACCTTAATCTCAACTGCCTAGAGATTGCCTTGAAGACATTAAGAACACTGTCGCTGTTGTATCAAAACGGTGTGTAGAGAAAAAAGAAGACAAAAAACATGCAAAAACACCCAATTATAGTCAATTTTCTAACAATTACACTTTTTAATTAAAAGACCAAAAATAAAGCCTAACCGTAATTAAAAACAGTCCATTAAGTCACAAATTTACATTACCAAAACCATTTAATTTACATTAGTGTTAGCTGCTCATAATGAGCCACACCGAGACAATCTTTTCCTTGACTTGATGTTGTATGTGTGTATTTACTTTAGTTAATGTTATACGTGTGTGCATTTAAATGTGCTTACAACTGAACAACTTTAGATATCAGTTTGTGTATGTGTGTGTCCAACACTGGATTAGTTATTTAGACATCCCAGGAGTCCTTCAATAGAGGACTTCAAATTGATTTAGCTGAATTGCCTTTCAAAGCTACTTCAATTTTACCCCAATGCAAATTTACACTCCTCTCTCTCTCACTCACCCTCTCTCTATCTCTGCTTCACTCACCTTGTCCCTCATCCATCTTGCTCATCCCACAGCCTACCTTCCCCCCCCCCACCTCCACCCCCACTTGTCCTCCATCGCTCCTTTCCGCTCTCCCTCGATCCTTTGTGATCGTCTGTCTCTCTTTCCCTTCTCCTCTTTTCCTGTACCATCTCCCCCGTTTCGCTTCTTTCTGTCTGCATATTGGCTCTCTATAAATGTGTGCAGCAGCTAAAAGGTTATGTGTTAGTGCGCCAGTCACACAGCCAGTTAGTCAGCTTGTCAGCGGTGTGTGTGTGTGTGTGCACGTTTGGTGTGTGAGGGTGTGACAGTAAAGCAGTGAATCATTTAGTTAGCTATCCTTGTCTGTGCCACAGTCTCAGGCTTTCGGTGGCTGTGTGTGCATGTATGTGTGTGTGAATGTGCGTGCGCGCGTGTGTGTGTGTGTGTGTGTGTGTGTGTGTGTGTGTGTGAAGGTGTGTGTGTGTGTGTGTGTGTGAGTGTGTGTGTGTGTGAAGGTGTGTGTGTGTGAGTCAGACGGACTAAGAGACCTTGACAACACCAACACAATTGCAAGTCTATAAAATGGCAACAACGATTTAGCTTATGTATCTGGAAATGACTTCTGGCATAAACTGCTTGTCATCATATAGACACATAGACATCAACAGACACACACACACGCACACTCTTACAAACATACACAGAAGAGTACGCTGGCTTGCACACATGCAGTCACTTGCGAAGTATTAGCTGACACGGGGTAGCTGTATTTCAAGAAAAGACGTGCCCATTCACACACATACACACACACTCTTGCTCACACACACACAGGTTGTCTGGAGTTGCCTTGCTGCATCCTTTACTGAGGAATCGTTAACTTTTTTGATGGATTCAGCAGTAGGGGGTCGGACAGAGATAGTGTCTATTGATTTTATATTTGGCAGACTGTGCTCTGACCACTTAGTCCTGCTATACACCTCCCTCTCTCTCTCTCTCTCTCTCTCTCTCTCTCGCTCTCTCGCTCTCTCTCTCTGTCCATCTTGCCTATTTTTCTTTCACACCCTTCAAGCAGCTCTTCTCTATCTCCTCTCTGTCCTTTCCCCTTCCTCCACCCATTTCCCCTTTTCCTCACTCTTGGCTGCCTCATTTTCCTGCCTGGTTGTGCATTCTCCCTCTCTTTCTCTCTCTCTGTCTGTCCATCCGTCTGTCTCTCTCTCTGTCTCTCTCTCGCGCTCTCATTCACTCACGCGGATCTCAGGTTCTTCTGTTGAGGTCTGCCTTTCTCTCTCTCTCTCTACCCTCTCCGGCCATTTTCACTCCTGTCACTCCTTTTCCGTCCCTCCAATCCCTCTATGCTTGTTCTGCCTCTTCACCTGCTTTTCACCCCATTCATCCCATCCCTCCTCACCCTCTGCAATTTTCTGCCACCTCATCTTTTTTTATCACTTTCTCTTCCCTCTCTTTCTCTCTCCTCCATTACATCCCTCCATTTCTCTCTCTCCCTCTTTTTTCATGTGTCTCTCCTGCCACCTTCCTTCTGTTTTAAACTTTGTATCCACCACCCCCCCCCCCCCCCCCCCCCCCGTGCCCCCTCATGTTCTAGCTCCATCTGCCTCACCTTTTTTTATTTATCAATGCAGCCTTTTCTACTTCCTTCACTTTCACCCGGCCTTTTTTCCTCCTGTATTGTCACCCCTCCCTTCCCCATCTCCTCCCCACTTCTTTATCCTAATTAAACCGCCTCTTCCTTTCTTTCTTGTCTTCATTAAAGTGTCCCCACCTCTTTTTACCTTCTCCTCACACACCTCTACTCTCTTTAGTAACAACGCCTCTTTGTAAAGCTGCCAGCATTCTATGGACATCATGTATCATTGTCAAGTGTTCAAGAGCATTTGGTTACTTAAAAACAAACAAACATCAACATAAACTACTCACATCGTGGTAAGGAGGACATCTCCTGCATTCCAGTGATATTGTTCAAAACTGTGAGTGTGGGTTCCTGCCCCACCTGATAAAGGTTTTTTTTTTAAACGCAGCCTCCTCTGGCCACTTGTAGAATTGCAGTTTAAAGCAGGTCAGCATTGGTGGCTTACATTTACATGCATGGAAATGTTTCAGTTGTACTTTATTTAAGGCAAAACGTGCTTTTTTTTTAATGTAAACACTTAATTGATTTTATCTGCCTAAATTAATGAGTGTAGCATCACATCCTGTAAACTCTGCCTTGGCTTTAATTGGTTCAACCATCCTGCATGTGCATTCTTCACTCAAAGAGCAGTTCCTGGCCTCCTCACATCCTATCTGATAAGGTTATAAATACTGCTACCAAAATATCATATTAAGCAGCTCTGGGTACTAAACTCCTCCACACCTTCTGCACCCTTTAAGCCGGCATTTGCCTCCTCTCACCCTTGTCACTCTGTGTTTGAACTGGTGTGAGTTCATACATAATAGGCAGTATTGCAAATGGATTTGAGTAAATGGTTCAGTTTGTGTATTTGTATATGTAGTGATGGAGTGTGTGTGTGTGTGTGTGTGTGTGTGTGTGTGTGTGTGTGTGTGTGTGTGTAATGTGCACAATGTAAATTTTTGCTATTGCGTCTTTCCTTCTTCATCACTCCCCGTGATACCTGTTTGAAATAATTCACACAGTTGACTTGGGTGATTTCATTTATATTCTACTAACAACATAACTAATCCTGATGAATTATACACTGTCACTCATTGGCTGATCCTCAGGCAATTTATATGTCTTCATGACATCCTCTTTCTCTCTCTCCCTCTTTCTCTCACACTTGCAATTTCAGCCACGGTTCCTCCACATTTTTCAGTTTAATGAAGCATTATTTCGCGTATTGTGATAAATACAATTCCGATAGATATTTTGCCAAACTCTAAAGGGGAATTAGGAGTGTTGTGTGCAAGAAAATAAGTGACAGTACTAGGAAGGAACAGAACACTTGAGTTGTGTAATGTAGCCTACGGTGTAATGTGAGGAAATAAATCTTGCTTCAAGTCAATCAACACACTTAGATATTTGTTTGAAGTGTAGCTTCATTTATTTAAATTATTCTACTTGAACAAACAGGACAAAACAAATGCTTGACGGTTAAAAGAAATAACTTTGGCTTCTTCTCCAAGTGATGATTTTAGAATAGGAGATTATCAGCAATAGGCAGGCCAGCTGTGAAGAGTGATGAGACAGATAGACACCGCTCACATGGTAACACGGGTCTCCTCCGCCTCTCTGCAGGCTGAGACACACAATTCAATATGTCTAATCCTTATATCAGACAAGGAGTTGCTCTCTGCCATCTGTCCCTTCACTCTCCCACCTTGACAATCTTCAAACAAAAGAATGTGTGTCTTGATTCAGCTGATCATCCCCAGAGTCTCTGTCTGGATTTGAGGGGCTGATCACTTGTACAGATGTTTAAAAAATCGATGTCATAAAGCCCCTGAATACATGTTGAGTTAACACAAAAATATTATCAAATTTCTTGTGTGAGCAGCCTCAGTGTTTTCAGTGACTACAAGAGAAAATTGGAAAGTGGAAAACTAGATGAATAAAAATGTGTGTAGTTGGGATTGAAACAGACAACATCCATTGGGTCCAGACATTACCAAAGCAGTGTGATAAAAGACATATACATATCTTTATTTGGTCAGAAACAGTTTAAAAGTCCCTGCACTGGCCTGTTCCATTATCTCACAGATATACATATCATTAACTTTATAGATATGCCAGTCCATTCTCAGCAACTTGTTCCAGTCTGCTGGTTGTTTCTTATCATGCCTCAGACCAAATAAAGAAACACAGAGGCTGACAGAGCAATCAGGCGGCGACAAAACAACACAAGGGGAGTTTTTAGGGATTCTGTTTTTCTGCCTGAAACAAATGAAGCCGGCGGGGGCACTGGCTTACATCGGGGGACAGCTTGTCGCAGATAATGCTCTCATTTGGAGGGAAATTGACCCTGGGCATCGAAACAGCCAGGAGATAGGTTAGTCGAGCAAAAATGCATGTTGGACTTCATCAGAGCAAAAGATAGGACAGGAAAGAAAGAAAGAAAGAAAAAGAAAGAAAGAAAGAAAGAAAGAAAGAAAGAAAGAAAGAAAGAAAGAAAGAAAGAAAGAAAGAAAGAAAGACACGTCTTCACTGGCTAAAGGCTGTGATATTTTATCTTTAGTCTCAGGTTGTGCTCCTGACCTCATATTACTACTTGGACATTTAAAGATGTCATCCTTTGTGTTTAGTTTTACATGCTTTGACTTTGACATTTTGTTTAATGGCTATGCTGTGAACTACAACACCACAATGATAACCATTAAGCATTTCTCTCTCTCACCACAGCTGCAGACTCCTCTGAACCTTTCAGTACCACCTCAGCCACATGTACCTCAACTAGCCAGTCAAAGGACATGACAGCTGTTGACCTTCGCATTCTACCCAAGAGAGACAGAGAGCTTGTTGCAAAATATCCCTCATTTGGCCAATCAGGGACACGCACAGTTAAGCACACACTGTCAACAACACAAGCCTGCCAAAGTTCCTATTCTTTGTAAAAATCTAAATGCATCCACATCCCAAATCAGGTAAGTTAGAGATGTGAATCACATAGTGGTGTTAATGGACTGAATCTGTGTCAATAAATGATCAATTCAGTCACTCATCAGTTACGTAACACTGAATCCCATGACCCCCTACAGAGCAGTGAAACACAAGTTTGTACAAGTACATTCAACAGTCTTGGGATAATGGATGCAGGGTTAAAAAAATAAAACTATTGTGTTTGCAGTGTAATGTACTGTTGGCTGTTACTAATGGTTGGCATTTGGGCCCCAGTCACAGCACAGTCTATGACAATTTGATAATGTTCTGTATAGTACACACAAGTACTATTATTTGGCTTTGTATTACAAGACTCTGCTGCTGTCAACCTTTGTAACATTTCCTTAATGGCAGTGGTGCTGTGATTGATGCTACAACAATGCCCCGACGCACTCAGGCTGTGCATCCATCGCTGGGGGTCCGGGGCAGAATGGCAGACCATTCAGGGAGGATTGTTGGCTGACAACATGCGATGACCCAACCAGCTGAGCCAGCGCTCGCTCTGCACAGCTTGGTCCAACAATTTTGCCAAAGTATCTGACGTATTTGGGACTGGAATGCACTTTGTTGGTAAGACTGCTGATTGGAGCTGCAACCTGTGTGATACATATTAACATGATAGAAGCTCAGCAGCTAATTCGTATTTAATACTAACGGGTGGATTTGGAGTCGGTTTGCATAAATTCATTTATGGGCTGAAATCATCCACTCCAACCATTTACATCACAAAAAGCACATTCTATACAACTCAATACACACACACACAGTGACTCCCTGCACAGACCTGCAGCCATCTGCTTTTATTTGAAAATGTATGGTCGCTGGCCTCCACATAATTATTTCTTGTTTAATGACCAGAGGGAAAACGCAAACGCAAACGCAAAATTGTTTATTGTGATGTTGCGTCCATGCCTTGATTTGTAATCTATGTGCTCTATTTCTATGCTGCCGTGTTGCTGAATCTAATTGCTCTATGTCTGAGATGTTCCTCGAGAGCTGAATGGAACTCATTGTTGTCCCCTTGGAGCAAGTCCTTAAATATACTTTAGTTTACTCTTTCTTCTTTTGCGCTCTCTTGCTCTCACCAGCCCTCCTGTTCTTGCTGAGAGGCTTCTTCCAGTGCCAGTTTATTGTTGTCATATCTCCAACCAACACTTGCAAAGTCCACAATGTTGGGAATTTCCTCCAAATGTCCCGGTTATGTGCAAGTTCCAAATACAAAGGAACCTCCATGATTTTTTATCTGTCCATGTTTCTTGTGTCCTTCTTGTGTGGTTACTATGTGCTGTGCCCCAAAGATTAACCTGGTTGATGTTTGTGCACGACACAAAGCCCATTCTACAAGGCTCAAGGCTCCCTGACTGAATGGCTGAGGGAGAACTGCTCCTATTTGTCGGAATGAGGGCTAGATCTGGAGGCATGATAGCATGATGATAGCAGTGGACAGGAGGCGGATGGTGGCGTCTCATGTTATAGAGTTAGCGTGTGGCGGTTTGCCCCCCTCCTCTGCGTGCAGCCGGGGCCAAGCATTGGACTCCAAGAACAAGTGGAATCCTGGGGTGAAAATGAAAAAAAGGCCACACAGAAATAATTGACTATATATTGATGGACTAATACATTTATGATGGATTAAATTCAAAATCAATGAAAAATGTTGATAATTAACATCTTGCATTACTTGTGGCTGGTTGGTGGTTATTGAGTCCTCTTTTCACAAAAAGAGTGTATACATATAGTTGCTCAATGTAAAACTGCATATTGATATTGGAGCGATAGGAATCAAATTTATAAAGTGTATGTATAAGCATTTACATATAAACATCTCTTCTGGATTCTGTAAGGCAATGACATTTAATAAGACATATTTTCCTGCTTTCTGCGCTTTGTAAATATTATACTTGAATCTTTCAAAATAAAATACAACAGTAGGTTGAAACCCATGTCTGTGTGTGCTGCCATTAACCATCAAAGTTGCTCCATCATCAAACCTTTCAGTCAATTTATGCAACACATTTACTCGTTAATACTCCCCTGTGCCCATTAGCTTCATTTAAGCTGTGTAATAAGTGCCACACACCCATCCTCTTAAGTTGCCCACTGATTACATTTACATGCACACCAATCCCCTGATTAGTGTAGGTAATCAACTTTGAGTCATTTTTCAATTCAGTCCGCGTAGTACCAAGAAATGAAATCTCGCTTACAACACAAGTGGCTGTACTGATCATTGTAGAACCAGATCACAACACAATCAGACAGTTTTCCAGTGATTACATCAACATTAGTATGTTTGGAAATGACAGTAACAATTAAATAGACAATAAGCCCAACATAAAATCTGCCTGTCTGTACAATAATTACAGACAGTTGAGTTGCAGTAATAAGTTGATGCTTATTCTGATTAATAAGTAACTCATTTAAGATGAGATTTAAGACATTTACAGCAACGTCTTTAGTCCTGGTATTAACTGTATCAAGATAGAATTCTTTATATATATTCAAGACAACTCCAAACATCCATTTCACTTAACAAGGTACACGTAAAAGGTGACAAGGGTGTGTGTGTGTGAATGTGTGCGTGTGATGGCATATATAGTAAGGATACTATTTTTAAAACAAGCCAAATTGTGCTTCCTGTGTGTGTTGTGGATGGTACTTGTAGGTGTCTCTAATGGTGTGTGCACAACTTTGCACTGAGGGTTTCAACTAATGAGAGGGTGGTGGTGTGGGAATGTGTGTGTGTGTGTGTGTGTGTGTGTGTGTGTGTGTGTGTGTGTGTGTGTGTGTGTGTGTGTCACTGAGGTTGTCCAAAAATAGTTTCTGTCTGTATGTGTATGTATTCAGATACACCCACAACTGTGCAGGTGACATTTAACTAGTGTGTGTGCATGTATATAAGCAACCAGTGTGTGATATTTAACTAGGGGACTGGTTGGTGTTTGGTTAAGCAGGCAGAGCGTGCCTGCAGGGTCCTCCAGGGTCCGGACTGCTGTGATCCCATCACACCAGAACCGCCGACACGCTCCAGAATATAAAACCTCCAATGTACTGCTGAAACCTCATAGATCCACAGTGAAGAAATGCATTCAATCAATCAATTTAGCCACTGATACTTCCCACAAGCTACTTCAGAAAAGCTGTGTGATCTTTATGCTCGAGTCATTGCTTTGATGTCTTATTGGATCACAGTTTCAATTAATAAACTAAGAGAGTCAGTGTAAAATTGGAGATATGAGGTTTGTCAATTTGTCAATTTGTATTCAGACGAAACCAGGCCAGACCAACTCCAAATATTAAACAGCGCGACGAGGTGTGTCTCCTGTGGTGATGCAGTAAAGTGAATTACAGAGCCCCTAAATTGATGTCGGTGCCTAATGGACACCAGGCCAGCGTGCACTCCACACATGAAGTTCCTCTGAGCCAGCAGGTTTCTCACTTTGAAGTTAAGTTGAAATAATGCCTTTCTTTTAGCACCAAATAACAAGTTACTAACAGGAAATAGTGTGTTGCCAACTTTAAATAACTTAAATTGTTTTCACCCAGTGTGCCCAGCAATGCACACTTAGTACAATACATTATTTCTCAGCGACACACATTCATATCTGTGGGCCACTGAGCAGCTTCAGTGAAGAAAGTTTACCTCAGCAGCAAAGGAAAGGAGAGAACATTTGTCATTTTCTTTCTTCACAAATCATTTCCTAGCGACTGCAGGCTGCCTCTTTAACCTCCAGACTACCTATTTTATTTTTTTTACAATCTGTTGCAGGCAAGATTTCATAGGTTTATGGCACAAAGGCTGTTGTCAGGTTGAATTCCAGTAAACTCTCAATGTTTTCTTATGAATGGTTCCCAGGGAAAGTATGTGTACGTGCTATAAGAAATTCTGATAGAAATGTGCTGCGGAGATGGCGAGGAAGACGATGGAAGGAAATAGAGGGAACAGCAGGAAAAGATTAAATGCGAGGGAAGAAAACAAGAGTAAGAGGGAGCTGTGGTGATTGAGATACATTTCCATTTAGATGGGAGGGCATAGTATTCTTCTGAGGAGAGGGGAAGCATTTTGATGTGACTCGTTTTACAAAAAATGGCAAAATAGAGCATTTTACATCTGCATGAGTTTGAATCCAAACTTTTTAAGGAATATGACATCAAACTTTTCCCAAACCCCTAGACTTGACCCCCTGGGCAGACATCAGAAAGAAGCAGTAATGTAATCTTGTTCTGAGAGAGAGGGATGTGAAATTGAGGTGATTATTTCATCTCTGTACGGGGTGTGTGTGTGTGTGTGTGTGTGTGTGTGTGTGTGTGTGTGTGTGTGTGTGTGTGTGTGTTTTCTTAGAGCTACCTTCAGGCTTTGTGGGTAACCAGCAATTCCAACATTTCAGAGAGTGTAATCATTAGCTCTCTCCATGTTCTCACAGCAGACTGAAACAGCTTCATGCACTCAAAGGGGGATTTCCATTTTGTAAGATGCTTTAGCTGGTTTACACATAAAGGTGACGCACACAAACACACACAAACAGAAGAAGACACAAAGACAACGCGTGCATGGGAAACAAACAAGGCCCGGGGCACTTTTCAAATCATCTCACCCCAGAGGAAAAAAGAGAAAAGAGAGATTTGCAAATTGGACTAAAGAAGCCAAATGCAGCCACATTCAGCATAAGGAGAATAATAAGCAGACTGTGTTATCTGAATCGCCCTGATACAGGAACGTCCTGTCTGTGATGATGGGATGTGGTTGCTTTTAGCGCATCTTCCTGTGCAGTGGCAAAAAAATGTCAGATGTGTCGTGACAATGCTGGCATTTGATTGTAATTAATGATAAACAGAGTGAGTCTGAGTCTGAGTCTGAGTGTGTGTGTGCAGACTCATCGGCAGTTTTGTGGACCTTAAGGTGGCAGGGGTGCATTTCAGCGTCATCACCTGGTCTGTACAGTTAAAAAGGGATTTTATTTAGCTCGCAAGATGAATGCGGAATAACTGCTTTCTACAATGTGACAGCAGCTAAACATGGTGTATTGCTGCGAAATCAGATTGTAATAAAACATATTGCAGGAAGAAAAACACATTTCAAACAAACCTGTTTCAAATTGTTTTGGGGAGGTGATTTCCTCTGTGACCGTAGATGTAATTATTGTAGAAGCTGCGCTCGTTTCTTTACAATTGATGGCCGGCAATTGCTCACTGACTACCGCCACAACCACCCCTCCTCCCCCAAACTGACTTCACAAATGTGCAGGCCGGGCTCAGAGTGGAGCTGTAACTGGGTACAGAAATGAAGGAACAAAAAGAATAACTGGCTAAGATAACGAAAGGAAAATTGGAACTCACTCAGGAGCTCACAACCTCACATCAGGAGCAAATGAAAATGGGCTTGTTAAATATAGAGGGTAATTATAGCCAATGTGGGAATCGGTGTGACTGATTGGTCCCTGAGGATCATGTGATAGACAGGAGAAGGAAATGTGTATGGAGGCATTTTGTAAGTGAGACTTGGTTCATTTGCCTATCTATTGAATTATTGATACTAATAAAGACCGGCTGTGACAAAGCAAAGATCCACAGAAACATTTAGTTCCTCCTGAACTCGTGTAAGTTGGAGCCAGTTAAAGCATCAGTTACAGCTGAACCCTTAGAGAAATACATCTCAACAAAATAAATGTATGAGTCAATTTCTACATAAACTAACCAGAGGCAGCAGTGCCTAATGGTCTAATTGAAATAAAGTAATACATTTTAGAAGTAACAAATGAGTTCCGATTTCTTATTCATCTGCCAGTTAAATCATGGTGATATACATTACAAAGGTCGTCTTACCTACTTGCATCAGCACAAGTCTTCATCCTGACAAAGGTGTGCAGACCGTTTTAATACGTCTGAAGGCTGCGCAGCAACACAATTTGATGCTGCTGTATGGCATATATGAATCAGCTAATAAATACGAGGCTGCTGGATTAAATGACAAAGGTTACAAGGTCAAACGAGGCTGTAGTAAGTCGTTACACTTAAATGGCGATTCAGTTAAGGAACACGTGACGGCTGCAGGAAGAGAGAGTGTGTGTGTGTGTGTGTGTGTGTGTGTGCGCACATTCTTGAGAACATACGGTCACTTTGTCTTAACCCAAGAAATTCCTGCAATTTCAGTGTTGTTTCAATGTTTTCATTTTTCAAGTACCCCACTGCATGAATTAGCATATTAGTGAAACCATAGCTGCCTGAAATACATTTCCCTCAGCTACCCATGGGTTTAGGAAAATACGTGGATTTTGATTTCAAAACATTTAGTTAAATCCTGTATTCATTTGCCTAATTAATTCCCTCATTAGTAAGTGATATGTTTAAATTATGGCAGTGGTTATGCAGCTCCAGTGCTTCTTGCTTCTGTCTCAGTGATTCTGTTTCAACATATGCTGAGTTAACACAGATGCCAGTGCAGCTCAAACCTGATCTGTGCAAATACATGAAGTAATGTGAATCCATCATTTTGTAATTTTCAGGGCGCCTTGATGTAAAGAATGTGGTGGAAATAATATGATGTCCTCACTACTTCTTAGAATAGCCCGGAGTTGCTAGTTTCCACCATCATGTAGCACAAAGTTCGTACTGCAGTTTGTTTTTCCCTAATTATAGAATGGATGAAGCAGTAATTTACAGAGTTGCCAGGGAACGAGTGTAATGGAAGTGTTTGAGATGCATCCGTCATGTTTCAAGGTGGCTCTCTGTCACTACCTGTCCACTGCCTTTGAAAATTTAAAAAACCTAATCTCTATTCTGTTGAATCTTCTGGCGTAACTACAAAGTGATGACTTTATTAGCACCGATAGAATCTTCGAATTCTGTCTGTTTTAAAAGATGGCCCGCTTTGAACATGTCGTTTCAAATTCTATCTATTCTTTGCATAAAATATCGACTGCTTTTGTCTCCTTTATTTCTGTCCTATAGGAAGTTGATTCCCTTTTTCCTGAGATTTGAAGGAGGGAGACAGAGCAGTGCACTGTGAGAATAATGCATCAAATGATAACAATCTCCATACACCAAAAGGCTCTTTTGTTACTGTTAATCATTTGGAGCGAGTGTGTGGTTTGTGAGTGTGTGATGTGTGTGGTCCTCTGTATAATGATGATGCCATCATTTCCCCATTTTTCCTGCTTGAAGGTAAATCAAGAGCAAATGGGGAAGAAGAGGAGATTTAAGTTGGAACAAAGAAAAAAGTTGGACCAATGGGATATTGAACTGGAATTCTAGATTCTTGTTAGACTGGTTTGACTAGCTAGTTAGCATTATGTTGCTAGTTAGTATTACATTGAAGCTGGGTTTTTTTTCATAAATTGAACTGACCGCCCAAGATGATCAGACACTCCAGGTTTCTCTGGACGGGCCAAGGTGATGAATGGAAGTCAGATTGATTTTGGCACGATCTCACAGCGTCCTCAGTGTATTGTGTCATTGAAAGGATAGGCCACATACTGACACCTCTGATTCCTGGTGATCTGCTCTTGGCTCTGAAGCCGGCGGACAGAAACGTACACACACAGAAGGAGCTTGACAAGGAGGGCACAGGTACAGAGGACGGAGATGATGAGGACAGAACGAGGAAAGCTAAAAGTGGAACTGGAGGTGAGAAAGAACAAAAAGCAGATGACAGGAGATGGAAGGTGGGAAGGAAAAGAAAGAGAAGAGGAGGAGGGGAGGAAGCAGTGAATAATTGTTCTTACACATTCATCCATTATTAATTTGATTGGAGTTTGCCATTATGGGGCGAAAGGTGAATGGGGAGGTGACTCTGCAGTGGCAGTAAATCTGGTGTGGCACATTATATGAGCAAAATGCCAGGATACTGTGTGTGTGACCACTGGTCACTTCATGTCAAGGTAACAGTAGTTTTTTATGTGTTGTTTTTTCTATTAACATTAATTCAGAATCCAAATCTATACCATCATTACACATCAAACACAATCACATAAACAGTGAAAGGCTTTAGATTTGTTGTAAACTGTCGGAGAACTCCTCCAGGAAAACTACCAGGAAAGAACCTTTCCATAAATTGCCTGATCAGAGATAATGGCGGTTAACAGCAATCCCTTGACATTTCACTGGCCATCATGACTCATGCATTATTCTCTAATGTCTGATACTGATGTCTTTGGCCCTTTGACAGTGCTTAGAGCCTTTTATCCCTTGTTGGCAGTTAGGCGCCCCAAAATTGACAAGGATCAAACTAAGTGTTGCCCTTTGCGGGGGCTGGATTTCTTCAAAAGGAGTCGGCCCACGGTCACATTACTGCACTGTTGTTACTACTGAAGGTTTGTCTTATATGTTTCTCATCTTTCTTCGCTTCTCGGTTTTCTTTTGTGACTCATCCGGTCTGCCGTCATCATGGATGTCTTAATTCCCCTAAGTCTGCCCAGAGCAGAGAGGACAGGGATGCTTACATTAGGGAACAGGATGCAGGAAATACGGACAGACAAATCCCTTTAGTGATTGGATGCTGCATGTTCATCCAGTAACAAAAACATATGTGACAAAGTGTCTGTCAGTGTCATTAATTTCTAATATAATGCAAGGAAAAATTGTATTGCAATGAGGCCTACAGTTTCCATTTTTATTTAAATTTAAATTTAAATCTGAAGTATGAAAGGATTTAATTCTAAATAACTGAATCTGTTGCTTCCATTATAATGGCTTGGTCTTCAAAATGTATGGTCGTTTCACCTCTAAGTGGTCCTTGGTTTTGAAAGGGAATTTTCACATAATCAGATTTTGGTTGAATGAAATCTTGGCTCCTTCAACATGTAAAATAAAAGTGTTATTGATTTTGCTGAATTTTCATAAAGCCCCAGTATTGCCACAATCTTTGTCAATGACCTCTACCAACAAAAGCTTGTCTTTTTCAAACTTCAGTCAATTTCAGTAAACTAATCACAATTCTAACTAATTCAGTTTTGAATTAATTATCTATCATTGCTTTAAATATTATATAAATCCAAGTAAGAGTCAGGCGTAAGAGTGAGTGAGAAACAGGACCGTAGGATTGAAGCATATGAGACGCACCTTCCCACGGAGGTTGTAAAGGTGCTGAAAGTGAAAGTGAAGATGGGCTAAGGGGCCAAATTTGTGTTTTCAGATTGGACTCGTTGGTGAACAGGACAGTGGATCTCCATCTTACACAGGCACATTGACTTGGCTGTATATTGTAGCCTACTGATGGAGAGAGCAGGACGTGTTAGGTCCTGAGCACTCAAACTGGAGCCATTAGGGATTCTTTGTACAAGGCCTTTCTAGTAGCAAATAGCTTCCCCATTGGTTAAGCAATTCAGCAAATTAAATTGTAGTCATAATTGCATGATGGCTTCTTGCCCTCCCCACATTTCACACTTTTCTTTTTTGTCCCCTTTTCCTCACCTTCCAGCCTGATTGACAAATAGAAGCTGCAGCCTTTTGGACTGATTGTTCCTTTACACAGGTATTGATTTCAGTGCTAAAGATCACCCGTGTAAACAATTCTACATTTAGACTGAAATGTCCAACTTAATATCTTGACGAAAGCTTTGATTTTTCAGTGACCAGCTGACCAGCTACAGCTGCCCAATTCAGTTTTTTGGCTATTTTCCCTCACAATGTATTGGATTTCTACACACCTCTTTCCCTCAGACAGACAGAATCATGTCTCCTGTCTCCCTTTTTCTTTGCACCATCATTCTGTTGACCAATGATGTGACTGTTACTTTATGACCCAGCAAAAGGGCCATTGATACCACTTTACCATTGATTTCTCCCCTCCCCTCTATTGCTTTAAAATCTCTATGGACCTTAACTCCTTCTCCCGCTGGACTCATATAAAAGTTGGGGGCACAGAAAATAAATGAGGTCAGCCTGATCCTGCGGTCAGGGGTAGAAATTCATAAAATAAATAATTAAATAAATGCTCACAGCCATTTGTTGTCCTGGGGAAATTTTGTTTTTGACAAAGAACCAAAATTGTCGACAGATTGTGTACACTTGGACAACAATCCAAACACAAATGTTAAACACACTTTACAGCTACAGAAGATATAACTTGTAATCCATGTATTATGTTTGTTAAATAAACACCCATTATGATCATTATTTTTGTCTTAAGGCAAAGAATTTAACCATATGATCCACTGCATTCTACAATTTGCCAGGTTTCTTGATCTAAAATAAAACATTGACCTTTAGGGGGGAAAAATCTGATCTATGAAAACAAAATCATAGCAACCAAGAAAATATTATTGACTATTTCGTGCCCTTTTCTTTTCAAGCATTGACATTTTGGATGATGTATACAACTAATCTTTATCTTACTTGTGACATACTTGTACATATCCTGTTTTTTCAGGTTATTTTGACTGATTTTTATAGTGTGATACAATTGGGAGTAGGTGTTAAACATTAGCAATTCTAAAAAACTTGTCGATGGTACTTGGTCAACTAATTAATTTGTTGTTTCTGAGGCACAGACGCTGCATGTAAATAAGGATCCAATCAACAACAAAGTCTATAATAATTGTACAGTGTAATGATAACCCAAAACATCAGAAAATGTTTATTTTGCTCATAGATCTAAAATTAAAACATAGTACTGACTCTGGAGGTTTGGTTAGGCTTAAAGCGGATGAGGCGCTTATCTACATTGGGGCCACCTTTTCTAAAAATAAAAGCACTCAGTCTGGCACTTCAAGTCATTTTGGATAAAAGTGACTGCTAAATACCATTTAGTATATTGTATTGCTCCCATTAATGCAATATGGACCTCACTCTCTCACTGTCCATTGACTTCATCCATTCCCAGTGGGCCATCTATCTGTCCATTGACTGCCATTTAGTGTCAACAGGGCCATAACTCGTTAGCAGAGTGACGTTTAGACATTCAGCAGCTCGTTACGAAGGCCAGGGGTTAGATGGCTGTAGAGGGGACACTTCACTTGCTCGCTTTTCCCCTCACTGTCAATTTATCTGCTTTTCTCTTTCACACACTTTCTGTTTGTCTCAGTCCATTTTTGTCTCTTCACTTAACCTTTGACCCCATTTTTCCTCCATGTCTTTCTTTATCTCTGTGAATTTATTTGTGGTATTTGCAGTATGTGGTAACTCACTGGCTTGAGCAGCACATTTAGGAATTCTTTGTCGATATGTCCTAATGTCCTCTCACTTATTGTCCGAATTCTTCTGTGAGTTTTAGAGACTTTGTGTCTCAGAGCCTGGAGACAAATGTAGTGATACTTGAGCAGACACCTGCTTTTGTACCACTGATGTTCAATGTTTTCTAACCTGGAGTCCTTTAGCTTGCAGCATCAGAACTGTAATGAAATCTTATCACTGACTCAAGTTACAACTTACTGCAGCTACTTCACAGTAAATGAGTTCCATCTGCACGTCACTGAAAAGCATTTACCGTGTAGCTGTCACTCTAGGCCAGGGGTGGGCAAACTACGGCCAGTGGGCCGTAGTGTGCCCACCCCTGGCCTAGGTTGCGTGTGGTTGCGCTTTTTAATGCGGCCCGTCAAATATTGGTACAAATACGTGAGTACGTACGTTGTCTCCTACATTGCATAATCCAGTGGTTCCCAACCTCTTTCTGCAGGGAGAGACAGGTGTCGCGTCTCGCTGCGTGCGTGGCGTGCGTGCGTGCGTGCGTGCGTGCGTGCGTGCGTGCGTGCGTGCGTGCGTGCCTTCTTAACTAGCGAAGTGAAGCGGCGCCAATCAAAAACAACAACCAGGCCGACAAGTCGCAGTAAAAACAGAGAATCAAACTTGATAAGAGAGGATACAAACACATTGAGCAATAATGTTATCTGGACTTTCATTCTCCTGCTGCAATATGAAGAAGTATTGCCTCATTCATTTGCCTTGTCAACTTTGCCGACCCCTGCTTTAGGCCATCAACTGCTAAATTTGTGTTGGATTAACAAATACGTCTATTAGTTTTCAGTCAGTTAGCATTTGATGGTAGATGGTTCTGAGATCCGTCTGCCAGCTCTGTGGTCCTTTGAGGGCAGTAGTGTTGATTAAAAAGTCTAACTGCAGATGAAACTGTGGTTGTGCTCTTTGGTTGCCCGATACGCTCTGTGTTTCGTAGCGTTAATGAGGGGTGTTGTGAGAGTGGCCCCATCCTTCTCTTTTCCACCTTCTTAATGGGATTGCCCTTGAACTTCTTTGGCTAGTTGTTTTCAGATCTTTCAGTTAAATAGCAGAATTGACCATATTAGCTGAAGTCGCGGCTACCTGAGAGTTCAGCCATCTGTGAAGACAGATGTTCTGAACTCTGTACAAAGAGGCGGCATGGCTCAGGATGGTAGGTCGGCCGGGGATTGGAAGATTCCTGGTTTGATCCCTGGCTCCTTCCCGGCTCCTCCAAACTGCTCCTGGTGTGCAAGGATATGAATGGGTGAATGTGAGGTCATTGTAACTTTGGATGAAGGGTAATGTAATGTACATTTCTTGCATAAAGAAACTTAGGTGTAATTACATTTGTCTTCCCTCTCTTAACTCTTCAGATTTTTCTGTATTTTCTCTGTACATTTGACAGCATGGCTTCTTAATTAGAACTACACGTCTAGCAGTCTGTCGCTGTTCCTCACACTAGCCTTCCTCTCTCATTTTCGCCAACTCTTCCTCCCTTTTATACACAATCCATACCTTCTCTCTCTCTCTCTCTCTCTCTCTCTCTCTCTCTCTCTCTCTCTCTCTCTCTCTCTCTCTCTCTCTCTCTCTCTCTCTCTCCTTGTGGTTGGACCTCTTGCGAGTGGATGTTATTTATTTAATTTTCATAAATCTCTCATGTCCTGCCTTTGATCTCACCCACCTGCAAATTGAAATCACCCTGGTTTGTTTGGCTTATTTTATTTCAAAGCCAAATATGCATCAGTGTATGCTAAGCTGATGCATTCTGCCACACAATCCTCTCAAATGTCTGTTCCTCATGTAGGACGCAGAGAAAACAATTGTCATTGCAAAAGCCTCAAGGGTGCTACGGTACAGGTGAACCATCTAGCTGAGGCTCTCTAAGGACCTTTTTCAAGTCATGAATGAGCTTAAAGTGAGTCACTCCTCTGTGTAAAAGCTCTTATGTGCCCCACTTCCCTCAGCCTGGTTGTGCCTGCATCCCCCAGGAGTACAGGTCAATTGAATTTAAAAAAAAATCTCTACTGGTCTCACACACCATCATCTCGTAATACCTGAGTAACCTGTGTAACCAGTTCATTATGTACATTTGTTCCAATACACGGTAACCCTCTAATGAAAACCTTTCTATATCATAACGTTCAGAGCGTAGAGGTCTTGATTTAATGCATTATATTGAAATGATATTGTAATGTTAAAAATGCCTCTCTAATTGAATGCACCATGAAGCCACTATTGTGTTAAAGCCTCAACAATTGATTTGCTGTTGGCTCAGTTAGTGTTCTGTGCAGTTTGTGTTTTTGTTACGTTCTCTGCAGGAAGGATGAAAAGCAGAAAGGAGAAAGGGAGTAGGATGCTAAGAAGGAAAGGATGGAAGAAGGAAAGAAGAAGGTACAGTAGGTCAATATGGGAAGGAGCTAAGGGAAGATAGGATAGGAAAGAGCAACAATAACAAGGGGAAGGTGTTGAAAAGAAGCACAGGGTAAAAAGTGTGTGTGTGTGTGTGTGTGTGTGTGTGTGTGTGTGTGTGAGAGAGAGAGAGAGAGAGAGAATACAAGGGGGTGGGAGGGTTATTATATAAGAAAAGAATACGTGTGTGAGATGATGATGTGTTAGGGTGTGTTTTAGACACAGAAGGGGTGAAGGAGAGGCGAGAACTTTTAACCATGACCACCCAAGCGCGTCCATTGATTCCACTCCTCACTTACTGAAACACAAAGCAGACAGAATGTCAATCAATTGCACTCTTTTCTCCTTTGCACACCTCTTTCCTTGTACATAATTTTCCACTTTCCTCTTTTTTTCTGCACGGGGGATCGGCCATGTCCATCCTTCACTGGAGTTAATATCATGTCGTATTCATTTTCTGCCTGATTTCTATTTCTCACTCCTCTTTCTATCTCCACTGAGTCCCCTGTTAGTGATTCAACAACCCTCCATTTGAGGTCAAGACCAATATTAAGCCTAACAGCCTGTGTGTAGGCTAGGGAGCCACCAGTGGACGATCACAGACATTACATCAATAAAAGCCTACACCTGCCTAGCAAAACTGCAGATCATGTATAATTAGTTTTATAGCTAATGGTGGAATACGCTGCGAAGGAAAATGGAAGTAAATGATCTATTTCATTTAAGAGTAAAACTGGAAGTACTACTTATTTGCCATCACCACTCAACTCTGTGGCTTTCTACTCCTAAGAAAAACTGGTAACTTGCCAATTCTAGAATAATGGAGGTGTTGTAAAGTGGTTGAAATTGTTCCTGGTAGCGGAATGTAATTTTACTGCAAACTGACTGGATCCTTTGGACTGTGCAACGTTTCAAAATGTACAAATCTCTTGTTATCACTTCATCTGCATTCTTCTTCCGTAGTTATTTTTTGAATAATGTAAAAAATAAAGAACCACATAAGCATATTGTGAGAGACGCCTGTAAGGCCTGTCAACCTGCACAACCTGCAGGTGCCGAGACATCACACAGCTGATGAGTGCAAACAGAACTTTTTTAAACAAATCCCAACTGGGAAAGTGCTGCAGTAGTTTAACAAGTTTACTCTAAAAAGTGTTACTCTCCTTATACATGATCCTCAAAGAATGGGAGAGGTTTTGGTTGAAAGTCAATTATTGATCTAAAATTCTGTACACCATTTGGGAATAATAAGTGATTTAACTGCTCAAAAATATCTGCTCTTGCTTCACCTCTGTCCTCTGTTCCTCACCTTTGCATCCCCAGGGATGGTGGAGGTTTCCTTCAAATATCAATACTTTGTCTGATGAGAATGTGAACATTTGAAAATAATCCCTTTTGATTTCCCATATTGTAAACACTTGAATTGCAACGATAATAAGGCATGTGGATTAACCTACACTACAGAAAATGATTTTGAAAATATACTCAGCTGATAAGAGAAGCACAGAGAAAAAAATCTGTGCTGTGACTGAATATTTGCACTTGTTTTATTTCCCCTGTGAATAAAAAGATCATATTAACACCATTGATAATTATTACCAAAAGAGCAAAAGTCATGGTTTTGTTTGTCTCCTTTGCTTTCTGCTCCTCTGTGTGGAGTGGATCCTAGTGTTTACCATTTAACCATTTACCTGTTTTCTTGTTAACTGATTGACCTGTTTTCCTGCTAATATGATGTTTTTTGCTATTGTTTACTATGTTTTTTGTAAGAAAACATCGCTTGTCTGCCTGACCTCGTTACATTTTTTGCATTTGTTACATTTTTCATTAAAGACTGCCTCTTCATCCACCTTTTTATAAGTCTGTCTGCATTCAATGTCAGTTCAATGTCTTCTTGAACTTCTGAACCCCAAACCTAACAGAAGGCACAAAAGAAAACGGCCTTCTCCTCGCATCAAACCCTTTTTCAAATGAAGATCTAGAATTGCTTTGGAAATGGTTGGACTGTTGGGCAGTGACCGGGATCTGGTGCTATACTTCTTGAGGCTAACCAACACCTGCTAGCTTCCTGCCTGTGTAGCAGTCTGCTGTTACTGATTCCAGCCCAGCCACGAGGGACGCAAACAGCCCCTAAGCCGGCCTCCACCCCAGCAGCTTCATTCCCTTTTACCAACAGCCCTGTCCAGCTCCGTTACCTTCGCCACTGCAGCTCCAGTTACCACACTGCTAGAATTGAAAGTACATATACCCGACTGAAGATTTGGTTCCCAGATTTCTGGCCATACTCGGGGTGTATCCCGGAGACAATTGCCTCATCTGTCTCTGGAGCTCAGGCCACCTGTCTTGCTTGATTCCCAAAGCTTGGGCCATCCACCCGAGCCGCCCGCCATGCCAGAATCCCCGAGCCTGGGCTATCCGCCGCAGCCATCTGTCCTGCCTGATTCACAGAACTGGGGCCGTCCCCTTGTGCCACCTGTCCTGCTTGCTTCCTGGAGACCTGCCCAGACCCCGAAGCCCAGGTCATCCTCCTGACCCTTCGAGCCTGCCTGGAACTCTGTCCCCGAGCCAACCACCTGGCCAGGGCGACAAGACAGGCACCCCCAACACCTTCCAAAGCAATCCACCCTGAGCAGCCTCCAGCACCCAGGCCACCTGCCTGAGCCGTCAGCCCTGCCCAGTGTCGAGCCCACAGGGTTTTCTGCTCACTTATTGCTGGATTAGTTGAGGGTTTGGAATGGATTCTCTGCCAGTGTTGTAGCCACTAGCCTGTTTCCCTGTTACCTGCCTGCCTGTTAATCTGTGGTTATCTTCACCTGGAAATGGACATTGCACTCGTATATATTCTGCCCTCTGACCATTGTTGGTGGTGCCTGTCCTTTTGGTATTTTGTCAAATTGTATGTTTTGTACGGCCACTTCACCCACCATTTTCAAGTGGTATATGCAGCTGAGTCCTTTTCCTGAACCCCAAATGTAGACAGGCACACGTTTTGACCTAGTGCATGCAATAATCATTTTTGTATTTATTTCACACTTGTACCATGTAGGAAGAGTTACAGCATAGTTCCTCGCTAGGCATATTGCCAATGTGACTCATGTAGAAATCCCTCTCACAGCGATTCTCAGACACAAAGGTGAGGTTTAAAATTGCTCACATATTTGAAAGGAGTATAGACGGAGGCAAACTGTCCTGTCAAAACAAGTTTATGCCCTTTTTATATCTTCTGTATGTAATGCCAGATTTGTATATTGTGGCAGGACCGAATAGATTTGACCCAAGACAAGACAGTAAAAATGAAAGGCAAACTTTACTGAAGCAGTAAAAAAGTTGGTAAGAGTTTGTAAACAGTGTGTGTCAAAAATTGATACAAAAATACAAAGGGGCACAGATAGGCTTGCAGTCACACACAGACGGGCAGGAGTACAAAGCGAATTGTGCTGAATCGAAATCTGAGGCAGGCTAAGGTCAAAAACTGGGCAGCGGTAATAGGCTGACGTACAAAGAGGCTACTAAGGTCAAGACTAAACAATCGGACGAACTGACAATAACCAAGGCAGAAAGACTCAGGTTGAGGTGCTGGTTAAGACTCTGGGGAAATGGGCAGGTGCATATGCAGGATGTGTGAGGATCAGGTGATCAGGCTGAGGTGGAGGGCAGGAGTTCATGGACGGGCTGGAAATGATAGCGAAGATAGAGAAAAGACGTATTAACTCGATAAATTATGGCTGGAGTCGGACAAAACAGGTGTCTTCATTCTCTCTCACCACTTCCATACATTTCTTCTTGTCTATTCTTTTTCCATTTTCTCTTCTATTTTTTGAAAATCTCCTTTTTCTCCTCCCAACAAATCCCTGCCTTGTTAACCACCTGTCCATCCTTCCATCCCTCCTGATGTCTTGTCTTCATCCTTCTTCTTCCTCTTCCTTCACTTTTCTCTCCATTTGTCTTTGATATGTTCTCCTCACCACTGGTAATTAAATGTACTCTCTCTCTCTCTCTCTCTCTCTCTCTCTCTCTCTCTCTCTCTCTCTCTCTCTCTCTCTCTCTCTCTCTCTCTCTCTTCAACCTTTACCCTGCATTTAACCTGCCCCCGCTGTTTTTCCCTCTCACTGTGTCTTTCTACCTCCCTCTCTCTCCCTCTCTCCACGGAGCTCCACACTAATCATGCACTGTACAGATCCACGGGCCCGCAATTCCACTTCAAAGGGCAGCCATTTCCTCCTTGTCTGTAAGAGGACATGTCATCCATGCCTGCCTACCTACAGCAGAGAGAAAGAGAGAGAGAGAGGGAGAGAGGGAGACAGAAGGAGGAAGAGAGGCAAAAGTTGAGAGCATGTACTCCAGGAGAAGCGAAGAGGTACTGCAGCTCCTGTGGGTGGCACTTTGGCAGATGAATCACATCAGCGCAGACATGTGCTTTTGTTAAGTACTTGTTAAAAGTATGTACGCACACATCTGTCATAGGAAGAGAACATGTCAGCGCTTCACCGAGCTGAGAGTTGATGGAGAGAAACAGGAAGAAAAAACAGGCCAGGTCACTCAAGACTCTTTTCATCGCTTTCAGCAAAAGCTTTACCTTGTGGTTTCTGTTTGATTTCTGTTCTGCTGCCTTGCCGTCCTCCCTTTTCTCTCACAGTCCTCCTCCTCCTCCCTTCCTCGCCTTTGCAGCCTACGGGAGGAGTGCGTGGCGAGTGAAAGGGGAGAGCAAGCGGCGTGGCATCTTCTTCGTCCCCATCTCCCTTGCTCTCTCTCTCTCTCTCTCTCTCTCTCTCTCTCTCTTTCTCTCTCTCTCTCTCTCTCTCTCTCTCTGTCTCTCTCTCTTTTTTCCACAGCATGAATTAAAGTTGCATGTCATGCCGCCATTGTTGGGATAATAAGAAAAGTTATCTTCAAAGGGTTCGGGTGGCTCGAGAAGAGAGAGAGCCGCGGGGGCGGGGGTGCAAGAGTGTGTGTGTGGGGGGGGGGCTTCCTCGTAATGCGTGAAATTACACCTGCCACTGTCCTGCCTGTCTGTGTACTGCTAATGTGCGCGTGTGTGCTTAGCCATTGCATTTCTCTTATGTGCTCGCCTGCTGTGTAAGCACTGATGTGTATGGAAAATAGGGAGCAAACACTCATTCACACATTCATACACACACACACATTTACTAGACATTCCCCATTCGAGTGTGTGTCGTCTCAAGCTATATTTCTGCCAACTCAATGTACAACACTATATTCTTATTAACGCTTCCAATTCTTATTAACAGGCAGTTCCAGATAGCAAGTTAATTAACTCTCTGCCCTGGTTCTCCCCTGGCTATCAGCGCACAGGTAGCCTTTCATGTTGCTACCACGCGATAGAGGGAATCGAGTGGGAGGGCTGGGGCGAGCGAGGAGGAAGAGGTAAGGTGTGAGGAAGAAGAAAAAAAAAAAAAGAGCGGAGGAACAGGAGGCATATGCAGCGGGAGAGAACAGAGGCGAGCGAACGGCGAGGAAAGCCAAAGTAATGGCAGAAGAAAGGGGTGAGGCGGAGGGAGAAAGAGAGAACATGAGAGGTGAGAGAAAGAGGGAGAGAAAGAGAGAAGGGGAGAAGGCAAGGATGGAAATATGAGCTAAATTGGATTTGGATGAGAAACCGCTGAGAGGGTTGTAAGGTGGCAGGGGCAATGGATAGAATGTGAGGAAGTTTTATTTTTCTTTTAAAATTTCTCCGTTCTCTCTTTTTTTTTTATCACCGCATTCCAACACCTGTTCAGAGCCGGCGGGAAATTAAACAAACTGGGGTGGAGGAGTGGAGGAGCAGAGGGGGCGAGCTGAGGATGCAGAGCACTTGGAATCAAAGAGGGTTAAGGTTTTGATCTCTAGTGAACTCTATGCAGTCAGACATCCACATCGTTGTCTTGTACAGTGGAGGCTGTAAGGACACTGGTGGAGAGCTGGGGACTGTAATAGTTTAGGCCTGATCATGTGCCTTTGCTAATGATTATGACATGAGGGAACATGAAAGCCAGAAAGCACCTTTATAGAGGCAGTATTACGTACTAACCAAATTGTACATGGGGCATCATATATACAGTACATATCCCATTGAAAATGTACTCCTCTTGTCACAAAGCTTCTGCTATTTCTGAAGTGATAAGTGCATGTTTGATGTTTGATGTGTGTGTGTGTGTGTGTGTGTGTGTGTGTGTGTAGCTTTTTGTTTGTTTTCACATGACGGAACAGAAGGATTTATCCAGTCAAGTCAAGTACTTTGCAATATTTTTCTTTTCCGTTCCTCTAGTGCTCTTTAAAGAAGAGGACGTAAACAACTCTCGGCCTCCCTCCATATTCGATCTTTTTCAGAGCAGATATAAAATTTCACAAGTCAGCGACAGCCGAGTCCCGAGTAGGTTACAGCGACAGCCGAGTGGGTTTAACCTGACATGCAATTACAGCAGAATTACACATGGCCACCTTATAATTGATTTCTGTGATCGCCGCCTGCTCTTCTTACTTTAACATTCAATTAAAGTGTTATTCTTACAATTTCCACAATATGGGAAAATGGAAAATGGAAGGGAAATTGGAGCATTTTGGAGATATTGAGCGTTAACTTAACAAGACCGTATGTGTTTGAATGGAGGGTAGAATTTCAGCGTCTATGTTTGTCAGAGTTTGCTGCTTGTAGATCAACTGTTCTCATCATCTCTTATGACTGAATATCAGCGAACACATTCTTTGTACAGGACATACATAATTTATGTATTCCGACTTTCCAATCATTCATCACTGACTTTTAATATGAAGCGATTTTGTGACTCTTTCTGTGCATATAGAGAGGTTTGACTGGCTTTATATTGCACCATTTTACATAAACAGCTGAGCCAAGCATTGAATGTTACGGCCCAATGTTGAGCGATTTAGCTGTCAAAACATTAAAATGAGAGTCTTGATATGCAATCTGGATAAAAAACATATTCTTTTACAGTGCTTTCACAGAACCCTGTACATACACACAGAGTCACTTGGTAATTATCCCTTAAAGATTGCAGAACAAACAATGCAGTCTTATTTTTGTCCAACTGCGCTGGAGCTCAGACTCATTAAAGATATGCTCGGTGGGTCAGGCAATGTACAGCTCAATGTCTTAACATTCTAATTTTCTCACAAATTGTGTGTTTTGTTGTTGCATTACATATTCAGCTCATCGCCGTCTGTAAAAATCCGTTCTAATCCCATTATCACAATTGTTCAACCTTTGATTTGTTTATACGCTTTCCTGCTGGGAACCTCACTATGTGTTCATTTCTACAGCTGGACAAAGTTATAACAAGGGTCCCTCAGCAGGAGCTATTTAAGTAGCAGAGAAGGATTTCAATTTACTTTCCCGGTACACATTTCTACCAGTTGGTCACTGTTTGCTGTAATATTGTCTATCCTCGATAACAAAACACTGCCTCCATTTATCCACATATCCATCAATTTTCTACCCTGTCTACACCTGTGCAGGGTCACGGGGGGGCTGGCCCCTATCATAGCCACATGGAAATGCAGACTTATAGATCAGCCTACACTCTACAAGATAGTTAATATAATTTACCCAAAACAATGGGCAATTAAGGGCAAACACAAATCAGGTTTTCATTGAAACATGTTGTAGAAAATGATTATTTGGTTATTGTTCCTTTTAATTGTGTGCATGACATCTTACAGACAATGTTAACAACAACATTTGTAAAGAAGTATATCAGACAGAAGAGAATATGCTGGGGTGGACTTACTATTTTTGGAATTCTGGGTTTAGATTGTAAACCTGGTTGAGTTATATCCTCATCTGACAAACCATGAGTGCAGTCAACGGTGAAGTAACCCCAGAGATATTGCATTATTTATTGGCTCTGGCGGAGCAACAAAATGTTGAGTTAAGGCAACCGGTGATTTGATGATGTGTATGGTTATATTCCTCAAGCAGCTGCTGAAATCTTCCAGCACATTTAATCTCACGATGTGCAGTAGAACATGGCCCAGGGGTTCAATTCCCAAAGAGTCTACTCACATTAAATTGGGGTCACCATGATTGACTTTTCAGAAAACATGTTCACTTATGGCACTATAAGAAGCGTTGCCGAGCCAGTAGCCAGTAGTGCCATGTTGCGGTCAAGTTTTCTTCAGACGCCATGAGAGCTATTGCTGCAAAATGCACCACCTCCAGCTACAGAAATGAGGGCAACTGATATGAGACAATGAGTACAACACAATACAACATGACTCTGGAAGTCATCAGTGAAGATTCTTTTTGGTATGATTATTTCATTCAGTGTGTGTGTGTGTGTGTGTCCATGTATTGGCTGACTTGTATATCTGAAAGTATGCTGTAAGCCCTTTTTCCAGAGCAAGGCCTTCATCCCAGCATGATAAAGAGGTTGTGACAGCCAATTAGCTGACAATAAATTGATCTAACCATCTATGCTTGCATGTGTGTGTGTGTGTCCCAATCAATGCTCATGTTTATTGATGAAGTCATTACTCATGTTACAGCCCATACAAAGAAAAGAGAGAAAGAAAAAAGGGGCAAAGATCTTAACACACAGCAATTGTTAATGAAAGTCACTGAAAATTGTGAGGTCCTGTCCTGTCCTGTCCTGTCAGTCACATTTATGAACAGGTAATAAAACATGCCTCGTTATTTTCATGAACAATTACTCTGTGTTCATGTATTGATCTCGGTTAGATGTGTGTTTCTATGCAAGTTACTCCATTGTAAGTGCAGCGTGCTCTACAGAAAGTCAAAGCAAGACCATTTCTTATTATAGTAGTTCAAGAAGAGTATTGAGTGACTAATGTGTAATGATGCACAAGTTAAGTTGATTTAATTAACATTTGCATTTTAATGAAACATATTATTGAAGTGACACCATTGTTTTCCTTCCTCCTCATTAGTCACCAGCTTAAGTCTAATTATTTTGGCAAATCTTGCATTGATGTCATCCCTGTTGTAAAGGCGAGATAAAGATCACATGACGACTCAACCATTAATCATCAATTTTGTCTTTTGTTTTCAGTTTACTCATTATAAGCACAGAAGAGTTTGTTCGTTTCAATTTGTTTGAACATTACTCTTCAACTGGAACTTCACAGGAAAACAATACTGCACAATTTATCAGTCAGGATACAAACGGTGAAGCATCTGGTTGCATACAATGCATACAGGGAACATCTAATATATTTTTTGCAAAACAATAGTGTCTACATGTTATCAGTATAAACAGTATGGCATTACTCAGTCAGCTCAGGCACTGACACTCGACTATACAGTAGTTTCACAACTGAGCATCAGAGACTCAATTTGATCTTTTTCCAGCAATATGTAAGAATGTTCAGCTAACAGCCATCACAAAAGTTATGTTACACGTATAAAGTTTGCAGAATCGCCCCCATTTCAATCTGTGCAGAGATGAAAGGGTTTTACCATGAAGCCTGCACCTGAAATGCCTCATACATAAAATGTAAAACACGTCATTATTAGAGCATGAAATATCCTTGACGAAAAAGAAAGGTGGATGGCGGGGAATTGTAGAACAGATAAAGAAGTTAAGGTCTGAGCTGAGCAGGAGAAAGAGTGTCAAACACCCCAATACTGACATATAGAAAATGGGCAAAAGTGAATGTATATTACAATGACAAAACTTTCTTTCTTGTAGTATCACATACATGGTAGAAACAGACCATGATATTAGCTTGTAAAGAGGGAAGATCGTTTCATAGCGGCCTCCACTATGGGATTTCCTGAGTCTATTTCATAGCATAGAAATTTAATTGTTTAGCCTTCTCAGGTTCTATTGTCACTTGTCAAGATTATTAACATTATTTAAAAAAAAATATGACTTTGCTGAAATCTTTGGAGCATTTCCGAGGTTTTTAGACTTGGAAAACACATGTTTGTTAGAGTTTGCCAGGATTTTCACGGATGTAAATGGAAACCCTGCTAATGAATATGTTTTCTTGAAACACCTGTGGATACAAATCAAACTTATGTTTAATTTGTTTAATTTGTCATTTGACGTGACAGGAAATTGTTACTCAGGCACACTGTGAGGTACGAGTTTGGGTTTGATAGAGCCCAAAACCAACTTTCAGGACATCCAGCTTCTTGGATAATTGCAAGCATAAATGTTAAGTTGCCATATGCAGGCCTGAATGACAGATTAGGGGAGTAACAGGTGATAAAGGAAATGTACTTATGGAAGTCAAGATGCAGCTGCAGTGTTGTGGTTTAATCCAGCGGGCAGGAGTAAAAGCTTTGATGGAAGCAAGTCTGTGGAGGAATTTTGCCTTGGTGCCAAAGCCCCCAGAGCACAAACAAATACAAAACTAAAGTTGGCAAATGTGCAAAGTAAGTCATCTTTTTCAAAAACAAAATTATTTCATGTTTATTTGCCCCAATCAATGTGATCAGACACAGTTTGGTTTCATGTTGACATTTTGGGCCTTGGAATAGATTTCCTATTAATATATTATTGAGCAGCACACACACCATTAACGAAAATATCACCTACCTCAGAACAAAATCACTACAAAACGTGAAGAAATTTCTCCAGCTGGTGCAAGTACAACTTGTTAATAGGTCTTCCATTATTGATCAATGTTGAAGGAGTGAAGTCTGATTATTCAATATCTGCATAGTGAACATAGTGCATGTTGTTCTGAGTGTATTGTTACTGCAATACAATGTGATCATAAGTAATCATAGCTCCACTTAACTACTAAATATATGTAGGTTCCACACATTTCCAACAGAAAGTCATAATTTACGCTTTATCTATAATCACTTTTAGCACCCAGAGGAACTCAAATGTCACTTTATTATGTTGTCAATTTGATTGGGGGAGAGCAAAAACTCTCTGTTACTTTATCCCACAGTGGTCTCTTTAATTTAGGCACTTCGCCCGAGCTGAGACTTCCTGAGGACACTTAAAGACTGTGCAGGGAGTAATTGTAACTTTGTAAATGTGAAACATGTCTGCATAAAAAAAAGACATTCCCATTCAGCAAACCACCACCTGAATTGAAAAGAGCAATGTCCTGGCACTTTCTAGGTTCAAAGAGTGACACTGACTTTCAGCACTATCAAACTCAAACAGTCGCAGTCTTGTTAGGCTGCAGACCTGCAAACTCAACAGCAATGAAGATGACAAGACGAGGCAAACTCTGTAGGGGGATTGTGGTTTCAGCCACACAAATCAGGTACGGGCTTAACTTCTGGTTTGCCTTCACATCATGTGTCACTGTTGTCATGTGATACTGTGTACTGTAGACGATACTGTGTTTTATAACAAGAAAGTCATTTGAAAACACAATTTTATCCGTTCTTGAGTGTGATATTTCTCTTATTTTCTGTTGAATGTATTCCCGTTCAGATCTTTTGTAAACACTCCAATCCAAAAATCTACAGGGAACCCAACCAGGCAGAGAAGATACAGATATCTGCTACTGCAAGCTTTCCTGTAAACCAACCAACCAGGCTTATGAGGAAAACAAAAAAGAGAGGCCGTCAAAATGGAGAGAGAGAAAAGAGAAAGAACCAGCTCCTCTGTGCAGAAAGCAAAGAGGCATTCAAAAACTTACTTGCAAAGACAAGATAAACTGAAATCCAAGCTTGACCTTGTGTTCTGCAGAGCATTTATCCCCCAGCCCAAGAGAATAGCAAAGATGTGATTTTAAAACATTTATAGATTCATCAAAACAACCTATTCTCATCGACCCTTATTTGTTTACCACCTGAAGCGAGCAGTCCAGATGTCGGTAGCCAATACAGAAGAATTAGGAACAACACTCGCAGGAAAACTCAGATAATCAAAGTTTATACATATTTAGGATAAATGAGGATAAAGGTTATATAGCGATTGAGCAATCAGATCCTTCTTGTCAAATCATGGGAATGGATAACGCTTCATGATGAGAGAGAACTGCTGTAATGTTGTGACCGGTGAATTTTTCATTTATTTAACACCTCTGCTATTTCAATGAATTCTGTCTCACATGTATTGTTTGCTAATGGTGTCTTCAATGTCTCTTGGAATCCGGAAAAATTCAAACGCGGAGTTGTTAAGTTGGTGAGTTACAATCTCCAGCAGGATCTCCAAGCTTTTATTAAGCCAATAATGACAAACCTGGCGTCAAAGCAAGATAACAACCTTAATAAAACCTTAATAAAAACAAAAGGAACTGTGGGGCAGTTTCTTCTTAAGAAAAGCAAATTGTATAAAATAAATGGAAGAAAACACTTAAGGATGATGCATTGCCAAATGTCATTGTGACAAGAACAAGGTTTGCAATTAGTCAAAACTCTTACTCTCCATGGTTGATGCAAATGTGGCAGAATAAATGATTGATCAGTGAATGAACCAACTTGAACAAATGAGAAGTAAAATCTTTACGCAAAACAACTGATTGAGTAATAGTCAGAATTATATTATGGTCATATTATGCTAAAACAGATCGTCAGCATTCAGAAAGAAAGTCCCTCTTTGCCGCAACAAGCCACCATGCTGTAACCTGTTGACATGGGTGCAGAACAGAAAAACAAAGGCAGACAGAGCTGCTGCAAACAGCTTTTAATGCAGATCTATGTCAAGCCACACGGCATACAGTGGAGTTCAGGTGATCATCAGATGGCAGTGATTGCTGCAGTGGATTGCTCGGCTAACGGCGGCTGAACGTGGACAGGAGACATGGACAGGAGAGAAACGTTCACCTGCTCTGCTTCATTGGCCACAGTTAGCCACTTGTCAGAACAGAACAAGTTGTGGAAAGACTACAACTTCTCTCAGGCACCAGTTTGTTTGATGACTTCACACCCTGTCACTCAGTGATGCTCACCCATTCGCTGACCAATCACTTCACCATCAACCTCAGTACATACAGACAAAGGATCATTTGAGGTCACTTGAGGTCCACCATGTTGTCCCATAAGTGTGTTACAAGCTTTGGCAAAGGTTTTGAAGACAATCCGAGACCCTGGCCCAGTTTTGTGTTCTCCAGACTCTAAAATCTGATTTGTTCATCTTACTTAAAAAAAGCCAGGAAACCGATTGCCTTGAAAAAAGAAAAGTAAACATAATTATATTACAAGTGAGTCTGACTTAACTGAACAGTTGTGTTAACTCAATAGAATCTAGGAAACCGATTGCCTTAGATAAATAAAGTAAGCAGAACAAAGAATGATTAGTTTGCAGGATTATTGTTTATTTCAACAAAATTGCCATTGTGAGCTTCTTAAACCCAGGTCAGTGTTTGTGGAGAAATTAAATTATACAATCAAAACAAATCCAGTTTTAAGCCTTAAAAAAAATATCAGCTATAAAATAAGATATATAATCTAAAATAATCTTTTAAAAAAATATAGAAATATTAAAACTAAATCTTTCTCACTGACTTTACTTTAGACTTCAACAGGGTTCTATGGCACATTTTCAATCAAGCTTCAGTCAACTTACAAACTAAATGAAACATTTTACACTTATGTCACACTATGTGCATTGAACTGTAATAAACAAGATTACACTGTAGCTCTTAACATTGTGCTACCTGAATTCTGCTGGCTGCAAACTAGTCAATCACATCACACAACATGTTAACAAGACAGATATCCTAACTCCATCATGTACAAAATCCTCTTACACTTCTAATGTAAGCTGTTGATGGCCATAGAACTTTTGGAAATGAAGTAATATTTAGGAAAATATTTACAGATATCTTGAATACCTCACTATTCAATCACTAACATTTACATTAAGATTACATTAATAGTTTGTTTTCTAGGATGCAAGATTGGTAGAGGCATACATGCCAAAACAGAGACAGAAATTATATATATTATAACAACAAGCATTGGCCATACATAACACTACTATTACTATTACTGGGGAAATCTGTGTTTTAGTTTACTGATTCTTTGCAATCATCTAACTTATTCCCTGACTTGACATCTCAAAATCACTCTGCTCTACTCTACACAAGATACATAAGGTACACTTTATAAACTGAAATATGACGTGGCCAAAATCATCCACCTGTGACTGTAACTGTCTTAGAATTTTGCAGTGGTTATTAGTTGCAAATATTTCAGGTCAGTTTAACAAAGTATCTCTGCTTGAGGATCCTTTACAGCACAGCCATCTACTTCTAAAGCACATTTTTCAAGCTCTGAAGTTTTGGCCTCACGTTACCTACACCTAGGTTGAGCATCACCCTCTGAATGAAGTCAATGGTGTACTTAAGACCTTTGGGATAATCTAGATGAAGAGCATAGATTAGTCCAAATATGAGGCAAATAGCTTGCGCGTGGCTTTCAATGTCATCCATGACGAGATTACCTTCCAGTATGATACCAATGCTGGATGGTTCAAGGTGCGGGGCATTTGGACGTGGCTGCTGACTCTCTTCATGTATTACAGTCACTACTCAACCTGTGTGAAATCCACAGTGGCATCCGAATCCTGCATATACAAAGAAAAGTCAAAAACTGAGGTTAAGATTTTGTCTTTGCGGTGCAGAACCTTCAACATACCAAATAAGGGAATACTTACGAAACAGACTTGAAGCAAATCACTCCCATCATCACCGAGAAAAACTGTGAGGCATCACAGGACAGCAGTCCTTATGGCTATGACATGACATTACCATCATTTAACAGACGCTTTTATCCAAAGCGACTTTCATTGCATTACCACCCATTACAGAGGGGGGAGCAGTCTGGGGTTCAGTGCCTTGCTCAGGGGCACCTCAGCAGGGACTCGAAACCAGCAACCCTCTGGTTCCCAAGCGGAAGCTCTACCGACAGAGCTACTGCCTCCCTAGACATCATTAGTCTACCAGTGGGGGACAAAAAGAGCAACACTTACATACCGTCTGGGGGGCGGACTGGAACACTGTCAGAAAAGGAGACTGCACATTTTCCTGCTTTTACGCAATAGTAATAAGAAGAAGAAATGCTTTCCCTTGTTTCAATCTGTGCAATGATCTCTGCAAGTGTCCTGCCAACATTTCCCTTTTTATATTTGAGGATCTCAAGGAGTCGTGGGGTATGGCGGTCCAAGGACTCAGAAAAGTCTTGCTCAAGATCTTTGCTTGCTACTCTTGGGAATTCTGCAAAAACCTTTAGGTTAAGAAATGACCACAATATCTTGGTGGATGTTTATTGTGTATTTATTTAATATACTTGTTTGCTTACCTGTTTTCTGAAGAGAGCATCTAGCATTACACATACAAATCAAACGTGCGTGCACGCGCGTGCACGGTGTGTACGCGCGTACACGCACGCAACGGAAACCGTGTGTGTGCGTTCTCTGCTTGCCACTCTTTTAAATTTTGTAGCAACAAATTAGCATTTCAAATTAAACATGAAGTGAATGAATTTAGGCAGAGCTCGTGCATGTAGGTAACGTTAAAGGCTCTCAGCATGGCCGTTTTAGCTAGCTAACCTGGCTAACCGCATTAGCCCGCCAGGAGATTTAGGTATTACAATGTACAGAAAAATACCCTGCTAAAGTTCAGTTGTGAATAATGAAATCATAGCTGACAAATGTTAATACTCAGTGAAATTGAATAACTTACCTATAGAGACTCAACAAGCTTGCTTCTTCTTCCAAAAGGTTCTGTCCGTGCAGGTAGTTGCTGGAAAGTCCTGCTCTACTGCATGTGCAAAGCCACGCGCTGCGTTCACTCTAGTTTACTTCAGGAACACAAGTTCACTTTACTCACATGAGCTTAGTTTTATACTCCTTTCAGGCAAAACAAGTTTATTACTGACATGACATGAGTTCAATCAACAGGATAGTGAGAAATAAGTAAAGTACACAAATGTTATTTAAGTGAGCATAGGTATTACCTTTGTTTATCCTTCTACAGACTTCCTCTATGCGTCTTTAATTATAAGGATGGGGAGTGTTGAATTTACACAAGATGACAGGAAGTTGTCACTGCAGTAATGATGTGTGTGTGACGTGTGTGTGTGTTTTGAATAATTTCTTAAATTTTTTATTGACTAACATACTAAACAAAGTGAATCTCAATGTTATTTTACCCTTTCACCTTTTTCCTGTCCTCCTCCTCTCTGCTTTTCAATATCACCCGCTAACACTACCGTCGTTATATCTGCATCTCTGCTTTCACTCACACACGTTCCTGTCACTGTTTGATCAAACTCCACTACTCAGATGACGATGCTTTCAGGTGAAAAGCTCGGCAGTAAAAAAAAAAAAAAATGAAATGAGATGAGATAAATAAAATATGAGAGTGATAATGAATAAATAAAGGTGTGACTGTATTAATAAGAACGAGTCTGAGGTTTCAGACAGATAGAATTCAACACACGCCAGCATCACCCACACATATTGCACTGATGAAAGACAAAGTCTGTCACTCCTCACTCCTGTGTTCCTCCCTCTCATTTTCATTTCATCCTCTCATCCACTTTATTGGGGAAGCTGCTTGTTGGAAGCAGTACATCCACAACGATACAGAACGTATCAACCAACCAGTTTTATTCTCTCCTCCTAAATGACAAAACAAAACAAGCACTCTCAATAATAGCTTATTGTTTGGTTAGAACACAGTTGTTTCACTTTTTACCAGCATCCTCAAAAAATGCACAAATCAAAACAACAAGATCTTCCCATTATCTGTCTTTATTAAATTTGGATTTCTGAAAAGGGAAAATCAGGGAACAAAGGAAAGAAAGACAAAACCAACAGTCTAATGTGTTGACTAAATGTGTTTACTAGACATGAATGGAAATGCACCTTTTTAAAAATCACAAAATCTGAATGCCAGTCTACTGCTGAAGCCCCGCCAAAGCCCCCCCCCCCCCCCCCCCCTCCACACACACACACACACATACACACACACACACACACACACACACACACACACACACACAAAAAAAACAAGCTAGTCACCATGGCAACAGGGCCAAGCAATGATAATTGTCATCATCATTCCTGTCAGGACAGGTGTGAGCGCTCTGAGCTACACTAGCTCTTGATTGGTTCAAACTGCCAGGAGGCCAACAAATCCCTAATCAGACTATTAGTATGTAGGAGAGAGAGAGAAGGAATGAGAGAGAGAGAGAGAGAGAGAGAGAGAGAGAGAGAGAGAGAGAGAGAAAGAAAGGGAGAAGGGAGAAATGATAGAGAGAGAGGAGGGGGATGATAGAGATGAAGGGCAGGTGCGTGAAAGAAAGCTGGAACATGGAATAGGAGAGAAAAAGGAAAAGGAGAATATCTGTACTTATAACAATTGGGAAACAGGTTCCATGGCCCATCAGCATGCAAATACACACATGCACTTTTCAGAAACATACTTCCATTCCGCACACAGACACACACACTCACACACACACACACACACACACACACACACACACCATCTGGGAGAATTCTTCTGGGCTTAATGGTGGACAAAGTTCACTGTTGAATATGAATTTCAGTTTTGAGGTCCACATTTCTTTTCATTATTTTGAAAGAGGCGAACACTGAACAGTGTGAGGTAGTCAATTATAATTACATCACATTAACATTTGCATATGGACAATAAGTCATTAAAAATACATCATGGCAGCAATGCCTCAACCTAATTACACAAGCATGTGCACACTATCACAAGTGCATCATGTGTACTAAACATGAAAGTACAAGTCAGAAATATGTGCATTCCTTATTCTCCAATTGATTGATGTTTTGGAATTTTTTTTCAACACTAATGTACAAAATAAAGCTGTGCAGCAAAAGTATTAAGCTCCACCATGTGGCTCAAACAATGGTTACTGGCTGTAATGTGTCCCAATTTTCCCCAGCACAGTCAAATAATACAAAACCCTTAGTAAGTGTGATAAATACAATACCTCATTTAGCTGAGAGCAAACAGACCTTGATTCATCAATGATGTAGAGGAAACATAGTGTTAACTTTGTATTTTATTCTACAGGGGCACACGTGCTGTAAATGGTTTTCTTGTTGGAGAAATGTATGTCATCGTGAAATAATTAAACATGCTGAGTTATGTGACATTACAGGCCAATGGAAATGTCTCCCAGCACTTGATATCACTTAATTACAAAAACATAGCTATCCGTTAAATATATATGGAACGCAGATGTTTTATCAAGTGGCAGCATTTTATTAACTTAATTTGCTCTACATGTAATCGCATTGTGCGCAAACCATTTTCACATCCATCTTCATCCTTAGCTGTGCTTGTCACCGTTGTTCAGCGTCTACTGTGTGTTGTTCTCTGTACCTGCACAGGGGTTTGGGTGTGCTCACAGTCTGCTCCATGTATATCCTTTCTGGTATAATGAAGTAGGCGTATGACCAAATAAATCACACTGCAGTGTAACTATACTTCTAGTGCACACAGGGAAATAGAACATGCGCAACAACATAAAATGAACGCATCCAGAGGAATAAAACACACACACACACACACACACACACACACACACACACACACACGCGCACACACACACACACACACACACATGCCTATACGCAACTACAGACAAAGATAAAAATACAGGTAGCAGCAGCACAGATACACCCATGCACAGAAGCGCACACACACACACAAAGGCATTTTGTTGCAGGGGAGCAAGTGTACTGAAATATAGTCCTAGTCATCAGATACCTTGTGATGTCACCAGTAACTGTCTTTCTCTCTTTCTTCTCATTTCTCTTCCCCTCTTTCTCTCGCCATGTGTCTGTATCTCTGGGTTACAGACTGCAGGCACTGACACCCAGAGTAAAAACTATTTTCACTTTGATGTGTGTGTGTGTGTGTGTGTGTGTGTGTGTGTGTGTGTGTGTGTGTGTGTGTGTACTCTACCTGTTGTGAGAGGATGTGTGTGTGGTGTTCGTTCCACAGTGCCTGAATGACAGCTGTGAGGGTGTGTGTATGAGTTTGCAAGAGCCTGTGTTTTGTAGGTAGGTAGGTATGTGTGCATGCACCGTCTGTTCCTGCCCATAGATGTGGATGTATGTGTGTGTGTCTTTTACTTATAATAAGCCTGAGACAGCAAGAGGCAACCCTCACGGGAACCTGTTATGCGCATTCTTTGTTCCTAGAGAGCACTATTTATAGAGCACAAAGTAGAGGAACAGATATTAAAGGAAGGGGAACAGAAGAGTGGAAACCAAAAGTAACACATCATGAAGAAAGAGCAAGGGAAACCGAAAGGTATCAGACAGGAGTGAGGGATCGGTACAGTGTTGATCTGCTTGGCATTCATATCTACAGTGACACACACACACACACACACACACACACACACACACACAACATATGGTTTGTGATGGTCGTCAGTTCTGAGCCTGCATAAATGCAGACAGAGAACATATTGAAGTGTATGTGACAAGGTATGTGTGCACTTTTGTGTGTGATAGACACCGATCACAGTTTGTGTCGCATGCGCATTTGTTTGTGTGTCTGTAACTGTGAACATGGTGTGTGTGAGCAACAACATCCATCTATCACACTTACTCACTGGCTCTGGTAATGTCAGAGCCAGCTGGTAAGAGCCACACACACACGCTCAACCTTTTTGTAGGCCACTGCACTTCTTTCTCAAGCAGACACACTGTATATTAAATGATTGTCAATGTCACCATGGCAACCGTAGTGCTGCCATTGACATTGTTAGCTTTGTGATTTTGTCGTTGTTTATTTAGCCAACAGAAGCAGTGCGGATTTAGATTTGTTTCAGCTCCAGTAAAATCTGGGATTGAAAAGAAGCACCCACTTTATTTCATTATTTATTCAACACTTGGGTTTGAGTCTTGATGGCTAAATAACCTTCCGTCAATCCATTTAGTAAGCACTTATCTGGATGAGTGGACACAGGGTGAGTGGAGCAGGCTGGACATCCTTTTACTTAGAACTCCATGTCGTTCCCGGGGGACCCTGGATCCTTTCCCGTGTGCCCTGAATCAACCCAAAGCTCTCCTTCCACTCGGTCTAATATGTAAGCACATCTGTTAAATCACGCGCCATCTTTTGCTGATACTCAAACCACCTCAAACTGGCTCTTTGCTCACATTCACGTGTCATTTCAAAGTGGTAATTCCTGGTTTTGCATTTTGCTGACATCAAACAGTAGTAGGGGTGATAAAAACTCCCATAATTCCATATGAAATTCATAGTGAGGTGATGTCATTCGTCAATATACCCAATCAAGACATACCTGAGAACTTCACTCACATATGATTGTAAATATCAATAAAGGAAATGTAATATCTAAGCATCATGTGCCACATCTGAGTCAGTCTTGTCTCCATCAGGTGGAGGAGGAGCTTCTTTGTTTTCTTATCTCGACTATGGCTTTCTTTAGGAATCTTGATGTCTTCTGCTGGATGACTCGGCTTCCTTTCGTTTTCTGCAGCACTGTTCTTTATCTGGCATAACAATGATTGCGGCCTACAGATGGACAGACAAAAAATGTACATGCTGCCCCCTCCTATGTCACTAAAAGTAGACGACTTGTGTCATTTTCCAGGGAATGTCATAATTTCACTATGCAAAAACGTATTGTAAAAACAATTTGTATTTGGATAATTATGTGGATAATTCCATTTCAATGTCCCTTTAAGGTTGTGACCTTATCTAACACACCTTGTTTAAAATAATTGTTGTCCTGATACTTCCTAGATTGTGATCTTGTGCCATTAAAGTTTATGTTTCAAGCCTTCAGTTTTCGTGGAAAAGCTTCATCCATGTGAAAAACATGTTTTTGCAATTTATAAACAGTTACAATTGCCCACTTGCCTTGAAATGGCACGGTTTGCAGCACGGGGACATTTTCAACTTGTTGATGGATTTTTATCTCACAATACCGGCTGCACAGATTGCATTTACACGGCGTTAACCCTGGAGAGAGACAGAGATTGAGAGAGAAGATGCATCAATGGATAACTCTTTGTAATTGTGTCACGGCCAATCAAACACATAATTGATGAGGATCAGTTTAAGTGAAGTAATCAGGCTCTTTTAATCTGAAGATGATTCTCCTAATTAATTTCAGCTGTTTCAAACCGAGGTATTAAATATGAGCTGACTGGCAGCGAAGTGTCTCATTCCTATACAGCCAATACTCATTTACTCACTCAATGGGACCTGGTGCTCACTGTATTCAGAGTGTTACATCTTCTCAGTTTGTAAATAATGGAAAATGGATCATTAGAAATTTCAGTGACATTCCGTAATGAGTTTTCTTTTCCATACAAGTCCAGGCTCAGGGAGATGGTTTGGGTCTATCCACCGTAAAATGTTCCTCCATCTAACAGCTCCTGGGTTCATGCAAAACCTCTCCACCATTACAGGCCGCACTTATTCACACAGCTGCTGATCAGGTATTTCATTTAGAATCTTACCTTCAGAGAGCAAATTTTGAAGGATTTACTGTTATAAATAAGACTTGGAGAGACAATGTTTCAGAAGTGCAAAAATGTAAAACAAGCTTTGTTGTAAATGTCATGCAAGTCTCTTTTTCTAATTTCCCGAATAGATTGATACATTGAAGATGTGTTTGGAATAATGGGGGGAAATGACCTCAAATGTAGTTAAAATTTGTGGCAGTGTAATTTCAGATATGATCATAAATTGTACGATCATAAATCTGTGTCATTAATATTCATTCATGGTTTCATTCATGTCTCTCTAGGGGGCAGCTAAACATCAGATAGTAGTCTGTGTTCAGGAGGCCAAAAGCAAATTGTCTGACAGCATATTCTCTAAATATGACCTTTACCATCCCGCAGATGATTCACAGTCACACAGTGTAAACTGGATTGGGTTCAAGGTTCATTTGAACCAACCTTTGTATATTATACTGCATATTATAGAACAATTCAAAACAAACTAAAGCATATGTGCTGTATACATTTATTTTACTGATAAGATGCTTTACAGCAGCACATATATGTGTATAAAAACTAACAGCAGGCCAAAGTTCTGCAAACAGAACTCGCTTTTGGCCTCAGAACATCACAGTCAAAGAAGATAAATTACTAAATAATGAAACAACTGTGAAAACTATCAAAGTTCAACCTTTTTAATTACTACTGACCTCACATTTTCCACACAGAAAATAAAGCATTATCTTTCTTTTCTATTCAATTCCTTTCATGATTGTGAGTATGGCATGTGGATCTTCTCTTTGCGTCATGAATAAGCATAATTTTTAGAGACCTGCCAATCATCTGTAGAAATTACACTTAAATTTAACTTGAATATTTTAGTGGCATTTCACATGAAGTGCATACAATCTGAATCAGAATCCGTCAATCTGTCATTGCATATGTCCGCATTTACATCTCTACCCAGTGGTCTTTCCCATTATTATGCTTGTGTGTGCATGTGTGAGTGCGTGTGGGTGTGTGCGTGTGCATGTGTGTGCAGATTGGAAAGATTGTGATCCCAAACACTCACTGCGAAGCAGTAGAAGGTTCAAGCTGTGACTCTATGGCATACTCCACCACACTGAAGGTGTTTCATTATCATTGGTTTGGACACACAGCAGGTGAGCTACATATAAAGAGAGCGAGAGCGAGAGAGGGGGAGGGGAAGAGAGAGAGTGGGGGGGGGGGGGGGGGGAGAGAGAGAGAGAGAGAGAGAGAGAGTAGATGACAGCTAAATAATCTTGAGATAATATTGAGCTTTTATTTTTATCATATCTTCAGGATAATCGGGGCTTGAAGTCATTTGTTTCTAGCATGAAGAGGCACATTGGTGCTTGTTTGATATTTTGTTGTATGATGGTGCGTTTCAAGACACCCAAGGCCGCCTCACAGTGCATAAAACAATGAAAAACACAAACCATCACATGCAGTGAAGGTATGTTTGAACAAACCCTGAAATGATTTCATGCACTGCAATCTAGCCAGGTGTTTGCATTGGTTCATGTTTCAGAGCTTTAAAATGTTGCGTTTGTCTATCTGATGTTGCACAGGGTTCAGGGACATTAAGTGGTTTTGGAACATTTAAACAAGGAAATTAGGACCAGCTTCGCCTACATAGTTTGAAAGCAAGAATAAAGTAATGAGTAATAAGATCTAATACAATATAAAGACTACTCCCGTGTTTGGCCAAGGCAAGTTGTCCTTGCAGTCATGCCGTCCCAAAGTATCAGTCCTGCAGTTTTGGATTTAAGCCACAGACATCCAGGCTGAATGTGACCTTTGTATGTGTGTGTCTTGATATTCACACCTGTTGAATATCAGGTTCATAACCCTTCCAGGGATCTTTGCTCATTGTCAATTAAGGTTGAACACAATCTGCCATATCAGCAATCTTAAGGTCAATGCCATGTCTTATATCTGCATGTCATAATGTGTGATGTAAAACAGCACGCAACTCGTCATCCAGTTTTTAGATGTTTGCCATTGTAGAGAGAGATCCTGAGTCCTGAATGTTTGACAATAGTCAGTATTGAATGTGTCTCATACTGCAATCTAGCACCACTGTTTTGGATTGAATATCAGAGATTTCATCAGGATTATTCATTTTCATCTGTGAGTGCACAAAACCATCTGTAAGAACCTAAAAACACTGACTGACCTTCACGCATAAACTTCTCTTTATAATGAGCAGCAGGAGCCCAATAAACAAGTAACACATAGTGGCAACATTTGCAGCAATTTATAAAAGCCATAGCACATTTAGTCTATTATCCTCATCCTCATCTGCATTTTTGTGCGATCATGCCAGGAGAAACCCACATCTAACTGGCGAGAGAGAGGTTCCACCCTAGCAAGCCCACTCCTAATTGGCTGAAGAGTGAGCTGTCATACTCAATTATCAGCAGATTAATTTCCCCCTCTCCCCTCTTGTCTGTTGGCATGCGTTCAGTTCAAAAGGAGAGCTGCACTACTGCTTTCTTCTATTAGACCGTTTAGCCATTTTTACCCTCATTATGACTCAGTAGGCTGCGACAGAACCCTCCCCCTGCAGGAGAGGTGTAGAAAAATGAGAGAAGAAGAAAGAACTCCAGTGAAGTACATCCTATGTTTGAAAACTATGAGGTTCCACTCTGATAAGTAGAAGAAGAAAATACTTTGGATGGAATAGAGTAGCTCTGAAACTATATTAAATCACATTTAGATGTGTGTGTGTGTGTGTGGATGTAGTGGCTGTAGTGGCTGTTTTGTATGTGTTCAAGGTTAAATGCTTTGTCCTGTGTGTGAAAACTGCTTTGTGTGGAGATATAGCATAGCTCATAACGGGAGTAAATAACAGTTACAAAAGAGCACATTCATTTAAGTCATCAAAATGCAGCAGACTGACTGACCTGGTGTGTGTATAGTCAGGAAGTTAGTGAGTGTGTGTGTGTGTGTGTGTGTGTGTGTGTGTGTGTGTGCGCGTGTGCTTGTGTGCCTGTGTGCCTGTGTGTGTGTGCATGTACCCACTTCTTTAAATTTGCATTACTCAGCCCGATTGGAAAATGCCCCCCCACCCCCACCCCGCAGACAGATGAGTGTAGTACAGCAGACGGCCAGTGAGACAGAAGGATGATGAGGTGGCTCGCTCTGTTCATTGACAGTTCCACTCTAATGAAGTGCAAAGGCTCATGGGAGTATTGTTTCATAAGTTAAACTTGCTGTTTCATTGGTGTTAATGTTGGTGTTGATTAATGTGATGTGTAATGAGATTAACAGTGTTTTTGTGGAGAAGTGAAGTTGTGTTTATTGATTTAAATGTAAACATCATAATCATAGTCATAGATCAGTCATTAATCATAGATTGAAACATTTCAAAGTGAGGATGTGTATGATGGCGTCATAGGGATAAATCAGCAATATTTCTATGCATTTGTTTTGCGTTAGAATAACATGTTTTAGGGGAAATGTTATTCAGCCTCGATCATGCTTTCATACTGTCATCATGTGACAACCAAAGTAAGCTTAAGAAAAACTCAACAGTAAAGTAAAATGAGACACTTTTCCACAACTTTCCAATTAATTCCCAGTGTTTTATGAGCAAATCAAAGCAACAAAACACAACAGGAGAATCAAGACAAAACAAATCAAATCAGGAAAACTTGGAGAAGACTGCGTTTCCCTTTCGAAGAAAAGGAAAAATTATATAAATGAAAAGAAAAAGAAGAAACAATCAAATCAAAAGAGAACATCCACTGGGGAAAAAAATGGACACAGATAGAGACGGGTGAGGCGAAAGCGAGAGGATGAGGGGGGAGGGCGGGAGGGGCCGGGGGGTAACAGGAGGCTCCAGATGGAAGGTTTTGCGTTGCCGGGGCGGGTTGCCGAGGAAGTCATTAAGCAGCCATTTCATCTGCGTCTGCTTGGCTAGCGAGGAATCTAATTGCATCTGAGGAGAGGAGAGGAGAAATGCCAAAGTACATTTAGATCAAAGATGGAAGACACCACAGAGCCTGTAGTCACCAGATCTCCCCCCACCCCCTTTCCCCATCTCATCTTCTCACCTTCCTCTCCTGATCTCTCACCCTTTCCCCCCCTTTTTTTTAAACAAAATCTCATATTTTATATTTCATAATCGTCGCCTTATAAGTTTACCCTCTGATGTTGCTTTTCCGCACTCCCTCTACTTCTCTGATCCCCCCGTCCCCGTCCCTTCCTCCTCTCCAATCCCTAACCCTCTCCGACTCTTGCCGTTGTGGGGGAACGTATGAGCCGTGCATTGTGGGAATTTTTTCTCTGGCTCATCCTCCCTCTAATGGCTCTAAATACTGTCACACATCACAGTCATTAGGCATGCGAGTGCTTTTTTATTTTGCACACTCCACAGAGCTAAGAAGCCTTTCTCCCCTGTCATCCATCTTTTTCCCCGCAATCTCTTTTCCTCTCACATCTATTCCGCTCTGTCTCTCTCTGCCTCTTTTCTACTTTTAGGAGCTTGTGTTTGCTGTCTTCATTTGGACGCCGCTGATTATGTGCCATAGAAGAAAAAGCCTGTGACAGTATTTTCTGCTTGTGTGGGCTACTGGCATTACGGTAGTTTGAAGCCAAGGTTTGCTGTGTTTATTGTGTATGTGTGGGTTGGTGTGAGATATGGTGGCTTTTAGGGTGTTGCTACTTATTTTCCTTCCACTCTGTTATGAAATGTCTCAAAATGTTGATTAGTTGAAAAGTTTTTCGGGAAGGAAACGCAATTAGAGGGAACTTGTATTTAAGTTAACAAGACTTGTGTGTCTGTGTGACAATGAGCTAACGTAGGTATGGCTGTGCTTATTGCCTTACTTGTGTGTGTGTGTTTGTGAGTGTTTGTGTGTGTGAAGTGTAGGACTTGCAGTAATTGCTTTGTGTGAGCTTGGCCTTCCACTTTCACCCTACAACATGAAATTGCTTCTTGTCCTCAACCACGACTAAAGGGGGCTGGTTGGTGGAAATTCATGAAAGGGGTCTTAGACACAATTAAATCTTCTTATTAATTACGTCGAGGGAGCCAAGAGCAAAAAATAAACAGTGCCAACAACAGTGGCGTCAGCAGTGGCATCTATTATATTTTTCACTTTGGCGCAATAGAAGTTTTTCTTTTTGTGTAACAGCAATTCTCATGAGTCCCTGGTTCATTTTTCTGCCTTTTATATAAATTAGTTGCCACAGGTATGAGCAGGATTCATCTCTAAACTACATTTCTCAGAATTCATGAGGTAACCAGGCCCAGACTTCCTTATGTTCACACACCGATTAAGGTTTTCACACTCTTCAGTAACTGAGCTTTGCAGAGGTGAGACTCGCTGTCACGCTGGTGCCAAAAGGGCTTTTGAATATGTTCAAATAAGTTCAAATCTGAACATCATTCACATCATATCCAAACACCAAATTAGGCTCAGAATTTTGCAGGAGTGGGACTCAAGGACACCTGGTGCTCACCAAAGCATATCTAACTTATGGTGACTCTAACTTGCTACTTGCTAGAACATACTGTGCCATTACTGCATTATTACAATAAAGAAATTGCAATTGATGGTCAATACAAAGAAAGAATTAACTGAAACTGAAGTTTCAAAAGGAATCTGCAATCAATGCACAAACACCACCCATGAAAGCCTCGTTCAACATATATCTGCCCCGCTTGAATTGAAGGAGCTCCTCTTGTGATCCATCCAGGGTCCTGCTGCTCAGTAAAACAATCGAATAACTGTGATATGTAAAAGAAAGCTCAAGCTGAGACCATCAGCAGAGTGGAGTGATTGTGTAATAGTGAATGTGAAGGAGCCTCCTGCACTACCTTCCTTCTTACCCTGGCATTCCTGAAAGCAACATCAGTGTATCCTGTTGAGTGGCTGGTGCTGATGGTATCAGAATCTGTCAAACCAGAGATCCTGAGCAAGATAATTGAATAATCCTTTGTTGCCGCAGTGAAGGGATTTGATAGTGGACCTGCTTACTGAGGAGCAAGTGCAGTACTACTAAATTTTTCACTCAGTTTACTTGTATTTACTCTCATTCCTATGTAATTCAAATGCAGTAATTGCAGTTACTTTAAGGGGCAATATCTCTATATATATAAATATCAATAAATGGTTTAGAGAAATTTGGTGAATGGCAGTTTAATTTCAATGTCGCAAAATTAAAGAAAGATTTGTGTGGGAAAGAACTGTCTGAGGCTTGTGTACAGCACACTAAAGGTACATGTTCATATGATTATGGGTTAGGGTGATTATGGATCCCAACATGAAGCACAGTAAGACAAGGACCTCCATTGTCCACTCAAACGATGTTGCTCCTCTTGCTACTATTCTACTTTGGTGGAATATTATTGAATGGCACCTACAGTTGTGAATATTAGTTTTGAATACAAACAGTAGTCAATATGTCAACTGTGTTAGGCCTGGAGCCATTCAGCTTAAGGAGAGTCAGTAAGAGACCATTAGCAGCCCTGCTGGTCACATTGATTGTTGAGAAAGTCTCCATTAATTTTCCCATTGACGTATAAGGAAAACAATCATGAAATATTCATCAGAGTAAAAATCACTGTACCATTTCAACAACCACAATGTGCTACTAATGACATTTTATAATAGTGACATAATGCACATGTCACAAGGACATAAAGACCTTCTATTCTATACGTGCAGATGCTACATATCTAAGGCTATACTGCAGTACTGTATAAACTCATACTAGCAGAACAGCCATAAACAATTCCGGCCTTGAATTACTGTGGAAACATAGTTATGTTTCTATACTGATGTTGTGTTTCTTTATATGGATCGATATAAATGTTGATTATTTTTTGTAGTCCAATAAATTACCTTTTGGACATTTTTAAATCTTCTCTAAGAAAAACACTTTCGAGATGATTTTGAGAGGAATGGTAAAGTCTGGATCTTGACGCCTGCAGGCATGTGATTGAACTGAGATAACCAAGAACTAATGTGTCAGATGAGAAAAAAGGAGTGTGAGACTACCTGCATAGAAAGCAGAATGAGTGAGAAAAGAACGAGACGAACAGAGTGTGTGTCAGCATATGGAACTGTGCATGTGAGGAAGCCATGACGAGCAAAGCAAAGAGAAGTGTTTGTTTGCTCTGTTACACCTGGTTAACAATTTTAACCGTATTGAGAAACAGAGCAAACAGCAATGCAGCATTCTAACAACTAGTCTATTTGCACAGAATGAGGCTGATGAAGTGTAACATTAGTGAGGGGATTGGTTAAAGGGAAAACAGCAAGAAAGTGTGAGAACATTGCAGGTGTGGAAAAAAGAAGCAGCTGGAAAGAGAAAATGGGGGAAGGTGAAAAGTAAAAGGCATTTACAAAATATCTGCGAGAGAAAAAAGAGAACATGAGGGGAGAGAGAGGAGGCGAACACATGTGATAACCAAACTCTTCCACCTACAAAATAATAAGATATGCTGGCTTATCACTTTCCCTCCTCTTCGTCTCTTTTGTTCCCTTCTTCCTGTAGAGATACAGGTGTTGCCGGGAGGCAGAGGAGCGGTACTTTAATGTCGCTCCTATCAGTTGCCGCTGTGATGTCTTTGTCCTTTTACCTTCTGTTCTATCTCCCTGTCCCACTTTGTCACAACGAAAATTAACTTCTGAAAAAAGTTCAGCCAACTTATTGAGAAAGTTGAGCGGAAAAACAGCGATCGAAACAAAAAGCTTGTCTGAAAAGTATTTTTGGCATATAGTTCTTGAGATGAAGAGAATATTAGATTTTATTGATCCTGTTGTGGAGTCAGTGTGTTCAGCATACACTGGATGATAAAAAGCATGTACATGAAAAAGAAAATGGAAATTTTAATCATTTGTGGTGCAAAATCCACACGCACTTGTAATATCATAGAATCCAATAGTCATGAATCAAGTGTAACCTGTTATCACTTGGCTGAGCAAAATCATTCCAGGTTATTTCAAAGCCAAAGTTCTACAATAGTTCACAAGTTTTATTGAAGATATGAATATGAGCTAAATGTGGTGAATATATCATTTGTCTAATAACATAACTGTATCAGTTTACAACCCATGACAAATAACTGCACCGCATTCAGCAGCTCATTCTCTTAATGAAATGTAATGACCTTCTTGAGTGCATCTGAAAGTAAAATATTCCATGCAGTATGGGGTGAATGTAAAGCTGAGATTATAACATTTTGTCCAATGCGTATTGCCCCAAAGCACCTGAGCGAGCTGTGTGATCAGTGTGACAAGGTGCTGCTTGTTTGGACGGAGGCAGTCTGTGTCACAAGCTGCTTGTTGCATTCAGTTCTTTGGTTCTCCAAGCCACATAATAAAAATCATCCAGAGCAAAACTATTCAAATAAAAGACAACAATTACATGTTTTTTTAAAAAACAGCCATACAAGAGTGTGCAACACATCTTCCGTAGAAAATGGCCGAGACTAAAAACCGTGCAATGACAAAATTGTCCTGGACCAAAGATAATGGAGGACAAAAATAATTATATTGACTTGATTTCGCCTGGCAACGGTCTTTTTTTCCCCCTTGCTCCATTAGATAAAATGTCTTACAGAATCAGATCTTCAGTTTTTTCACAGGTTGACTCTGCACAGGATGCTTCCATTGTCAAGGTATAATAACCAAGGAAATTACAACCATGCTCTGAGGAATGGGCTTCTTTAAAGTGCTGTAGGCGTGTTCATATAAAGTAACAGGGATGAAGAGAGATGCTTCCTTTTTGTATTATTTTATTATTTACATACTATGTATTTGTTTATTGTTCATTCTTAAAAGATACAAGGAATGTCTTGGAATATGTTGTTGGGAACAATACAAACGCTGGACAGATGCTGGTTAGAAGCATTCATTTGTACTTTATTGCCATGTTAAGCTGCACTCCATTTTGAGGAATAGTCTTATTTGCTTCCCTCATGATTATAACCGAAGCAAAACTTTAAGTTTGCAAGTGCACCAATTTTATAGAATATTTTTATATGACAACCTTTTCTCTTAGAGAGTACATCTTCCTCCGCACAGCAGTCCCACTTCTCCCTTCTCTTGACAGCCGCGCCATCGTTTTGGTGACACGCTGTATATTTTAATACTAATCCCCGTATACCATCAAAGAGAGAAGGAGGTGTGATTGTTACAGTAATCCCATGGGATCCTCATTGGAGGAGAGTGAATGAGAAAGGAGGATTAGGAAACTGTGACGGCCAATATATTCTGTAATTAGCCGGTTAACAGCTTCGGTGATGGCAGGATTACTAGAGTTTTAGCGGAAAACTCGACAGAGTCTATGCATGACTGACAGATTGCACAGTGTGTCCTCATGGTGCTGGGAGGGGAACTGGTAGAATGTACAGCTAAAAGAGAGGAGAATAAGAGAGAATGGAAAGGCGGTCGCGTGAGAAATCGGAGGCACAGAGTAATTTTCTGCAGTTAAACTTGTCATTCCAGTCAGGACCTTTGACATTTCAGCAGTTACGCTGATGGCTTTCTCGATTCTGACTGAGAGGGAGAGGTAAAAGAGGCTGCAATATACTGTATATATTTATCCCAGCTTGGGGAGTGAAAAAAATAATTCTGGCGTTATATAGGCCAGGCTACACATTTTTTAACGTTATTCTGTTATATCCAGAGAAAACACATTTTAAAAATACCATTTTAAGATTTTCTGCAAAGCACACATGCACAAACACACACACACACACTTTCCTCTTGAGTGAAGCCTGTTACAGCTGCCAATTCACTTGCACTTCGATAGTATCAGAAGCCTTATAATTATCCTTGACACGATTCAGCAGCACAGATGTTTGTGTGCTGATCAGGTGAGCAGGTTCTGCTCGCTCCATTTTGAAGATAAAGTCAAGCAGCTACAAAAGCCTGTCCAAATTGGCAAAAGGTTTTTAATAAAGCAACTTTTGTTTATCATTTAGTTCCCTTTAACGGTCATATCACAGATAATTTGGTTATTTTGATTCAAATTTACCTCTTCTAGACACAGTAGTTAATCAGATTACATATTTTTCATCTCCCTTGAAGTCTGCGATGCTCTCCCTTGGTTTGCCAGAGTTGAAATCACTCATCTCTACTAGAAATGTGTTGCTGGATAAGAAAATGTTGCTTATAGCCTTGATGTTTTGATTTGGTTTATAACAACAATCCTTGATCCACTTTTCTCCCTTTGGACCTATTTTAAAATATGGTCTTCTGATGCTTAATAATAAGCTTGAATTTCAAACAACTAGAGACTCACATGACAGACAGACACACATGGGGCGATCAATCAACCTGAGATGCAGATTAGAGCTGTGGAATGTTCAATTATCAATAGACTCATTTGTTATTTTTTATTATATTTCTTTTGTCTATGTTCAATCAAGCATGCAAGTGAGAAAAACAAAACTTAGAGAGAGGTTTGAGGATGCGTGGATGAACCCCGGCCACACTCTCATTGGGAACAGTGTTTGATTTTGTATAATTGAGCCTCAAATCCAAAAAAGCGTGACATCTTTTGTTTGATGGGACTGATGTTTATTTGAATAGCATGCATATTTTACAAGGGAACATATTGTCTCAGCAGCATGTTTGGCTCGACTTCACTTCACTGTCCTGCTGTTTACAGGTGAGCCAAATGATACTACAGACAAAAACATCACAATAGAAAATGTATCAAATTCACAGGGCAACCATCTTCACACAGGTTTTTTTTTTTAAACTATTGTGTCCATCTGTTTCATGTGTATGCTGGTCATCATGCACACTTACTAGAAATATAACTGAAGAACATTACAATGTCAGGATTCCTTTCTGTTATAACTGCATTTATTAGTATTAAAATAAAATAGAGAGCCAAAGGTGTATACCCTCTGTACACCTTTGGCTCTCCGTGTGGATGGATTAGAATGGACAGATGGAAAACTGAAAGCAATCTCTGCTTTGTCAGAATGGTCGATTCTGTAGTATAAAATAAAAAGATTGAACTACTACTACTACTACTTCTACTACTACTACTACTGAATAATAGTTAAATGTATTACATTTAATTATCCTGATTTAAGTGTTATTGTGATAGGAGCTCTATGACTGATTGTGTTTGGAAAACTTGCAGGCCTGTGATATGTAGAAGGCAATGATAATAAAAACAATTAATGTAATCTGGCATATTTTCTGGGGACCCTCTGGAGCCCCCTGCAGCCGCCATGGGAGTCCGCACACCTCAGTTTGAGAGCCAGCGGTGTTCCGTCGCCAGCACCTGTTATTTTCTGATCAGCCGCCCGTCCAAAGACTGTTCCCTTGAATACTCCCCTATCCTCTGTGGACCAATTAGATGGCCCTCCTGTCTGTTGTTTTCTGGTTCCTCAAAGTTCTGACCAATGACAGATGGCCATGGATAGAAACAACAGCCGAAAACAAGAGTATACTGGATGATAAGAGGGGAATAATGCATGTAGGCAGTTGCTGCAGTGATGACGATTCACAGAAAACAAGTAGGGAAAAAGTGAAGAACATGCAAGAGAAGAGGAACGACTCCCAAAAATCTCCACCATGAAAGCAGGTCGAAAAAGAGCCAGAAAAAAATGTGTCAACAATATTCCAACAATATGTCTCAGGTAATTATATCTGATGTGACACATGCTGACATGTTATTAAGTAATTGTTGAGAGTTTCTTGCATGCTGAATAAAGCTTTAGTGAGAGTTCAAAATCTATTCTCTCTAAAATCTAGTATCCATCTATCTTCAAAAAGCCCAATTTTTACATTAGGGTTAGATTTGTTTGACAGTGGCAACAATATTCTTTCAAATTGCGACATTGATAAAAAAAAAAAAAGATATCAGATCCGTAGAAAGAAAATCGTGCCTACCAAATAATGATTGCAAAAATAGCTATATAAAAGAATGCAGATGACACACCACCTGTCTCTCCTTCATAGAAGAGAAGCTGTAGTGTTTTCAGGGTTTATCAGGTTTTTCCTCATTTTTCTATTCTACTCTCTGACAGATGGGCAGTGCATATTGTTTATTATGTGTGTGTGTATGTAAGCAGGAAGGGATTTTCATAAAGTTGAATAGAACTTTTCAAACTAATTGCTTCCTCTGAGCCAGGTTAGATCAAATGAAAAACAGAGTAAATCAGAGTACTTGAATACAAAGGATTATTTCCAATTAGACCCATTGAGGCATTCCGTATCAATCGAGCACAGATAATTCTCAGCGGTATTTGAGGGAATATCGGATTCCATGTTTGACCCAGTTACACTAAACCCCTGTGTGCCACCTACAAACACAATCTGTAATCTATCCTTTATCTATTCCCCACTGTGTTTACCGCTTTCTCTGTGTCTGTCTGCCTGCCAGTTGAGAACACTGACTGGCTGTCTGCCTGTGTGACTGCCTCCTTATGGACCACATATTATTCTTTGTTATGTACGTAGGGCTGTGAATGCAAAATGTATATTTGGCGATAAATGCTTGCTGTGGTGTCGAGACTGCCAAAAAGTGTACTTAATGACTTTTTCTCTCCAAGTTTGTGTAGGTGCCGATCTACTCTTCATCTGTTCAGCTATGTGGAGTATTGCAGCTGATTTTTTCTACACCACATTACATTAATCCCTAAGGATTGTATTAAACTCCACACTCCAGCATCCAGGGACCAAATCCAGATCTACAGCCTAGTGCCTTGGACAAAGGTAAAGGCAACAGCAAGAAACTATAAGGAGACCATGCGTTCCACATTTGTTCCAGCTTATTATTTTTTACAAGAGATGATGAGGCAAACAACTGAGTTACTCTTTGAATTACTTCATGAGTATCATTAGCGTCAATGATTCCTTTAAAGTTTTTATTTTAAATATTGCTCCCAACTGAACTATGATGTTTTTTTAGTGTGTCTGTGTGTCTGTGTGTCTGTCTGTCTGTCTGTCTGTCTGTCTGTCTGTCTATTTTTGCTTTTCATTTGCACCAAGTGTGCCTTGGTCCAATGTGACACAGCCCCCACTGGTACGATCAATCGCTGCTCTGCCATTGATGTAATTGTGACTCAAGAATGGCCATCTAGAATGTCTTTGGGCCTATAACTGCTTTGAAACCCTGTCTGGTTTACTTTCATTACACTGGTTGGCAATGCAGAGGTGTATAATACATCGAGATGGAAATTCTACATTGCTTTCCTCTCATAATATTTAGTGCGCTGCAACAGAGTACGTGTCTCTGCTTCAAAGTCCTGCAATGTTTCCGTCTTGAAGCAGTGTTGCCCTGTTGTACCCTACAGGTGCGACATTCATGTATTCTGTTTCTCGACAAATACTTCAATGAATGTATTCCACCCTCAGCCAGGTGTGCTAGCACCTCTCTCTATATGTATGCAACAGAGGGAGCACAGAAGTCACCTTGGATCAGAGCAGACGCCAGATGAGCAGAATTAAGACGGTGAGCGATAGAAAGGGAGAGAATTTTATAGAAGAGAAAAGAACAGAAAAGAGCTGAAAAACAGATAAGAGATGGCAAAATGCAAAACAGGGGTAAGGACAGTGCAATTGCAAGGAGAGTCAGAAAAACAGAACGGGAGAGAGGAATTCAGCCCTACCTTAACCATACCCTGCAAGTTTGTTGTGTGCAATTTTGTTGTTGTCAGAGGAAAAACGCACCCACTCTATAATGAAATATAACACAACATGACATGAAGAATAGCCAGCATGCATATCTACCAGTCTCTCGTCGTGTAGCCACAACGGGAGCAATGGGAGCAACACTCAACAAGTCAACAAGGACATTCATTGACTGGAGACTTCAGCCCCTTGTTTGGAATGTCAACAAGTTTCTTGGCACAGAAATGTTGGTCGTTGAACAAGCCTGGCAAGTGGAAAATAGACAAGGATGTGACGTCATCACCGCCCCACAGACGTCGGCGGGTGGGTGACCTCTCACTGGGCAGTGGCTCAGAATGTTTTACCCAAAGTAGTCGATTTTCAAAGGAACACACTGTTCACCACATTATACAGTAAACAATGTCACCTTGCAGTAAGAACATCTTTAAATATGCTTCCAATAATGCAACCTCAAAAAAATAGGTAGAAACTCAAATGACCTCCTGAGCATTTGAATAGACTAAAAATGACACAGTCCAACTCTCATCTGGATTTTTTAATTGTTTCATTTTACTTAATTGTTCATCTTTTGTTTCAGATGGCTGAGAGACAAACAACAATGTGTTTGTTCAGTGAGTTATGCAGGAGTTTCCCAATGACATATACACACATGCACACATGTAAACACTTCCCTGTAGACATAAACACACATACTTTTACTTGTTATCTTTTGTCCACACATGCATACACACTCGGTGGATAAGAGCAGACACAGGAACGTATTCATTACCTCGCAACTCTCGTCTAGCAGGAGCCTGGGTTGTGGCTGTCGTCCGTGCTTCTGAATCACATTATGCATTCCTGGGAAGGATAAGACATACTCCTTTAAAAAAAAATACCTCTTTTGTCATTTCTGATGAACAAGATAAAAGACAGGGCAGACAGATGGGAAAGATGGCTAAGAGAACAAAGTTGACACAGGGATATTTTTCAACCTATTCTAGCCATTACATGAGTCCTCATTCATGCATCTATCCTCCTTCTATTCTTCACTAGTTGAAAACATTTTTTGTAGCTTTCACTCAGCAGATTCAAATTTCCACAGCACATTGTAAAAGTGCAGGCGTAATCAGCCAAATAGTTACCCGTTACCATGAAATTCTTGACGGCTGAAAAGAGAGAAAAATCTGATTTCTTGTCCCCAAACAGCAGGATGCTGCAGAAACTCACTGATTATATAGTTTGAAGAAATGACTGCAATATTCACTACATTTAAATACAACACATCATCATCAGCTTATATAATATTTTGATGTGTAATTGCACACATCCCTATTTTTGGTGGCTGCAATTGATACAGTAACTCTCTGATTCAGAAAGACCATTTGCCATATGACTAAAGGGCCGCTTGGGGTAATGCTGAATTTGTTGGCGAGGGTGGTTGCACAGGAGGCCAGTGACTAATGAACCAATGAGTGAATTGTGTTTTCAGAACATTTCACAAAAATCTCATTAAAACATCCAAAATAGACAAAACTCACACTTTGATTTTTAAATGATGAAAAGTAAAAATGTCTTACGAGGGGTATAAAGTTATGCTCATGCTCTGCTGGTCACATATGTGAAAAGACTGAACACCTTTTTTTCATTGTATGCACGAGGCGGGAACTTCAGTGTTCACGCAGTGATCACTTCCCTTCATCTGTTTCCTTGTCTTGAGAAAACACTTGTCACTACAGTGTAGAGGCTTTCATCAGTGAGTAGAGATAAGACGAATAGAAGGTGAAAATGCAGATGTGCTGCTAGTTTTGTCATTGTTTTATTGATTTGAGCAACTTTTAAATATTCAAGATAAACACCATACAGTTTTTTTGCCAACGTATTTTAAATGTGGATAAGTACACTAGATGTAATAGTGTGATGAAAAGAGGGAGGGAGAGAGAGAGAGAGAGAGAGAGAGAGAGAGAGAGAGAGAGAGAGAGAGAGAGAGAGAGAGAGAGAGAGAGAGAGAGAGAGAGAGAGAGAGGTATGCTTACATCTTGAGTACATCAGGGAGACATTTAAATAGTGTTCATTCATTTCTCATGAAACAAATCACACTTTTTGTTTTTCCTTCATCACCTCATTTGTCATTCAGAGTAAAGTTAATGCTTATTTGTATGGTACACTTTTGTACAAATGCATGAAAGTGCTTTACAGGTTAACAAAGCAAATATCAAAGCAACAGCAATAAAAATAAAAAATCCACATATTAAGATGGTGCCACTATTGCTTTGAGGGACTACAACATGTTTTACCTAATGTGCAGCTTTTAATGTAGAATACATTCCATCTCACAATACAGATGAGTCGACACCAAGGACACAGGCACTAACTTAAGCTCACTGTCCCAGTTCCTGTGCTATTGACCGTCTCTGTAAGGCCTTTGTGAAAATGGATTGCAGGTTTTTACACAAAGCCATTGGATTCTGGTCTGTAATGATGACATAGCTCTTCCCTAATGGACCTTCAGCCTTGAGTTACTGTACGGTACCTGATTTACCAATCAATTAATCGATCAATCATTTGATTGATGCTTATATGGCCCTCCAGGTTCTATACCAAGTTCTCTGTGAGCCGTCTAATGCTAAGTCATACTTGCCATTTCACCCCCGTCTCTCTCTCTCTGTCCTTCTTTCTTTCACTATCCCCTCTTCCCCCTCTTCACTGTCCAAAATGCTGGTGTCAGGCTTTTTTCTTTTTTCCTTGAAGGGAATGGAGCAGCCTATCTTGTAGCCATGACACAATAAAATATTACAGTAAAGGGATAGAACACTCTCGCTTCTTCGAGCACCAATACGTAAATCTCGCCGCCTTGCTGCAGGCAGCTGCCTAAACATACGCTGCCATCGCTCCGAGTATAGAATGCCATCACTTTCTTTTTTCTTTTTTTTTTAAAGCACGGGGATGTGCTCGTACTAAACAGGCTACAAATGGAATTGAACCTTGAACCCGTCAATGGTTGTATAGAGGAGGAGGGTTGTCTGAGAGAAACGGGGGGACAGGGAGGAAGGGACTTGTAAATCTGGGAGTAGGGGACTTGTAAATCTGCTCGGCGATGGCTCATCTCAAACAACCATTCCCACCCTCCACCACCCCCATTCCACCAGCCCGTCTCAGCGCGAATAGGGGTGTAAATCGCTTTGGCGTTGTGAAAAAGGGGGAATAAAGTCAGAAGGTACTTTAACAGATATGGTTGTAAAATAAATAAATAAAAATAATAAAATAAATAAATACACAGATAGATGAGGTTGCTACAGGGTTGACAGCCACGGAGGGAAAATGTTGGGGTGAACGAGGGCAGAGCTTAAGGGGGGAAGGGTCAGGCAGAAAGAAATTCAAGGCTCATAAAGATGGAAAGAGAGGAAGAGCAGAAAGTGAGGGTGGGCAGGGTGAACAATGTGAAAAACAGAGAAAGGTGTAAATAAATTAGCACCTGTACATTTTGAAGCTGCAAACCATAAATCCTGAAACAACTTTTGTCACACAATGTGCCACAACGTAAGCTCACGTCGACTGACAGCTTAATGACTGACACTTACATGGGAGGGGGGAGAGATGGATGGATGGATGGATGGATGGATGGATGGATGGATGGATGGATGGATGGATGGATGGATGGATGGATAAAGAAAGAAAAATAGAAACCGAGAGAGGCAACAGAATAGAGACATTCAGAGACAGCTGACGAATGAAGAGCTAGATGGGAGCACATATGGATCAATGGATGAATTAATGTAGTGGACAAGTCAATACAAGTCAAAGTTGCTTCATCTAACTTTACATTTAACACTCATATCTTGTCACAGTTGCTGTTAACAAGTATAAATATGTGTGAGCATGTTTATCTGAAAAAAGATGAACTTAGATAAACATTGCTGAATGAAAAGGTCAGTATGAGCAGAAGTAGGTTCAGCTGTTTTTGTTAACAAAAATAAAGCCTCAAAGTACAGTAAAAGTGTCAGCACCCTTTAGGGGGTCACCATGAGGGACAGCAATGCAGAAGGATTTAGATTGGTTGATGAACGGATGGATGAATGAGTGTGAGACGATTGCCTTCAAATGTTATGTAGAATGAGTGGGATTATGCACATAATCGATTTTAGTATTTAGTTGGTTTACAGAGGAGAGTTTTGCTTTGGGGAATCCGAAAATGACAGGTCAGAAGACAGAAAGAAGACAATACAATTTACAATTAGGACTGAAGGGTAATAGAAAGGCTCCAAACAATTTGTTGCACTGTTCTGTGAAACAGCAACGACGGGGTAACTAAACTTGAAATTGGAAAGCGTTTTGGCATATCAACAATCTGAGCATGTATGAGCATTCATGTTATAAATGTACTGACAAGACGATAATTTTCCAATGGTTAGAACAGAAAGAAAGTGAGCACAATCAAGAAGGTCCCACAAAGAGCAGAAAATAGAAATAGAATAGAAAAATCTTCAACTGAACTTATGAAAAGTAAAATAGTAATTTAATGAGAAGAGGGGAAGCAGCGGGGTAACAATCACAGTTTAAACCGGAGAAATGGGACTGTCGTATTTTTTCTCTGTGACTAGATTGGAACAAAAGAGATTGCATATAGCCCTTTGCGTTTGGCAGCAAATACACTTGCTTATACTAAATGTACAGTATTTACCGGCTTGTGTTCACATCAAGTTACGTTCTCTCTCTCTTAAACACAGACGTGCACACATGTGCGCTCATAACTCTGCCTGCCATTTGTAACCATCTTCCTCACCAGCACAAGTGCATTCACATTGCAGATTGCTTGGACTCAGGTAGAAAACACACAAAGGTTGAATGGAATGAGGAGGCTTGATATCACAGAGAGACCACTGGGGAAGACTCAACTAAATCAATTCATATAATGAATCGCCCAACAGACTGCTTCCCCTCTCTCTCTCTCTCTCTCTCTTGCTCGATGTTGTGTGTGTGAATGTGTGTGTGTGTGTGTGTGTGTGTGTGTGTGTGTGTGTGTGTGTGTGCGTACGTGCGTGCGTGCGCGTGTGTGTGTGCGTGTGCGTGCATGCGTGCGTGCGTGCGTGCGTGCGTGCGTGCGTGCGTGCGTGCGTGCGTGCGTGCGTGCGTGCGTGCGTGCGTGCGTGCGTGCGTGCATGGCCTGAGACCAGCACACTTTCATAAATATTGAACAGTTATCTTAATGCTTTCATTATGGCCCTGACTCACAATGGCCAAGCTTTGTCCTTTTGACTCTTTGTTAGAGGAAGCTGGCCCTCTCTCAATCTCATCTGCTTACATTACAGCTTGCTAGCCAGTTATACCTACTGCCCTGCATTAATGACTGGGACAGATAGGAGTGGGTTGGGGGTGGGGATGGGGATGGGGAGTCTGTGCGTTTGTGTGGGAGAGGAAGAAGGAGTGAGAGGAAGAAATGCACATCCAAACCAGTACCTATGAATATATGTAAATATGACAAATTTGTTTGGGTCTAATTTCTCCAGCTGCCTCAGCTAAGTGTGAGTGAGGCGTCTCCTGATAAACTGTTTAAAGCTCTGGCTGATATCTGTATTCCATCACAGACTCAGTTCTTATGGGTCTGTTATTATGCTTATTTGTAGGATGAAGCTATGCAAGTTAGACTTTTTTGCTGCCTGAGCTGCTTGCTTTATAAACCCCAAAAGGATACGCTGGACAAAAACAAATCAACTCTTGCCTTCTCTTGCAGCTGCAGGAAGATACACGCAACAATGTGATAATTATTTTGTCTAGTAAGAGTGCAACATTTCATGTGAATAGAAATCTATTGTGTGCTTAGTCAAAAACTATGAGTGAAATATACTGAGAAACACACTGTACTGAAGGAGTGATTTGAGTTGTAATTAGAGTGCATTAAACAGAAAATGTCACGCTATATAAATATGAGTTGGTCCACTAAGCAATACGTTTTTTAAAAAGATATCCCTTTGTGACAGATTTTGGAAAACTGAGAGCTATATCATGACAGTCAAAATTCTACAACTTTTTTGCATATGACTTGTTTTTTAATCATTATACTAAGGTTTATTAATGTTATTGGCTTCAGAAGTCAAACTTTCGTTACAAGCTTTGTTACAAGTTACTATAGATAAGAAAGGTGATTGTGGTTCCCATCTTCATGGAAAGTTTTACACAAACTCCTGCTGCAAGTTGAATATATTTCTTTTTACCAGTTCGAGGTGTCTGTGTGAGTGTTAGTGTCAGTCTGAATGTCAAAATTTGTCATCTGTTAGCTCAGTGTCAGTCTTTAAACCAGTGTGTGTTTGTGTGTATGCATGTCAGGGGACTGAAAAGTGCAGTAGAAATCTCAAACGTCTATATTTTTCACACACACACACACACACACACACAGGCTCACAAACATCGTCACACATCACAATCAGTCAAACGGCGACAACTGCAACGTTGCTCTGTACTTTTTGAGCTAAGCTGTGTTTGTCTATTATTACCTCAATAAACTGAACATGCTATAGGAGCAAGACTGTGTGTGTGTGTGTCTGTGTGTGTGTGTGTGTGTGTGTGTGTGTGTGAGAGAGAGAGAGAGAGAGAGAGAGAGAGAGAGAGAGAGAGAGAGAGAGAGAGAGAGAGATTGAGAAATAACTGCAGAAACAATAGCTGAAAAACAGGAAGTTAGTTTCTGTGTTTTCTGCAGGTCTGTGAAAATAGCAATCAGCTTGCATTGATTTCCCAGCATCCCTTGTGGTTCCACAGCAGCCAAATTAAGGCTAGATTACGATCCTTTACCTCCCTTTCTCCCAACCTTCTTCTCTCCCTCTCCTCTTCCTGCTCTCACAAACACATTGTAACTTTCTCTTTCTTTCCCTTTCTCTTGCCTTCTTTCTTTCCTTCTCTTTATATTACCTCTCGCTCTGGCTTCTCTCTCTCCCTCTACCACACTCTACCAATCTTCATTGCTTTTTCATTGTTTTTACCTTCAGCTCCGGCACCAAGCTTGTTACACTGTCGCCTCACGGAATTAGAACAATCAAATGTGCCGCAGGAAGTTACAAAAAATGCTCTAGTGCAGTTTAAATATGATCCCTAAGGTACCTGTCATTTCCCTCCCCTTCTCCCAACTCTCTGCAAATTTAATGCGTAGAGTTCTGTGATGTACAATGGCTGCCCTGGTTTCTTCATAAACATGTACTGTGAGTGTTGATGTAAAGGTTTTTCTGCGGGAGTAAAAAGGACATTTAGTGTGTGGGATTGGGTTATGAATCCATATGAAAGGGCTAAGACAGAGCAAGGCCAATGCACACATACACACACAGCTACACACACACACACACAGGCACACACACATCTCTTCCTCTCTCCCTTTTCATCCCTTCCCACCTGTGTCTTAGACACACTGCATGTAGAGGCCAGTGGCATTTTCCGCTGACAGCACAATCTCCAACAAGAACAACAATAATAACAATAGCTCCAGCTTTTCTGTGGCTGTGTTGAAGCACTGAGCGTGGTACACCTCTGTGTGTGTGTGTGTGTGTGTGTGTGTGTGTGTGTGTATATATATGTGTGTGTGTCGCTGAGTGTGTGTCTTCTAGAGGACGGTAGAAAAATGGGCAAACAGAGACAATGGCAGGAAGACAATTTACATTGTGCTATCCAGTGTGGGTCCCTAGAGGAGTGCGACAGCAGGAAACCAAGACATCTCTCCTGTATTTGCATGTGCGTGTGTGTGTTTGTGTGTAGAGGAAGAGAGAGTAGGATAGCAGGACTTTGTGTGTATTGAATACTGTGTGGGCATTTAATTAAGGAAACAGGAGAACATACGCCTGAGCAAGAAGGATATCACTGTAAACTGTATATCACTGTAAACCTGAGTAAACCTGTGAACTTTAACGCTCACTCTCTTTTTGTGTGTGTGTGAGTTATGTCCGTCTCACAGCAGAAAAATGGTTGCACCGGCTGTGGTTGTGTTACTGAAACACCTTTCAATATAATGCGGTATTAAATAACTACGGCCACAAACGTTAACTCTGAGTTGAATCCGAACCTCTGAAATTGTCAGCTTGGATTCAAAGCAATGGGGTTGTGATGTGTTATATCTAATAAAGTGACCACAGAGTCTTTGGTGTGGTTCTTCCTTTTCCTAGATATCTTGGATTCTGTTCAGACACTACGGTTTTCTCCAACAATCCAAGACAATCCTCTATTCCCGATTATCCTGGTTAGGGTCATGGGTTGGTGCCTGGAGCCTGGATCCCAGCTGTCATCGGGCTGAGAGGAAGTGTGCACCCTGGACAGGTCACCAGTCTGTCACAGGGCTAACACATACTCCCATTCACACCTAAGGGCGATTCAGTTTCCCATTTGCTTAAGCTTTGTGTCTTTGGAGGCGAGGCGGCAGTGCTCAACACCGTGACCCAAACCATGACATGCAGTCAAACGCATCCCGTAGCTTTGACTGAGAGTATGAATGTACTTACCAGTGTGTGATAGACTGACAGCCTTTCCACGGTGTATCCTGCCTCTTGTTTAAAGCATGCTGGGATTCCCCTCAGACAAGCCCCTGTGCGATGTTGGCCGGTATAAATAGAAAATGAATGAAGAATTGAATATTAGATTATTGAGTATTAAAATATGAGATAAGATGACGTAAGACATTAGACAGCATTCCATATTAATTTGAATTGCTGCCTGTTCTTTCACTGTTCATTGTTGGTCACTCTGGATTCCTGGAAGGTGATTTAAATGTCAAATGTCCTCAGAATAGCAAGTCAGAACCATCATGACACCTATGTTGACAGGCGATTAAGTCTGTCTAAGTGTGTTGTGTGTGTTTCCTGTGTGTTCTTCCTGAAACCCAGAAACAGCCCCTTTATCATTCTGTCACTCTCGCTCTCTCTTTCTCACTCTCTTTCTCTCATGCGCTGTGGTTGTATGACACTCCATCTTTGCTGTGCTGTGCGTGTGTAGGTGTGTGTTCATCATGAATCCCTCACAGACACATAGACACACACAATGCGTCCGTGTACATCCTTATCAGCAGGCTGTGGTTACATGAGTCTCCATCTGCGCTATTTGTGTGTGTGTGTGTGTGTGTGTGTGTGTGTGTGTGTGTGTGTGTGTGTGTGTGTGTGTGTGTGTGTGTGTGTGTGTGTGTGTGTTTGTAGAGAGTCTAATGAAGGAGGAGAAATCATGTCTCAGAAGGATTTAGAAATCCACTTGGGAGCTTTGAGGACGGCTTGTTAGCTAAGTAACAATCCTTCCGCAAACACACAAGTACGCAAACACACACACAACTTTTCTCTGTCTTGCTCACTCTCTCTACATACATACACACACATACAGCACACATAAAGACGTGAAATTTCTGAACGGCGCTTTATCAGGCTTCAACCATTTAGGAACCCACACACACACACACACATTTTCCAATAAATGCACCATACATACACAAGCCCAACAGGAAGTCATCTACAACTGCAAGCGGGTGAAAATTGGTCACTAATCAATTAAAACAGATAAAACTAGGTTATATCTGTGTTGTCAACTGTGCCTCAGTGTGACGACTGCACATCCAGACATGCAGTGCTGAAAGTATCCCATGCACCCGCAGTAACCAATGAGTTGATGTGTTGAAATAGTTTAGACCTTTTGGACGAGATCCTTCTCTTGAGTCTTGAGCATTTAAGTCTGCAAATGATATTCTTCCCACTGAGAGATTGTTGGCCATCATTCATGCATTTAAATGCTTAGAAGCTCCTCAGTCTGCCTGGGTCCTTTCTGTCTGTGTGGGGTTTCCTGGTTTCCTCCCACTCCCAATGACATCCAGGTTAGAAAAAATAGGAACTATAAATTGCCTAAAGCTCTAAAAGTGTGCAGGGAACTGTCCAGGGTGTATCCTGGCTAAACCTCTGCCCTGAGATTGCTCAAGACAAGACGGTATAGAGAATGGATGGATAAGTCAGTATGTTTGTCAGAAATATATCTGCACATTTCTAAGAGGTGTCAAATCTGCCTCTTAAACATCAATACCTTAAATAATTTAAAGACTTATGGATGAACCCACTCATTAACTGGTCAATACCCGCAAATATTCTTATTCCGCCCTGCACTTATTGCAGTTGGGTGTAAGTTTTCACAAAGAATGACCTCATTCTTTCAAAAGCAACAGTTTCATTGTAGAGACTTCATTACTGAGGGTGACCTTTTATTTTAGCTCATAGGCTCGAAACAACTATGAAAGAAATTGTGTGTGAATAAAAGTCACAAAAGTGGTGTGTGGGTGGAAAGTAGAAAATGAGGAAATGGCGAGCAAAAAAGGAGAGAAAAGGCTGGAGGAGAAATCAAGGGACGGAGTCGTGAAAAAGTAGGAGAGGGCTGAATTAGTGATTGGCAGAATAAAAAAGGAATATGTTCAAGTGAATGATGGAGAAAAGCAGAGAAGAAGTCGGGGAAAGGCCAAGAATGGCACCAGAAATCTTGATTGAAGGAGGTGCCATTCATGAGTGTGAGAGGCCGCTATGAATAGCTGTCAATGAAAGCCAGAGTTTGAATGTGACATCAATTTGGGACACATTACGAGTCTGTTAAACTACAGTGCAATTAAAGGGACACCCGCTGTGTTACTCTATACGTATATAATGGACGGCTTGGGTCTACGTAAGGGGATGGAGTTAAGAGCCAGAACATTCATGAGTCACTACTGTTTGATTTGCTGTGAATGATCAAACCTGCAGAATGGAACCTACCACCTTCCACAGTAGCTCCATCTGTATGCCCCGCCTGTCACAATGACGGTCACTGGCTGAGCTGTAACACACTGCTGGGTGTTTACTTTCCATATTTCCCATCTCCCCGTGAAAGTGACAATAACGACAGTAATCCTACAGGGTGTTTCCTCGGCTTGCTAATATGACAAACGAATGCTAACCACACCGACACACCCACATAGATACAACAGTCCCACTCCTCCTCTATGCAATCAGGCGCGATTTGTCATCCGGATAATTAGAACAACGCCATCCTTTCTCACTCTCTCACTCCGTTTCTCTCCTCAGCAGCCACCGTATCCATTTCTTCACTCATTCTTTTCTTGCCCCTTACTCTCATTGCATTTTTCTCATCTTACTTTATCTATCCTCTCTCTCTAGTTTTTGCTCGCCCCTTTCCCCGCCATTGTTGTGTTTTCTCATATCTTCAACCCCTCGCAGCTCTTTTTCCCAGAAACCTTCAACAATAAAAAAAACAACAACAACACAAAAATCACACCTAGGCAGTTGTTTTCTTTTCTTTTCTTTCTTTCTTCCCCTCGTAGTCGTCTGTCTTCCCAAACAATATTACAAAAGCAATTCCACACCAGTCAATATGTTCCAGGATTGGCTCTCATCCGCCTTGTCCCAAAGGGGCTGCCACATCATCAATACAGATTTATACTGTAGCCTGGTAGCTAATATACACAAACGCCAATACAGCCGCTCCCTCTTCCTGGTAAAAATGCATGGAGCAATCTGAACCAATTTTATGAACAGTAGTAAAAGATTGACAGTGGAAGGGAAGCAGAGGTGGGAGACAAGAGGAGAGACGGCGCCAAGGAAGATGAGAGGGAGAGAGAGCGAGAGAGAGAGCGAGAGAGAGAGAGAGAGAGAGAGAGAGAGAGAGAGAGAGAGGGATGAGTTAATCAGTAAAGATGGAGGCAGGGAGAAGAAAGACAGACAAGGGAGCGGCACAGGTTCGATTGTACCTGTCAAAAGAGGAGATGCTCATGTTTACGAGCGTGGCGACAAAATTCATATTGCCGTGACAACTTTTTAACTCTTTGAAAGTTTGAAGCATCCAAAATGTTGTTACGTGATGTCATAAATGTCACTTACACACCACTGGAGGCCGGTGGCTGGTAGAAATGTATCGTTGGCTCACTCTGCTACACGCTCACTTCTTTGAGTCTTACGGGGCATCTGAGTTTATATTTCGTCCCCTCAAATCTCTCTCAATTTTACCCGTGAATTATTTTAAGCTCAGAGGAAGCAGCGTGTTTGTCTCGACACTGGAAGGCAGCCGAGTGTGTGCGGCTCCCTAAGCGTTCCACCCCTCGGCCAGCAGAACGAAGTTTGTAACGTTTGCCACTAAGTACAGAAAAACAGTAAAGAAACTTTGTGTTGCTGTTTAAAGATGTTATTAAAACTTATATTGTTAGACTCTCTGTTACACTTAATGCTCCTTGTACTAACAGAGCTTCACTAATTTACCTACAGTGTCTGTATGCATACCAATTTACTCAATTTCCAGGAAGTGAAAGGCTTTAAGAAGCAGCCATTTGTGTTTATAACACTAAATAAGTGTTATTGGGATTTGGTATTTTATCTACTTATTTGAAATAGTTTTCACTGTGCTGGATACGATGCTGGAGGAGTAAAAGAATCCACTCATTAAAAACTCTCAGCTGTGGTTATTCATGGCAAAGAGCTACTTCACCTTAACATTGATTAATTTCTGGGACATGACCTGATTCTATCAAACGCAGATTGGAACACAGGCCAAATGCTGTATTCACTGATATTACATATAAGCAGAAAGGGATAAAGAAGGCCAGTGTTTATCCGTGAGCTGAACAGGGAAGCCACTGAGAATCCAGATTCAGTAATACAGCAAAGATGTGAAAGATTGCAGTACAAAGGTCATTATATATTAAAAAAAAGGTGAAATATCATCTGGTTTTATGTTTGAATATATATCAAAGAACATAAATGAACATTTCTCCTGCTGGCAAAATCACAGGACTGATTATTCCAGCAGCAAAATGTACTTCTCACGTATTATTTGACTTCTCCCTACATGATGATTGCAGTAGAAAGCACTGCATTCTGGGTTCCCGTACTGCAAATGTTCATGTTTTGTAACCATAGTAACGTGGCTTAGTGATAAAGAAAATTACGCAAACAGTGGACTGCGTCATTGACCCTGACCTCAGTGTGACCTGACTAAGTCCTCCTTGGTCTGTAGGCGTGTTTACATTCTTGTTTTTAGAAAGGCCGGTTTAAGAGGAGAATCATTTTGCCTGAGATTATGCTGACAAACCGCCCATTACAGGGCAGTGAATAGAACAGAGAGGACATACTGCAATGAGGATCCAGCTGTGATGATGAGACTTACCTTTAGCTAAGACTCTTACGCACACACACACACACACACACACACACACACACATGCTCATTCACACATGTGACTGAAGAATATTGACGTGCCAGACTGGGAGCAGATGCTAGTAACATGCTGAGGTGTGTGTATGTGTGTTGCTCAGAGAGAGTCTTTGATGTGGGGGGGCAGCTTAATGAGGCTTTGTAAATCTGGGGAGGCAGGAAGGGATAAGGTTTGTGTGTGTGTGTGTGTGTGTGTGTGTGTGTGTGTGTGTGTGTGTGTGTGTGATGGAGTGGTGTCCCTCTGCAACCATATCACTTTGTTGAAATGATCCAGGTCCTTCCATTTTCAAAGCTCCCCCACCTCCCTCTCTCTCTCCCCCTCTCTTTTGCTCTCTCTCTCTCTCTCTCTCTCTCTCTCTCTCTCTCTCTCTCTCTCTCTCTCTCTCTCTCTCTCTCTCTCTCTCTTCGGCACACACATACGCACACTCCTGAGATGCACAGCTAACAACAGCAGGATCACAGTAGGAAAACATAACTGTGATCTGGTGCAGGAAGGAGAACAGATGGAGGGAAACATTACACATCACAAACTCACACTCACTAACACACACACACACACACACACACACACACACACACACACACATACACATTCGGACACACATTACACTGTATTTACAGGTGCACACAGACTCACACATTAACGCACACACTTGTCCGTGCATATAGTGCCAACACACATACTGCACACCCTCATCCAACCATACACACACACACACACACACTGACCCCCTCTGACTCCTACTACTTTACTATTCAAAAACTTGCCACCTTACTTGTCTGTTGCTTTTGCTCATCGTAACTACTCACTGCGTGCATGTACGTTTGTGTGTGTATGTGTGTGTGTGTCTGTGTGTGTGTGTGTGTGTGTGTGTGTGTGTGTGTGTGTGTGTGTGTGTGTGTGTGTGTGTGTGTGTGTGTGTGTGTGTGTTTTTACGGCTGCACACAGCTGTCACTGTAGGTTAAAGAGGCCTGTTGTCCTATACAGGATTCTGCCACAGTCTCACCATATGCGAGCTCATTCTGGCTCAGTGTCTTTCAGTGTGTGAAACTGTAATGTGTCGTATAAAAAGCACGTACGGATGTTGTCTCATTATATTTACTGTCTGTTGCTGGACTGCTGCTGCCATGTCTCCATCCTGAGGAGAGCAGATTAATGAAAAATGTTCTTTTTACTAGTGATTGCTGCACTAATGTTGCAACACAGATGCGCTTAGTGGATGTTTGTGTTTTAATTGGTGATATAAATATAAAAAGGGCTGAATTAGAACCAAGAATGATGTCGCAGGTACTTTACTGAGTGACGATTCAGCAATTGTCTCTCAGTATAGTACATGGTTTTGTAATACGCAGTTTCCAAACTAAATTCAGAGGTTTGATTCATTAAAAATGATGAATATTAGTGGGTAGACACAAACCAGAACTACACATTTTGCAATTTAGACACAGAACAATGAATACTGCAACTTAGCCCTGTAGTACTTAATCAAGTAAAAGGATGTCAAAAGAGGTATTTCAAATGTGTTTCCATTGTGTGTATTTGCCATTTGGTTCAACATTAAGTTGCATAAGAACAAAGTAATATAACTTTTATTTCTATTAACTGTTTTATTCAAATATCCTTTTAAAACATACCAGATGATTGTTGTAATGTTCATGATGTGAAAAAGGAAATTTATCAATCACCAAAGAATGAGAAATGAGGGAATTGTGAGGCTATAATAATTCAAAGGGGAACAGCGACATCTCCTCCGTCATGTCTCATCTCTTTCTTTTTTTTCCCTCTCATCTTCAGGCACTGGTTGATAAATACCAAACAGAATTATTTTGTGCATGGACTCGAAAACCAACATTCTGCTTCCAACACCTCCCCCTGAATGGAATTGATCTAAATATCAAATGGCTGGATGTGTAAGCGGTTTTTAATTTGGGTTTTCGGATCGGAGATGTGAGGAAGAGTTCTGACCAATCTGAATAAAGAACAAACATGACAAAGTTATACAGGAATTCTCTTCTATTTCTATTCTATTTATGAACGCTTCACACGTTTCTATGTGTGCAAGGTATGTGTGTGTATATATCATTGTATGTGGGTGAATAAGTGTGTACATGTGTCACATCCAGGTTGATAAATACTTCTTTTACCAATGTGTCATTGTCCAACCACCTTCTTCACACCCCATCTCATGATTCCTACTCTGTCGCCCTCATAATCAGCTGAAACAGATCATTCTCACAAGATGGACACACACAAACACACACACTTCCCCGCGCGCACGGGCACACACACACACACACACACACACACACACACACACACACACACAAACACACACTCAAGCCATTGTTGTGTCGAGCGATTGATGAGTAAGGCCTCACATGACCAACAGCAACCTCACTTTTGGGATGGGAGGATAGAAGCACAAAAGCTCTCTCTCTCTTTCTCTCTCATTCTCTCTCTCTCTCTCTCTCTCGCTCGCTCGCTCTCTCTTTCGCACACACACACAGCCATGCAGTGGGAATCATTTACACTGTGAGTAATTTTTCGCTTTTGCTGCTGGTGGACCAGAATGTTTGATTGGTTGCTGCAGTGATAGATGTCTGGCCAGTTTTCTGATTACAACAATCTTCGATCTCCAGGGTCCAACATAATCAGAATAAATGTGCCCTATTGCAGAGAGAATAAAGGTGTGTATGCATGTGTGTGTTTGTGTGTGTGTAGACAGCGGGGTAGAAAATGTCGGAATTGTGTGTATGAAAATATGACTTAAGTGTATATGCGACGGAGAGAGAAGGGTATGTTGTCTGCATAAGAGTGAGTGGCAGCTGGTGTGTGTGTGTGTGAGTGGGTGTTGATGAGGTGATATTGCAGGAGAAATTGATCTTTGTTTGATTTTGGCCCTTTCTTTCTTCGTGTTTGTTTTTTGTTATTGTACGTTATTTCCGCCTTATTGTTTTTTTCCGAATGAAATTTGGGAATTGCTTTTCATGTTGTTGACTCTTTCAAATCGCAGGAGGTCACTGCGTTCAAGCTTCTGTCGATGACGAAATTGAATGATAAACTGTCGAGCGATTCAGTTTTGATGATTCGATTAAACACGGAGGGATCTGTTAAACGCTACTGCATGCTCAATCATTCATCATCACTACCTATCATCCATCATTTGGTATTCATATTACAAATTTGTCACATTCTGCAGTGAAAGGAGAGCAGTCTGTCCTTAGAACAATGGCAAAATAACCCATACATTTGGAGGTGAGTTTGTGATTTTTGTGATGTTTTTTTAACTGACTTGATAAATTTGAGGACAATATGACTAAACAAGCAGTGGAGACCATTTTTTTTCCTCGCCGTCATCACTTGCACTCCAATGGCCGATATTTATTGTTCAACGTTTGCAGCTTCAACACTCATCTATCATGTTCTGGGAGTCATTTTCGGAATCCATCATAAACCATGCATAGTGATGCTCAGGAAATTACTTGACTCGCAGCCGTTTCTGTCCAAAGACTGTGAAAGAGGCTGGTTGCCATGCCAGACGACATCCATCATAACACCAGCAAATTTACAAGTTGAGAGCACAAAAGTAGACATTTATCACTGACCGTTCAAGTTCACTGAAAGTTGCTCTATTGCACTGTGTGAGGCACCCAGTCGTGCACCAGAAGTATTTTGTTCGATGTTTCAAAATGCAATCCTTGAGCTTAGGCCACTAGGGAGCAGAGAAATTACCAGACACATACAAATCTAGAAAAATAGCATTTTATACACCTTACATATTCACATAAACGTTTGCATCACATTGGGATGATGTCTGTGTGCAATAACAGCGGTATAAGTTAAATTTAGCGAGAGCCTGAAGTCTCCCTTTGGTCATTTAACTCTTGTTTTCACTCTTGCACTTGGTTTACCTCTCTTCTTACATCTAATAATGACCACAAACCAGGCAATTTAGACACTTTCACCAGTCTTAGATGTCACCAATTGCAGTGGAAACTGGCCAAAAATAAATGGTAATTATTCAGTAATGGCAAATTAAATTTAGCTCAATGTCCTAAGTCACCTTGCTGATCATACTTGAGAGGCATGTGTAGCTGTAGCCAGACTACAAAGTTCATTCCAAAGCTGTAAGCTTTTAAATGTACCTTTTAAGCGCTACAAGACAGGGCTGTGCAAAATTCAGAATTCATGAATTGTACCCAATTTGAACTGAGCTGACCACTCTGCTGAGCCGAATTTAAATTGAAGAAATCCAGTGCAGACAAAACACAGGGATTTCATTACACAGGGTCAGAAACAATTGCATCATACCATTTTTCAATGTTACGTTTGAGATTTTTCAATTCAATACTGCAACCGTGGTATAGGAATATAATGAAATATAATAATAGCACTAGTCTTAACATCAATGCCCTTAGTGCCATAGAAGTACACATGCTACATATACACACATGCACACAAACACTCAATAACCTCTTGACCACCTTCTTTAATTTCAATCAAGTCACTAGAATTGCAAAGATCAATGCTTATATAATCAATATTTGTTAGGATTGGATTGACTGTGGTGTCAACGTAAACATATTGAATTCGCCAATATATTTCCATTTTATCCTTAACACCTTTTTATTTATGGCACATGTGCACCTAATGGGACACAGTGGCCTTGTGATTAAAGGCAAGGTTGCGGGTTCAAATCCCAATAATGTCTTAGGGGTCTTGCGGGTGGGAAGTCACAGTGTGCATTGCTTTCATACTCATGCTTGAACCTCTTTACACAGAGCATTATAGTACAATCCCTTAATGACAATGTACAACTGCTGAATGAAGCACATAATTAATACAATTTCACAAAGGTTTATCAATGGCATGTTTTGCATATACTGTGCTAAAATTAGTTTTGGAACTGGAATAATGGCAGTACATTGGAGTATAATGATGCTGTTCGTTTAAAACAGAGCACAGGGAAATGTTTTGGCCAGTCAGTCCCCAACAATTCATTTTTCACTGCAATCTTGCTGACGTTGGTGTTGCTTACTTCTGTTCCAGGGTCAGCATCCTCCATCAAAATCTGGCATTTCCAACCACACTAAATCAGTGTAAGTTCTTGTAAATATAACTGCTCTTTGCTTCAGTTCCTGTCTTTGATGCCGAGGACTTACAGGGTGCTTTGGACGAACCATTTGTCATGATTGTGCTGGTGTTACAGTAGCTAAGGGTTGATTGACACAGGAAATGTTTCAGTTTGCTCACACCACTTCCATAAATGATGCTAATGAGTTTGGTGGCACCATTTGGCATCTGTGGCAGGACTTTTACTCATTTCAGTCTGTCGCTAGACTGTCAAGTGTAATACGTTCTTCCGTTTGTAATTAGTTTTCAAGTAGACGCTAGAAGTAGGGACAGTTTGGAGGACATGCACACACAAATACACACTCACAACCAAAATGCGAGAGATAGTTTAAATGTATCCAAGACTGTTTTTAAAAAGTTGCATAGTGTGTTTGAGACGGCTTTCTTACTGACTTTGGATCAGTTGTGTGGTTTAGTATTAGAGTAGCATATATCTCACTATGGTATTGATTTTCAGAGGCATTTTAAATCTTTACAGCCCTCATATACCCAGCATTCTTTATGGCAGTAATCCTTCCTGTGGTTATGTTGTATGGCCAGCAGTTATAGTCTTGCAATTGCAAGGCTAAATATCTGCCATGGCTATCAACAAGGCTCCACCTGACTGACACAATGTGCAATATGTGTCTCCACATTAGTATCGCTGCATGCGCACGTGTGTGTGTGTGTGTGTGTGTGTGTGTGTGTGTGTGTGTGTGTGTGTGTGTGTGTGTCTGCATGCTCCTGTTGAGGTTTGATTAAAGAAACAATTTCAGTCAATATTGGAATCATTTTGCATTATAGGAGTTGAGCTGAGAGGGATAGAGTGATTGAAAATAATGAAATATCTGTAGGAGAAATGTGTCCCAGAACCAAGAAATTACATTTTGATGTTCTGGACTTTATGGACTATATAGTATAACCTTGCAAATAAAGCTTAACCAAGGCTTAAGATTATTTATCTGTAATGTAACAGAATCTGTGAATTATAAAATTTCATGAAATGTTTCTGAATGAGGCGATTGCATGATATTCACTCTGTATTTCATCACAGCCGCCGCATATTTGGATATATCAACACAGGATGATGACTGACTCTGAGTCTTTTTGTCACAGACTGATGTCCCAACTATTCAGTTAAGAAATAGAAACTCACTCATACAGTGAGCGAAAAAACACAGCCAGAAGGGTAAAGAACATTTTCCCCACCTGGAAATGTATCAAAGTTAAAGTTATATTAAAAGCCACTTGTGTTTGTAGCGGCTATCTATCTATCTCTAGTTGTAAATTGAGATTCAAGCATTCCGATTGCATCACTCATCTCTCCGTGAAGTGGGGAAGGTGACAAAATGTCACGGGGAGAGAGTTGTCGAGCAAAGAAAGTGAGAGTGTGAGAATTGTCGAGAATGCTTTAAAAGATAGACTTTCACACACAAGGCTGGAAAGCTTCTGTGACCATGTGTGTGTGTGAGTGTGAGTGTGAGTGCATCGGAAAAATTGTGCTATTTTAGTTTACTGGAAGGTCTTATTTAATCGTTGAATCACATGTCTGGACAAATATGATTTGTACCGTACAATCTGTGACAAACTAAAATTGTACAATGGAGACCTTAGTGTCTGTCGTTGTGCGTTGGTTGTACTTGGTGCCACAGGGTGTGACTATTTGTGCATGAGAGTGCAAATGGCAATAGACGGTGAATATGAATGTGTGAGGGTGTGTGTGAGAGCGGGATAGACAGTGTGTATGCATGAGTGTGTGACAGTGACTTTAATTGCTCTTCACCTCTGCTTCAAAGCTTTTAGCCTGGTCAGCAATCACCCAATCAGAATGACCAGACCAAAGAGCCAATGAGTGAGCAGGAGAGAGCCGAGGCCCGACTGTCTCTGAGTTTACTGGATTATCTTCACACTCTCTGTGATTCTGCACTGAATACCAAGGCACACAAATAAAATTCATAAAAGTACAGGCCCAACATTTTTTACCAAGACCCTATTTTTCCTGATTTCTCTTCTCCTCTTCCTTCCTCGCAGTGAGGAAGCAGCCTGAATGCTAATTGGTTTTGTTGTTGATTTCTTTCCTTTCCCACGGATCCTTCTGCTCTCCCCCTTTCTGGCACTCATTTCATTCGCAATGATAAGTAAGTTTCTCATTTTGGGGAATAAAGAAGTGTCTGAAGCTGCCTCCTGCTATCTAGACACAGTTGTGACTAAACCAGCTACAAAGCCGGAATAAATTACAATTGCAATTATAGAGACGAGACACACACACACACACACACACACACACACACACACACAAAGCCTCAACTGTCACTGTGATATGTTTACACCTCATCTGTTTCTCTCTCACTCACTTCAATTCAAAGACTCCACATCAGTGTCAGACATGAAACAAATTTGCCAAAGTGGTTTACATTACAATACACAATGATGAAGGAAAAAAAGAACACAAACAAATCTAAATAAGCAGTTTCTTTGTTCCATTGACCTCTCAGTCACTCCCCCATATGCTAACTGCAAGAATTCTGAAAGCTTCAGTCTGGCCTGTGAAATCAAACACAATTGCAATGCCGTATGGCCCCAAGTATATAAATATGATGTAAAATAAGGAGATGTTAAGTGTTCTAAGGAGCCTCAGAGGTCAAAAACTCCACACAGTTTCATGTCACCCTTGTGAACCCTGCACAAATCCCACTTTGACCCATCCAGCCTCTACATGTGCCACCAGTGAGCAGCAGGTGTCGGACAGCAGAGTGAGCATTATGTAAATCGCTTAGAATTCCAGTGTGAGAAGCCTCAGTCATTTCACGCTCGATGTATAGCCCAGTGTGAGCATATCAGAGCTGCTGTGCTACTGTTTCATGCTATTTCAGAACCTACGAGAGGCAACTCTGCAGCATGTTTTTGTCGGTCATGAAGCCAAAAAGTGAGATCAAAAACCACTGTAGAGCTGCAGGGTTTGGAGATGATTCCATGTCAGTTTGTCACTATGAGAAGATACTGATATTGACAATGATTGAAGGTCAGTGTTAACTTTTTTTGTGTTTTTTGTCTTACCAGTGAATGCATCATTCTTTTGTTCTCTTACTTTCCGTGTCAATAAGTAGACGTCATAAAAGAAAAGTGTGTATGTGTGTGTCATATGAACACTGGGATACATGTGAGACACATCAATGGGAGTCGAAACGCTGCTTTCCTTCAGCTAAAGTGAGAAGGAGAAGACGTCAGCAGAAGTGCAGAGGAGGAAAGCTTTTATTTCTTTTGATTACACTCTGTCCCTTTGGTAATCAGTAAACAGGAAAGCAGGAGTGGAGAAATGGAGCTGTGGAGATTAGATGTTGAAGTTAAATTTGTCTGCTTCCTGGAACTGTAAACCTAAAAGGAGAAAACAAAATAAAGGAGATGAGAGGAGAGAAGGCAAAACGGTGGACGTGAGGAGGGAATTTAAGACGCTCACCAGATGTTTGTTGTTGTCTGTGCTCAAGTTAGTGAAATCAAGGCATAACCAAAATGATTTATTAGTTTGGGAAAATATCAAGTTGATACAGAAGAAATGATTCAGTGAAACTAGAAACCTGTTCAGTGTTGTTGTTCCATTTAATCTCATGCAGTCACATCTCAGCATTTTATATCAATGCTATTGTGATTTTAAAATCAATGCAAATTAAAAGAGCAAATTAAACTGGAAATGCATTTCCTGAAGAAACTGCACTGTGATTGCAGTTGCTGAAATGTTTTGCTGAATGCTGAAGAAGCCTGAAAGATTGACGCGTGAAGGCCTGAGGAATGTCAGAATGTTTTCCTCAGAATCCTGTAATCTTTTGAAGCTGCTGACTTTTTATAAACAACTGGTGCAGCCAATTAAGCAGAGACAGAGCTGAGTGACTGTGAAGGCAGAAAATGTACCACTTTACCACAAGTAATAATGTAAAAGATTTTCCTCAGCTGAAAATGTTACATTGCGCCAGTTGAGGAAAATTGAAGACCAGTTTTTGCTTAAAGGCAGAAAGAGCAAAAACTACACTGCATAATTTGCGGCTAAAAGCCCGTAATCTAAAGGAAAATGCTTGAATGATTTTTCATGAATTTTTTTAATATAATGAATTATTTTATTAGGAATTTTTAGAACATTTTGTTTGAATGGTGTCTGTAGGTTGAAATATGCAGAACTAGTTGAGTGCCCAAAAAACCTACTGAAGAAAACAGAAGAACAATACAGTTATGAAAGGCAACAAAATCACTGTTAACCACCAACAATGTTCAAGGAGCTGCAGACTAAGTAAACACTCACACACACTCCAGTAGCTCATAATCGCACTTCAGAGTCCTATACAGCTTTTGGCGTTCAGTCAATAATTATGGAGTAAAACTTTCTCTACTTTTCTAGTTTATCCTTGGACAATGTCGCCTTGTAAAAAACTCATTTCCCCCTCAGTCAAACTCGTCCCTCCACAGGCTTCGATTACTCATCTCACACCTCCGCTCCTCCTCCCGCTGTCCTTCCACCGCTCCCTCTCTCTGGGGTCGCACCTCACCATGTCTTCCTTTGGAGCCTCCTCTCTTCCCCCGTTCATTCTTCCTCTGCCTCTCGTTTGCTTCCGTCTCTCTTTGCTACCTCAAACTCTCCGCTGATTAAGGAAGAGGGGGAAACAGAGAAATGAGCAAAGGGGGAAAACAGCTGCCAGATTGGTGGGAAAGTTCAATTAAACCGCGGGCCCCTGGGCTTTTGTGCATGTGTGTAAACGTATTTGCGTGTGTGAGCGCTGAAAGGTGTAGATACGTTTTTGGAGAGCATACAGACGTAGACATGCCCTGTGTGTGTGAATGTGTGAATGTGTGCATATTTGCGTGCTTTTTCACATGCACGGCTTGCGTTCACTTGCTCGTGTGTGTGTGTTTCAAAACTCAGCTCTCCTGGATTAGTTTTTCTTCCCTAATCGAGTCAGAGGGAAGCCCACAGGTAATCACACCGCCTCTGCAAAAGAAACAATTGCGCTTCTGTTTTTGTTTGTGTATTCCATCCCTGTCACATAAAGCCGCAATAAGGCCGAATACCTAAGGACAAACGAAGTCATAAAGTTGTGTCCGGTGCCTTCAGCATTAAAGCAAATAGATAAACGTTTACCTGAGTTAATTTGGTCCTAATTAACTGTGTTGGAGGAACATTGTGATTTCCTCATCAGTTCTGTCGCTGTGGGGCAGCAGATTTAAGACCTCAGTCTATTACATGGAGCCAGAGCAGCTTTAATACTGCATATAACCTGAATATAAAACATGCAGATGCTGGTCTTGTTTAAATAAACACACACACACTCTTTATTGTGACGTGGTGATGACATCTGAAGTTAAAGTCTGCAGACAGAGTAGTTTGCCTCATTATGGACACGTCTAATGCAGTGTCAGGCCTGTGTGAGGCCTCTTGTGGCTTTTGCTGTATATTGTTCTGACATATGTAGGATACATGGCAGATGTCGGGACTTTTATGGTGCCCATCAGGCTTGTAAAATTTGTAGGATGAATGGATGATGGAGGACACCAAACATGGCCAACAACACTACTGTTTATGGCTCCCTCACAAAACAGAAGGTGGAGGATTTTTTGTAATTGTTCCATGCAGTCCTGATGCAAACTGCAGAATGGATTTTTACTGCGGCGTCTTTGTTTGTAGTCCGGACATTTACTATTTAATCAATGAAGAATATATGATTCTGTTAATAAAGCTTGTGTGTTTCACTGTGCGTCAGTTTTGTCTTTCTCTTATGTTTGTTTCCAAAGTTAGATAAAGAGACACATATGGAAGCGATGCAAGGGAGGGGAGACAAGGACACAGTTCAGTGAATATCTAGAGAGAAAACATCTAAATCAGACAAAGTTTACTATGATGAGGTAGCTAATTAATATACAACAATGAAGGAGTTCTGATACTCATAACAGGTCACTTATTGGACAAATCCATGGCAGCTGAGTGCACGATTTGACTTGAGGCAGGAATACCTAGACTAGAGCATATCCATAGCTAGTAAATTGTGTCTGTGTAAAGCAGCTCCATCCTTGCATCATCGAGGAGCCTATGGTTTGAAGCCCGCCAGCAATCCTCCATAAGCTTGTGTGTTGTCAGTAATTAGCAGCTAATTCAGAATGAAACAAGAGACGGTAATACCTCATCCTCCTAAGGCACGGCCTTCAACATGCTACATCAACAGAACCATCAGCGCCATAGTGGGGTGATGCTGTGAGCTAGTGCAGGTTTATACTTGAGACTTAATCCATATTTGCTGACTCTGGACATTATTTATGATTAATTAACCATTTAAATTTTATTATTTAAGGCAGGTATGATTGCGTTTCCATTCCATTCCATTTGTTCAACTTCCTGTGTTTCATGGAAAGCTTTTGACCTTCCTTCCATCAGCCCCCATGTGAGTTCTTGGACCAACATGCATGCACATTGGGGGCAGCTATACTATTAAAAAGGCATATTAGATTTAATTAACTTAAATTGTGGGTTAGAAACGCATTAAGTGTGCAAATGGGTCCATAAAAAGTCTCAGTTTCAAAGTTTCAGACATGAGCTGTTTACCTTCTCCATGCTTTCTAAAAACTGCTTACTTCTCTGCTTCTTTCATAAGAGGAATTGATTTAAATCAAGGACACTGAGTGGTATTGATGTGAAACGTGTTCATGTTCAGCAGCTCTGCCAGGTGATGGATCCTGGTGACTTATCTTCAAATATCCGCATGCCCCCTCACAGCCACTTGTGGCAGAAGGTCCAGAAAGGAATTAATCAATTGCCTCAGCTGCATCTGCTGTTGTAGTTGGTTCACTGTCACTTGTTGTTGTTGTTTTTTTGTTTAAATAATGACCTAATGCAACATCAGCTGTGTTTACTGGATTTTGTAGTCCATTGTCAATAACCCAATTTGTAAGTATTTTCATGGATTTCATGCGAATGGTGTGGTGATTTAATTGTGAATTGTGTGTTTTCTTTGTAATTGCATCTCAGTACCAGAACACAGTGTTTTAATGTTTAAACCCCTAAACAGCTCTTCCAGAGGTACCTTGTTGCCTTTCCCCATGCCCAGGACTTTGTAGTCTATCTGCACACTGTCTTGTCCCTGTGAAAAGTATAGCCCAGCAGTAAAGCTCGATTCACAGCAGCACACTTGGTTTACAGGCCCCTCAGATCAGCTGCAGCGAGCGGTCAATAAAGAGATTTCCTGTTAGAGGGCTGCTGCTTTGGCATCCTCGCTCCAAGCTGCTCTGGAATCCTCCCCTCTCTTGGCTCCTGCCGCCCTCTGAGATGCATTTAATGGATCAGAACATCCTCAGAGCTCGTGGACCTCAGTCGATTTCTGTGTCAGGGGTTGGAGGATGGAGGACTGAGCGAATGAGGAGGCATAATTAGCTAATTGGAGAGATCCTCGTCTGTGACTGACCCTTCGTCTCGGCTCAATGAAAAGATTTCTCCTTTCACACTGGCACGTGCCCAGAGACCACATGGAGCACAGATATTGATTATCTTAGATTTTTCAAGTGACTCTACATAGTTGTAAGCATGAAACTTGTTTGTTTGTTCACTTAGCTATAATTTGTGTTCGCAGTGTGTGAAGATAGAGTCACAAGAAACTGTGTAAAAAGTGGTTTTGTACAAATAGTCTGGTATGCAGCACACATCTTAGTCTGAGCTGAGCTGTGAGTTTATTGACATACTGTTCATTCAGTATATTCAGTTGTCTTCGTTTGTTTGCCAGTAAAGACTGAAATTAAAGAAGAAGACAAGAACCAAACTCCAAATAATTTCAGGAAGTTTCAGACCCAAAACATAACTGGCAGCAAATTTCAAAATATATTTACATTTAAATTCTGAGTACAGACAGATTGTGTTTATACTGTTATATTGATTTATATACAGTGAGTATAAACAGAAAGAAGCATATAATACATATCTGCCGGTCACTTAATGTGTGTGTCCTCTCAATTTAATCACTGCACCAAGCCAGCCACCATACACAGGACTTCCAGCTTGTTAGGTGTGTGTGTGTATGTATGTGTGTGTCCGTGCGCGTGCGTGTGCGTGTGTGTGTGTGCATGTGCATGTGCATGTGCGTGTACGTGTGTGTGTGTGCATGCTTGCTTGCTTGCCAGCTCGTAACCTAGTAAGCTGCCATAGTCAAACCACTGGACCATTTGATTTATGAGCTATGAAGTCCAAACTAATGGCATGGTTCTAAAATTGTGGACGGGGTTAGGAGTTGGCTCTTTCTTCCATTAAAAGAGGACAGTTCTCCAGCATTTCATCAAGACTTTGCACATAAAGAAACAATGAAACAAAGGCTAGAGTGCGCATTTACGATGAGATAAAACACAGGTCGGTGTAGCTCTGAGCTTTTCTCTGGTTACAGGTGGTTGCTTCTGCTGCTTGTAATTCAGGATTTATACTGTGAATGGAAAGAAAGTATTTTACAAATGCTTCCAAACTCTCAAACAACTACATTTATCTCTGCCAAATTGTACCACAGAACCAGCTTGCAGCCCACGCTGAAGGACACACGAGTCACCACACACACACACACACACACACACACACACACTGACCCAGTGCCACCACAGGGCTGGAGTTAGGGGCCAGACGTGGGCACAGAGTCGTGTGTGTTTGGCTCGGCAGGCTGTGGCTACTGTTCAGTCCACGCCTCCTGGCTCAGCAGTGTCTGAGCAGCGACTGGTGAATGGAATTTTTCGTCTAGATCCATTTCTGTATTGTAACTCTGAGCTCACAGTCAGAAGAGTTTAGGCAAGGGGGAGAAAAGTGCCACATGCAGTGTCAGTTAAGTCAACCCCCAGGCTGCTCAGAGGGGGGTCAAGCCATCTGAGCGGGCCCGGGGGCGTTTGAGCCTCACACAGCGTAAGAGGAAGTCGGGGTATTCAGTGTAAAGCATACTGCTGATGTACATTTGAGGGTTAGTCGCAGGGTTATCGCAACAAACAGACACAAGGTGCACCTTGATCCAACCAGAGGGGAGGGCTGTCTGCCATGAAGAGAGGCAGAAATGGAGCAGCGTTTGTTCTTAGAGTGCTGGAGGTGTGAGGTGACGGCATTCCCACCATACAACATATGCAGTGGCACATAAACACTGGGCATGCTGTCCTGGGGGGATGGACCCAGACAGTCCAAAGAAAGAGAATTCAAATAAAAGGTAAACATTATTATAGACCCAACAGCACTGCAGCCCTACTCTTCTTTACAGTGACCTCTCTCTTTCCAGGAATCGTCTATAAATGGGCTCTTGTAAAACATTTGCTATTACGCTACTAGTATTATTGCACATATCTAAAACTTTGAAGCTTTGAAGAGTTTTTGGGGAAAGAATCTAAACAAAATATATAAATGCTAGAATATAAGCAAAAGGAAACCTGAACTTAAGAATAAATATGAAAATGCATATTATACATACATAAGTGTATGTAAATCTGTGACTTGAGCCTTCAGACTGAGTTAAGGTTATTGTAAGTAATTGTTTGACATTGTTGTGACACTTGTATAATTGTCTCATATGTGCTGGAATACATTTCTTACCGCCTGCCACAGTCATGTTTGAGCGCAGGCATAACACACATTTGCTCAGGTCTATTTTAAATCCATATACTTTACCAAGGAGATCACCACATTTGCGTCATCCTGCTCAATGACAGAAATATAATTGGAAACGATATACAAAATGTGTGTGTGTGTATAATTTTAATGAATAATAGCAGTTTCTTTTAGCCCAATTGTGTGTTTCTGTCTACATGCTTGTACAGTATGTAAAGGAGTACACAGAGAAGGCAACACTATCGGTGTGTGTTGAGATAAAGATGCCTAATTTAAGATGTTTCAGTGTAACTCAGTGCCACCTGTTTAATTGAAGTAAAAAGACAAAATGAAGAAAAGTTGACCCCAGTTAATTGTCTTGCTTAGACATGTTGTCATAAAGATAATAGACACTTAGTCTACTTAATTATACAGCTTTTTATTTCTTAACAGAAGAAATAGCGTAATGTATTTACCATTTGAAGTACAGTATTATTTTTACATGGCTGGTTTGGTTTTAAATACATGTACATACTTACACAGTCTTGCTCCTTTTGTTTATTCTAAGATATACCAGTGCACAAAACAAATATAAAACGTTAACCATTGAAGTAGTTTAATAACATACTGTAAAGTGGTAGATATGTGCCTTCCTGTTTGTGCAATTATTTCCTTGCATTCAACTCTTTTGAGTGTTCAGAAACATGTATTTCCAAGGAAAAATAGAATCTGTTTGAATCGATTCAGAGAACAAAAATAATTCCCCCAATGGGTTAAAGAGCCCATCCTCTCATTGCGTATAAGCACCATAAAGGCTAAACGAAAGCAAAGGAAATCACTTTTGAATTATTCCTTTTAAAGAGACTTCATCTGCCATTATTTCAGAGCTGGATTGATGCAACCAAATGTATATTATTCCAAGGTAATTGAAATAATATAAGATCCACTTCAGTGATGTGACCTCTCAGAAGACGAGTGCAAATCAGCTCCCAGTCTTACACTCAATATTTCACGTGATTTCATTTCCTTTCAGTATTTCCACAAGTTATTCCAACCATGGCATCGCCTGGTATATTTATCTGCTAATAAGGTCATTAATATTCATATCTTCACAGAAATAAGATTGGAGACACCAGTGGACACACACATGAGCAAGCACAGGCAGCACACACCCAAAGAAAAATCAGATGGCTGCTCAAATATAATTACTTGATAGCTCCCTGCAGTTTTGGGATGATGGCTGGATCATCGTCTCTTTCTTTGTCATTCCATCTCTTTCTTTGCCTGTTTTTACTTTGTGTTTCTGCTGATGCTGTGATTTCCTGTGCAGACATGTTTCTGTTCTTTTGTCATTCGCATTTTTCTCCTCTGTCTTGGCTGAAAACTGCCAAACCACACAGATCCCACAGAGTTGATTTGGTACAATTCAAAAGTGCTGTTCTGATACAATTTCAGCTTATATATCACATCTCATTTTAACATTAGAGCAGGAAAAGCACGCTGAATGGGGAAGCACAGCTTTGTTTCAGACCCACAGTTTCCAAACTATGGAAGGCTATGAGAGATAAAATTGGTTTATGTTCAGTAAATGTTAAATTCACATTCTGTCTGATGGAACGACAGCGCCAGTAACACTTTTCTGTTATCATAGCTGATGTTTCTCATAATGTCACTCTATTACAATGTCTTTTTTATGCTATGAATTGTGCTTACGACTGATTGTACTAGATACTATAGTATATGAATTTTAACTGAAGCCAAAACAAATTGTGTATTGTCATATTGTACTCCAGACATCCTGCTCTGACAATCTCATATCTAATTTAGATGTTTTTGTAATCTTCTCAGTTTACCTTAGCCTTATCTTATCTGTTTTGGCTGAAGCCTTTGCATGAATAATGTCTGCAGTGCTACGTCACTCAGGCAAGTATGGCCAAGGGCTTTGGTCTGAGAAATGAAGGGACATGTAAGGGCTCACGGAACAGACTGATTCTGGAAAAAACTAATGATTGGCATTAATTGATATGCCTTCTAAAACATAATGTGTAATGAAATTTTCCTATATTAGTAATCAATAAAGTTATTGTTTAGTAAAATCAAATGTATCAATTGAATGCAAACAGAAAACAGTATTTGGGCCGTTTGCCTCTGGGCGTCACTGTCCAGTCTGGAGTACAGCTGCAAAACAAACACATATCACGCACAAAAACCCTTTGTCCTCTTTTCTGAGGAATTTGACAAATCTCTGCCAATGTGCATCACCCGTGATAGCAATTAATTTCCTGGAAAACAAAACACCAAAAACAGGTGGTTAGGTGGTTAAGATTAAGCTTGTATCCGTGACTTTGTAGCAGTGGAGGAGGATGAAGACACCCGGGTGGAGATCGCAGCTTTGCCTCACATCTTCGTGGCTTCATGTCGAGCCAAAGCGTCCACCGAAGAATTTACAAGCTGTTTGGTTCTAGAGTGGATTTGTTCTTGCTCAGCTAATACTGTGATCAGTTAGCACATTAAGAAATTTTATGTGCGCTCTTGGCAAGCTGGTTGAGACATTCTCAAGTGTATTTGGCAATGCTTTTATTGCGCGCGAGTTTAAGCTAATGCTCCTGCTGCTGTTTCCACATGCATATTTTAAGGTGAAAT
>NW_027466865.1:4562500-4600000 GCF_046128005.1 Genypterus blacodes | reverse complement strand
GCACACGTTGCTGCTAATTACTGAGCACAGCAAACACACAGTAATGTCTAGACACATACACTACCTATGAATGCAAACAGACAAACGCTCACTCAAACACAAATTTACACAAAATGCATTGGGAAAAATGGAACCCATTTATTTGAGACACCAGACGGCTCAGCGTTTCCTTTATCCCTGTAAATATGAGCTTGCATTCACTCTCCAATGTAACTTCCTGTTTTAGATGTAAACCACCTCGTCAGTCCAGTAGGTAGCTCACCTATTGCCCACATTCATTCATTGAAACTGTGTTTTTGTTGCATAAGAATGTCTGAATTATAAAATAGTAAATTTCCTCATAATCGGCCATGTTTTACGGCATGTGTGAGTGGTTGGCACATGTACACATCTACAAAAATGTATATGCTGACACAGCGTCATTGGAATAATATCTGTGTTATACCCACTTCATGCACCCTCAGTGCCATTCTTCTGTTCTTCCATTTACATTATTTAAAATATGTATTAAGTAGATCAATATTTAATTTGGTCTTCTGACATACACAGTTGAGATCATCTGTCACCGACCTGTAACAAGCTCACACACGCACGTGACGAACATGGTGGACAAATGTGTGACAACTGAGGGTGGAAAAGGGAGGAAAGGGAGGAAAGGGTAGACAAAAGGAGAGAAAAAGGATCTTTTTTTTTAAATCTTTAATATCAGTCTGCAGTGTTGAAGACCAACAGAGGAGAGAGTGGAGGGGGTAAAGAAAGAGAGAGAGAGTGTGTGTGTGTGTGTGTGTGTGTGTGTGTGTGTGTGTGTGTGTGTGAGGGGTGTTTGGGGGGTCAAGAGCTCAATCTCTCCCTTAGATGAAAAGCAAACTGCAATCCGTGCAACACAAACATGCGTGTCATCCCCAGGAATTGGCTGGTAGTTGGTGGCTCGGCTTTTACTGTGCAAATGGGTGAGCGACCGAGAATGAGAGAGGGAGAGAATATGAGAGAGAGAGTGAGAGAGAGAGAGAGAGAGAGAGAGAGAGAGAGAAAGAGAGAGACATTTATATTTCATTGAACTAGACATCTCCTAGTCTGCTAAATTGATGTAGCAGCTCTCCAGAGAAGGGAGAGTAAAGTGTGTGGAGGAAGAGAATGAGAGAAAAAAGGAGATGTGAGAGAAGCGGAGATGCAAAATGGAAATGGGTGGAAGATGAGTAAAAGTGCAGGAGAGAAAGAGAGAGAGGGGAAGGAAGTGTGAGAGGTTAATCTAGAACAAATATCCACAGTGACAGAACAAGAGTGCCGGATGCAGTGAGTTGTTACTGGGAGTGGATAAGAGAGGATTTACACAGCGAGTGTAAAATGGAGGGAGTAAAATTGGAAAGCAGAAAGGGGGACAGTGGTGGGGGGCAGAGTTGAGGGAAGGTTTGAGAGCAAGAGCACAGAGAGAGAGAGAGAGAGAGAGAGAGAGAGAGAGAGAGAGAGAACCTGAAGTGGGGAGACAGTCAAGAGAGACCAATCGTACATGACAGGGAGAGAGAGGAGAGAAGGACACATAGAGGATGAAAGGAGCGCAAGAGAGCAGCAGACAAGTGTGCAGAGACGCAGCAGGAGAGACGGATGGAGGCACAGGCGAGAGACGAGTGGAGCCTGTACGGAGCTGTGTCACACTCGTGAAGTAAAGCTGTGCACCCAGTGGATGAGGCCAGACTCAAATGGTGAAGTTTCCTGATCCGCTGGTGCCAAGCGAAGGTATTAAAGGCTGAGCTCAAAGTCGATAAGAAAGCCACGCTCAAGGGACTCAAGTTTGGGGTTTTTTTACAAGTGGGAGTGAAGGCCACAAACCACTGCATCCTCCATCTAGCCATCATCAAAAGTGCAGGTTGTCATAAACCACACTGACAGTTTCATCCATTGCGCCTGAAACGTAGAAATTGCCACCCTGACAGAAAATCCGATATCGCTAACAATTAATCTTTCCAAGACAAAGTGTTGGTAGTAACCGTGGAGACGACTTCCAAGGGCAATCCACCAAGAATACATTAGAAAAACAGCCGTCGTGTGGTGATCATGTTGTGATTTTTGGAGAGCAGCTACTGTGGATGCCGACGCGATACTGATTCATAAATGACACATCTAGAGTAAATGTGGCATTTTTGCAGACTGAGGCTCCTTCTTTCGTTTATCAATTTACACTGGCAGGAAAGCCTTTTGTTTCCCAGGAGCTTTTCCAGGAACTCTTGGACTTTCCATCTTTTTGTTCCAATGAACTGAGACTGATTTTGGTACAAGAATATAAGTTCTGCAACCACTTTTTTTTAGCCAGCGTAGACATGTGGCCAATGGCTCTGGGACTGCTGGGTGTGAGTTTGCAAGACATCATCTGTTTGGTTTGTCAGACACAAGCTCCACCGTGAAATATCTGTTTATGCAGTGAAACAAAAATACCTCTCTATTTAATTACTCTTTAAGTGAAGGACTGAAGAGGACAAATGTTTAAATGAAATAATAGCACAGGAAAATCAACAAAAAAAGACACACTTGGCAACATAATTCCATGATTGCACGCCTGCTGTCTAACTTTACTTTACTCTGGAAAGTTCTATAAAAAGTATCTCCAAATTTAGTTCTCAACTTGTCTGTAAAGTGGCTATAGAGGACAGATTTGTTGGAATTGTACCAGCATCCTTCCTTCTACTTAAGAAAACTCTGAAACTCAACCTATAGGAAAGATCTGTAATTCAACGGCAGAATTAGATGCGAGACGGTAACAAGAGACAGACAGGGACACGGACAGATGGCCAGCTGCACATACAGTCAGACAGTGGAGACAGAGAGATGGCTGCTGCCAGAAAGTGAGGACGAGGAAAGAGAGACAGATGGAAAGATGGAGATAGATGGAGACAGCAAATCAGGCAGGACATTGGAGCATTTGGCCTTGAGCCTGAATCAACATAGCAAGCTGACAGCTCTATCTGTTGGCTTTATTAACATGGAGAGGCACAAATCCATGCGTCCACACACAAGGACAAACACACACACACACACACACACACACACACACACACGCACACCAGAAATTAATAAACTTCCCGGAATGTGTAGGTACAGGTGGGCATGTTATGTGAAAGGAACTGGCTGTGACGTGTGTGTGTGTGTGTGTGTGTGTGTGTGTGTGTGTGTGTGTGTGTGTGTGTGTGTGTGTGTGTGTGTGTGTGTGTTGGTATAACTTGGCGAGTGATTGTGTGCATCCAGGTGCATCACTTACGTCGCTCAGCAGATGGTGGGATAAATGGACACAAAGTAGGCAGGAAAGAATATAAATTTGGTTTTCGAAAAAGATTTGGTGCCACGTGATCGCATGTTAAGTTGCCGTAGTTGCACTTTTTGTCCACCATCTTATTGTTGACGATCAGCACAGTTTAGCAGCGTCATCTTAAAGGATGTGAACAATTTTATTGTCATGCATGAGCAGCACAAATATCAACATAAAACAGTGGAAGTCTTGGAATTTAGTAAGCGGAATCTTCATGATGTTGTGAAAGAAAAAACTGTGGCGTGTGTGCGTGTGTGTGTGTGTGCGTGTGCATGTGAGAGACATGGCAGCTGGTTGACACAGTGGGTGCTGGGGGAAGTATTCTGTCACAGTTGGCACAGGGATGTGACATCACCTGTCACAATGTTTAATTAACACCTTGGAGTGTGTGTATGTGTGTACACATGTGTGTGTGTATGGATACTCCATGTCCAAGTCTGTGTGTATTTATTAACATTTTTGTGTGTCAGACCAATTAGTACACCTGGGTAATGTGTTTGTGTGTTTGTGTGTGTGTGTGTGTGTGTGTGTGTGTGTGTGTTGCATATTTTTCTACCTGCACATGTATCTGTGTGTGTGTGTGTGTGTGTGTGTGTGTGTGTGTGTCTCAATGACAGCTGAGGTCACTCCTGGGGGGTTTTAATCTGGACTCACATCAGGAAGTAGGAAGGCTTCAGCTGGTCTGATTGGACTTTCTCCCGGCAACCAAGAGGTTCACCAGCTGTACTGATGATACACTTCCTGTGACTGTGGAATCCTCTCTGACACACACACACGCACGCACACAGACACACGCAGGCAGGCATGTTCATATATATATACACAGACTTATTATCCAGCTGTGAATTGGACCTTAATATAACCTCTGTCATACCTTGAAAACATGATTAAATTGTCTGCCACTTCCTTTCTCACTTCATGCTGCTAAAAACTCTCCATACAAAAGCTCTGAACTAAAGCTCAGTGGTTCAAACATTACACTGACAAATTTAGCTACAAAACATTTATATAAATATGTAATATTTATGAACCAGTTTATACATTTATTGCTTCCTTACACCCATCTTGTAAGTGTTCCTAATGTTACTGTGGTTCTGTTGTGGAATTGTTTCCGGGCTGAGATCAATTACTTACTCAAGAATTTAGTGTCCCAAAAGCGCCTTTTTAAAAACATTGTGAGCAAAGATCAGACATTATTTGTGGTGTGAAAAGATGGAACATTTTGGACAAATCATTTTTCCGTCACCTCACCCACGCCTCCACACTGTCCTGTGATGATTTAACATGTCCAAATTTAAACTGGTACTTGATGCAGTACATCCATCATACCCTCATAAATAAGTAGTACTGGCATGGCCATCCTACCATCATGCTGCGACTCTAAAGCCTTGACTTGCTGTTATGCCTAAGCAAGATGGCTGTTTGACACTTTGGTTATGCAGATCTTGAATGAACTCCACGCCTGTACCCACATTCAGGCTCCACACTGCCCCCTAATGCAAGAAGTATTTTAACCTCTTGAAGGTCCTTTGTCGTCTTGGTTATCTAAGAATCCAGCTTAATTTTAGTTTGTAGATTATTCTAGAAGGGAAAGATGAAAATGCAGAAAATGTAAATAGCAAGGCGAGGAAGGTGAGGAAGGTGAGAATGAGATCACTTTAAGAGTTGAGCAATCATTTTTCGGTTGTATTTTGCTCCTTTCCATGCTCTGACTTTTTTCTTCCTTCTATCTCCTTGTGTTTTGACTACTTTATCATCTGGGCCCTGTGACAGCAAAGCATTAATCCTGGCCTCACACACAACCACACACACGCACGTGAACACATGTACCAGCACGTACACGCCCACACACAAATACATGCAGAAACATAGACAGGAGTGCACACATGCACATATACACCTTAACATACTGCACGTCTCACACATCCTGGTGAAGACACACACACACACACACACACACACACACACACACGCATGAGTAGTTGCACAACCTGTGCATGGATGACAGACTTGGGAAGCGATTCAATCCTTCTTCTCGCGGGGTTCACGTTCGTTTTATTGCCACAGCGCCCGGCCAGCGGAGTGAAAGATGTAAAATGAAAAACCAGTCTGACATTTACGACATTAGACAAACTTCAGCGCAGCAATGAACAGTAACACAATCAATAGAGAGAGCAAAGTGCTGCAAATAGTCCAATACATATTATCTACAGCTCATTCAACTTCACACAAGTATATAGGCAGACTGTTAGAGATTGTCCACGTGCATCGTTTAAATTGATCCCATTGTGTACAACAGAAAGAAGATAATTAAGAAATTAATAAAAACAAACAAATTATGCAGGACAGATGCCAGCTTCATCTGTCTGCATCACAGCTGAACACTGAAAGAAATGTGTGTCCCTGCTGTTCATATGCAAAGTATTTTCATTTTTGATTGTGACTGATAGTTGCTCTTTAACTTTTGATAAAACACAACGGTCCCCTGCCTTTCATTTATCCATCCGTCCATCCACAAGGGCAACTATCATCGTAGTGCCCTTGAGCATTGACTTAATTAGCACTTCCCGGTTCAACACATGAGAGCATTGTTCAATCACTGTCCCCACACAGACCTTCTGAACCGCTCCACCATTTCTTCGCACACTAGCCTCTGGTTACCACCTTGTTTTTCTAACCCCTGCTGCCTCATGAATACACTTGATAGTCAATGAACTACTGCTTTACTTCAGCTCACACATCCACAACACTTTTTTCTGTCAGAATGGGCCAGGTTTATGCAAAATAACACCAATAACCTGAGCTGCATGTGTCCTTTCACCTTTATTTTAATAATTCATGTAGTGCAGGTAAAAGTACAAGTTAAACTTTCTTTAACTTTACCAAACCTTATTTTTAATTTTGGTGGCCACATGAATAATTGAGAGCAATCCGCGAAAAAAAGTAATTGCAGATATTTGGATATAAGAGATAACAAAAGTCTCCTCACTGCGTTTCTATTTTTCCCTGCACACCTTTTCAAACTGGCTACATTTAATTCAGTCAGCTCACAAAAACACATCGCTCCAGCTGACCACACAGGCAGAGAGAACCACATTCCTGATTCCTCACCAACCTAATGTAACATTTATCAGCAGCGAACACCGCATCTAATTCATAGTGTTTCACTCCGCAGCTCATCCGACGTATAATCCACCACATTGCGTCGCTGGAAAAAAAACAATATGTTTCACTCCTTTCATGACGCTGCTCTCTGTGCTCTATTTTGGCAGAAGGAGATTGTAGGGGTAACAGCCGAGCACATGATGAAAGCGAAATCCAGTACGGAATGCTTGTTGGATTATTTGTGCATGGATGAAATTGTTCATGTTAATAACGTGGGGGGGGGAAAGCCTGTTTACAGTCCAGGGCCGTCTCTAACGCACTGTGTCCAGTGATGAGAGCTTTTTGATTAATGTCTGCAAACTACACACCACACTAAACCTCTTTATGTCTTTTTGTCCCTGACAAGAATCTTGCCATTTTGTTTCCTAAATCTGTTCTAGCTCTCTTTAGGAGAAACAAGCACCTTTGGTTTGTTTACTTTACACACCAGGTAGGCGAAGTAGTAGGACAGTGGGGATTTGAGTGAGTTTAAAGGCAATAAACTGCAGTTGTTACAGTATTCATTTTGCTATGGTTCCCTGTTCAACTTACAGGAGAAAAGAGAGGTGTACAGTATTTAAGATACATTTGAGTTTTGTTGTTCTTCTCTGTTATGCCTGGGAATAAACAAACCAAATTTAGCCCAGTTTTATTGGACGCTGCAATTCTCTAAACTCACATGTACTTAGTATCTTTTCACTGCTCAGACAGAATTTCTCTGCTATTTCTAAGTCGACACTTTACAAATAAGTGACAATAACTGCTTTGCTGATTAACCATATGCGAGCAAATGAAGTGTGACTAGTGACCAAAAAAATATTACAGAGCAAGACGCAGCTTACAGGTCAACGTGGGTAGATGTCACCTTGTCTGCTAAGATGAGTTTGGACATTCTGGAACCATTAAGCACTGCTCAGATCGCAAGACTTCATGTTGAACAGCGGACAAATTTAGCTCAAATTATACCTAAACTAAATATGAGCCTGGCAGAGGAACAAAATCATCTACGCTGCCCTCCCTCTTGTGTCTCCATAGAAACTGTGTTTAAGATGAAAATGTTTTCATTAATCACAGTAGGAGTCCTAATTAACCCAGTTTACAAAGATGATGGGTTCGGAGATAATAGGCTTGCTTCACAAGTGTGTGTATGTGTACGCGAGTGTGTGTGTGTGTGTGTGTGTGTGTGTGTGTGTGCGTGCGTGCGTGCGTGCGTGCGTGCGTGCGTGCGTGCGTGCGTGCGTGCGTGCGTGCGTGCGTGCGTGCGTGCGTGTGTGTGTGTGTCGACGTAACATACTCAGATAAAAAGATGATGGTATGACAATATAGAGGAGGATAAGGGAAATGAGTAAATAAGTGATTGGGTTAAATAAGGGAAAAGACAAAAGGAGAATGACGGAGCAGGAGAAGAAGAGGCATAATTAAAGAGAGGGACAGAGAGAGAGAGAGAGAGAGAGAGAGAGAGAGAGAGACATGGCAGCGTGTAGATAAATGGCCCTTTGAGCAGCTGCAAGCGAGATAAAGGACAGGTCTTAAACTATGACCAAGGTCAACCTCCTTGCTTCCCCGCTCAGCCACACTGACATATTTACACCGCAATCACCACCATCTCTCTCTCTCTTTCTCTCTCTCTCACTCTCACTCTCTCTCTCTCTGCCTTTTCTCTCAGTTTCTTGCTCCGTCTCCTCTCCTCCATCACTCAGTCACGGCAAATGCAACACCGGGAGTCGCCCGGAGCAGAATGGCTGTTGATAAAGAACAAATCTTGGCAAGTATAAATTTATAGCGGTTACAATTCTTTTAGTGAGGCTCATTATTTCTGTAAATGTCAGTTGCAAGTAGAAAAAAAAAACGTTTTTGCCTGCAATTTTGCCCGCAACTTCCCTGTAACTGACTTGATCCACAAAAACTCTGCAGGCGGCGCCGGAATGTTTGGTAGTATGACTCAAAGCCGTCATCAGTTACGAACTTGTACCTTTTTAATAGTTAAAAAGACGGAAATCAAAGTTATTATTACAGTATGCAGAAAAAAAGATCTATTGAGAGAACAAATCAATCTTTTTATACTTCTAAAAACTCGTCAGCCTGTGCCTGGATAACTTGCCAAGTAACTTTAACTTGACACGCACACACACACACACACACACACACACACGCACTTAGTAGACAAAGCAAATTTACAGGCATGTGTCTTCATTATGCTTTCATAATTGCAGATGTTAAATGTTCCACTAATTTAAACATCATCTCTTGTCATGATGTACGACGCTGTACTGTTTGCCAGCTTTCTAATAATAGCTCATTTAGCGACGGGCTTAATTGATCTCCCGCTGTGCTAATTGATTGCAAGTTGAGAAGGTGAGATGTTATGTAAGGTGACTGATTAAAGAGTTTGGAAACAAACAAAAAGCAGAACGGGAAGTACCAAAACAGCTTGTGTAAGTAATTGAAAAGTCTTAAAAGTAATTAAATTAAAAGTAGTTGAATGAAGCAAATTTTGCTGTTTTATGCTACATCGTTTCACTTGTAGTTAATGTTCAAGTTTGCTTTAGGAGGCCAGAATCCGACTGTTTTTACTCCATGTGATAAGTTTGGGCTTTGTTGGCGTTTTTTCAAGCGAGGCCTTGAAAATGGCAACTAGCTTTGAAGAAAAACTTCTAAAATTTTCTTAAACTTTCAAGAGAAACTGTGATATCAGTTAGGTTACACACTCAAAACTGTTTCATTGGCTCCTTTTCCATTGCTGTTTATGGGGCTTAACTGCGTGATTCTACAGACTTTTGAGAAGAATTACTTACTTACAGCTTGTTAGAGGGCAGCAATTGTGGATTTTAAAAATTCATACAGCATTATTATACTTTCATTTCAAACACTACCTGCAAGGTCGCTGCCTGCTTGTTTATTCATTTGACCTAGAACAGGTAGGAAAAAATGTATTACCATAATTTACTGCAAACAAAATGCGTTCTGATTAAAACTCATAAATGGAAGATTATAATTGTTTAAAAAAACAAGCAAACCTCAGTAGGAGATGTATTTGTTGAATGATAATGAGTGTATGCTTCTCCATTACAGCCTAACAGTTTCCTAATTGTGTATTAAGTCAGGAACAACTGCAGAGTGCGTTTGGCTTCTGTAGTGAAATAACAAAGATGAAATCACTGCAAATATTCTGTAGCATTGCATAGAAATTACTACTAATAGCCTGCTTGTTATTATTTACTGTGATAGAGACCAAAGTCTCTAAGATATGAATATTCTCTTTAAATGGTGTTTGTCCTGTTGTATCAACTGGAAGGATAACGAGGGACAGGTGAAACTAATCAGGGCGGGGCAGGAAGGGAAGTGTCTGAAACGAGAAGCCAGGTGAGTATTACAAAATAAAACAGGAAAAGATGAATGACGCAATGAAAAACACAACAAAGCAGTTTACGATATGATACACATGAGGTTACAATAACTCCCCACGCTAAATATACCTGTGAGAGTTCCATGACCTCAGTCACAAGAATTAACTCCAGTTTTCTGGAGGTTGAAGAATTGTTGTGTTTGGTTTTGCTCCTATTTTTGACTGAATGTGTCTATGAAGATCCAGGCATTTCAAAGCATGGATACGCTTTTCCTGTGTCAAAGGTTCAAGTTCAACTTTATCCACGCAAACAAGTGGTCACCACTTAAATGAATGAGAAAAGAAGACCCAGTCCAGTGTACGCTTTCACTTATCTCACACACCATCTGATTCATCTTCATCCTCATCCTCTCCCTCTCTCTTTCTCTCTCTCTCTCCCTCCCTAAGTGGATCTCTCCAAGGTCCCCTCAATATTCTCTTTGTGCTGGTTTGGACACTTCACTATAAACCAATTTACCTAAACCAAGTGTCAGACGTCTCACCTTGGGAAGATATAGTGGGAGGTGTAGAGAGCGAGACGAGGTGAGGAAGATGTAAAGAGAGAGATCACGCAATGGAGGAAAAAGAAGGTGAAGATATCACAATGCGAAAAGAGAAAATGTGGAGGTTGTGGCTTTGTGTGTAAGCAAGTCCATACAGGAGAGGGTGTATCCGCACACACAGGCATCATTTAGTGTCTGCGCGTCGTTCGCCTGGTCTGCATTTCCCACTAGGCCATGCATGAGCGGGCAAGCGGCTGATCCCCAGAGACTAGGACAACGACAGTCCCATTGTTGCCGCGGTGATATATCACTAGGGAACCCCCAGAGAGAGGAACCACTTATTTAGACATCAAATTAAGGTTGAAGCACACACATGTGTGTATACACAAACACACAGTGCATGCACACACATGCAGTCACACACATACGTACACATGCACTACATCATATTCAAACCCAAACACACATGCCCAAAAAGAACTGATTTACATGCATATCTGCACACACACAATCATGTAGACACGCACACAAGACCACTTTGCTCTTCCTTTCTCATGTATATGAACACACTCACACACACACACACACACACAGACACAGTAGGATATCACCTGGATATCTTCCCGCACTCATTCTACACAAAGACACATTCTTGTCAGAACCTGACACACACCTGAAACACACCTCATTCACAAGCTTGACAATCACACACACGCACACACACACACACACACACACACACACATATACACACACTACACAACACACACATATACACACACAACATTAAACATGGCATGTGACAGCTTTTGCATCACATAATCCTGACACATTGTTGTTGCTCTATTCTTTGTCTGTGTGTGTGTCTCTCTCTCTCTCTCTCTCTCTCTCACACACACACACACACACACACACACACACACAGCACTCATCACAAATATATAATGCTCCAGCTATTCACACAGTGGGTTTAATATCATTTAGGTGTGCATGGTTCCACATCTGTAGGTTCAATATTCGGAGCACATTATCACAGCCATTCTCATCTCCTTCTCCCAATGACACTGTTTTGTAGTCATATGCAAATCCAGGACCCCAGGGACGCATCGGTAGTGATGGGCAAATGAAGTATCAGATGGGATCAGATGTCCAGGTCATGTATCAGTACCTTCATACAGCTTGTGTCACTGCTGTTCCTCTCGCTGCTAAGGGCACGTTAGCCCCCATACACACACCACCTTCAAGGCTGTTGTGTATCTGTCACATAGACATCTCAGTGGCCATGACACCTACAGCATATATTTGTATATGCTCACATATTGCTTTGCCTGGTCGCCTACTGTCACGGTAACACTGTCTCTGATCACTAACCCTCTCTGTCATTTCAACACACACACACACACACACACACACACACACACACTCCTGATAGCCATCACTCATCAGCTTCCTCTGTTCCTCTGCCCAGATTTGATCCTGACTGCAGTCTTTCTTACCTTTGCCTATGGGCCCTTCACTGTTTACCACTGTGAAGGGCCCTTGCTTGCATTTTACCTTTGTATTGTCTGCCACACTGACAGCCTGCCTGTTGTCGACTCTTTGTAAGTGTGTATTCTTACCTGACCCGCCTGTGTTTGAGAGTTCACCGAACCTAAACATACCTTCTGTGTGGCTATGCTGTGCTGCTCTCTAAACCAAATAGAAGCGCTGTGATTCTTGTGTGTCTTTAATGTCATCACGAGCAGTAACAAACAGCCGCTGAGTGAAACACACAAAGGTCAGCGGTGCTCAATGTAATGCAATTGGAACTACTGGTACACCACAGACCAATCAGATCACAGGAATCTCACCTGAAAACAAACCAACATTTTACGTGATGAATTCAAATTAAATTCAATGTAACAATACAAACTTCCCTGTCATCATTTTGTTGCTACTAGATTGCAATTTCAAAGTCTGCTTTGGACTCTTTAATTCTTAGGGCCAGCCCTGCTTCATCCATTTAACAATCCAGCTCATCGTCTCGTCTTCAAACAAACACTCTCTTCTGACAAAGTGGCAGCAATTTTGCCTCCCACATCTCTCTATCCATCCATAACCATCCTGCGTTCGCTGCATTGTACTGAAATGTGATAAATTCAAACACATTGCCCGGTCCAAGTTTCATTCCCCCGTTCATCCATCATTTCCACGTCACCGCATATCAGACAACATGATCCAACTCCCACCAATGCAGCGTCAAGTGAGAGCGCTGATGAGATGAACCGTGTTATCCTTCGCTGTACTCATTTCATTTGCAATAACAAGGTTGTCAATAAACATTTGAGCACAGCAATTACCAGCCATGATATTAAGACTGATAATCACTGGGCTCCAGAACGTTACAGCAGCGTGTGACGTTGTGTGTTACAATTTCATGAAGGTTTCCTGCTCCAGAATGAATGTGGGATAGATGCAGAATACTACCACTACCATTAATAATGCTGCTCTACTATCGTGAATCCTGTACTATTATAATTTCTAGTTGAGAGGCGCAGCTGGAAAAGAGGAAGAAGCAGAGGTCACAGTGTGCATTGTATTCACTAGGCTCAATCTGAAGGCTGGAATGAATGAATGCCTGTGTGTTAGAGGGCCAGCATGGATTGGAGTCACTGATCAAATGAAGGAGGAGAGTAAGAGGGTGTGTGGATATGAAAGGAATGAGCATTAAAGTGAGGGAGTGAGGTGAGTTGTGCTGCAGGTGATTCACCCCAATTCAGCCCAATGACTCGATAATTGGAGGGTCGGACTTCACCCACATTGTTCCCGCTGAGAGAAAAAAAAAAATGCGGACTGTGTGGGGTCAGATGATTGCTATGATAATTCTCCAAGGCAGGTATTTATTTTTTTTCTCGAACTGCAATTATGAGCCATATTTAAATCCATAACACTGTTACGTACCCGGCCCCTGGTGACACTGGGAGGTCACAGTCTCTAATGCTGCCTTTCTACACAAACAAATGAAAGGGAACAGATGTGTGCGGCTCGGCTATATGAAACTCACCAGAGACTTCTCTAACATCTTTAAGATTTAAAAGAAAAACAGCCATAGATGGTTGTTGTGTGTCTAAGCTTATTTTATTGCATCACATCATATGCAGGTGCATGCTTAGTTGCTTGTTTGTGTGATATTGAGGTTGCATTTGCACTTTTTTGGATTAGTGTGTATTCATGTATTGGCATGTATGTGTGCTTGAGTTTGTGAGGAGGGCGTGTGTGTGCGTGTGTGTGTGTTTGCCCAGTTGAAGAACTGTCCATGGCTGAGAAGGTCTATCTAGAGCTTCACTGATTTAGCACTTCATGGAAATGAAGCAAGAGAATTAAGGGCGGGTCACGTTCACATGCACACACACACACACTCACACACACACACAACACACACACACACCCTTGCTTTTAGAATCTTAACACCCACATGCTCAGATGTTGTACACACACCCCAAAGTGCACATTCACTCTCACACAAATGATTAGAGAGAGTCAAGACACTATATGTGTACACACACAGTCACACAGTCACACACTCACACACTCACCCTTCAGAAGCATCATCACCTAATGGAATCAGGGTTAGAGGCTGGGTGGGTTATCACAGGAAAGTGGTGTGTTTGTCTTAGCACAGTTCTTCGGTCACACCCCTGACCGAAGTATGTGTGTGTGCTTGAGAGAGAGAGACAGATGGAGAATGGACACATGTTTTTGTGTCATGGCTTTGTGTTAATATTTTGCTTCAAAGCAAAGTGTTGCTATGGTTACCTGTATTAAGTAAAGTACGCTTGAGCTCTGATGTGACCTGAACTAACAAACAGCTGTCAGCCGGACAAAGTAAAGGTCTGTGCTGAACTATCGATCACCTTAAAGTCAAACATATTTTCAGCTTTAATATCATGAGACATGAAATCACTTCAAGAAAAACAGCTGACATGAACTCATCCAAGCTTTTTATATTAAATTTTTTTCCCAGAAATCCCTGAATGTGACAACAACCAAAGACAGAATTGAGTTGATCATAAACTGCTTTTCACTTATCTAACCACAAGCCAACATTTGTCATATTTACAACAATCTGACAATAAACCTTTTTCATTCACCACACACACAGAAAGACAATGAACGGTAATTACAGTTATCAGATCAGATCAGTGTGGGTAAATTGTTGTGTTGAAAGAATCTACAATTCACTAGTAACACTTTGGCTTGCATCAGAATGCCTGCAACTAGATGTAGAATAGAGCGTCTAAATGTTGGCTGGCCGATCCAAGAAGGATGAAGCCTGTGATGATCTTTGAGTTTTAGGAGAGTTGCTTGCAGAAATATGTGTGTGTGCATGTACATGGGTATATGTGTGTGTGCATCAATGGGGATAATGTGAGGAAGCCTGTGGTGTGATGTGTGATGTACACTGGGAATATTAGCATAGCGACAGTCGGTAGCATTCACGCAGTGTCTGCACCACCTGGGAGCTGATAAATAAACACACACACACACAAATGGAGATAAAGAATATGCACCTGGGAAGTAATACATAGTCATTGCATACATAAGTAAACAAACACCAGACACACACATAGACACACATTACATACATTCAATCCCATCTCATTCCCTCCTCGCTCATCCTACGTGTATCTTTATGGAAATTGACTGCAGACAGGGATTGGCTTTTTACATCTGATTTATGTTGCCACAGTATGTGTGTGTGTGTCTGTGTGTGTATGTGTGTGTGTGTGTGTGTGTGTGTGTGTGTGTGTGTGTGTACAGCATATATGTGTGTGCTAGTTTGTGTGCGCGTAAATTGAGCCCAGACAAAGATTGCGTTTTTATGCCTGTTTTATTGGACAACCTCTACTGCTGTCAGGACAAGGTAGAGAGCGGAGATGAGACAAGACAGAGAGGGGAGAGGAAGAGAAGAGAAGAGAGACAAAGGAGGAAAGGGTGGGTTGAGTAGAGGAGAGGAGAGGAGGAATCGATGGATATAAATGTGGAAAGGGGGGGATTTAAGGAAGGCTGTAAAACCAAAAGAGGAACGAGGGAAAGGAAGAGGAGAAAATACAGAGAGGGCAGAAAAGAAAGGCATCTGGGAACAAGAATGAAAAGACAAGAAAAGAGGGAGAAGACTGAAGAGGAAAGGAAAGAGGAGAGGGGAGATAAAAGAGGCATCCAGGTGATCAATCCTCGCCCGCTTGCTGGATTGGCCCATTTTTCAACCCCTTGTTTAGCAACCTGTGGCGCTACACAATGGAATATAACACACTTGGCGTTCCCGAACGACCCCTACACCCACCGACTCAATGCCTCAGGCAAAGGCTGTGAGTGTGTGTGTGTGTGTGTGTATGTGTGTTTGTGTGTGTGTGTGTGTGTGTGTGTGTGTGTGTGTGTCTGTGTGTGTGTCTGTGTGTCTGTGTGTGTGTGTGTGTGCGTGTGTGTGCGTGTGTGTGTGTGTGTGTGTGTGTGTGTGTGAGAGAGAGAGAGAGAGAGAGAGAGAGAGAGAGAGAGAGAGAGAGAGAGACAGGCATGAGACCATATGCACATTTCTTCCCGCTGTTTATTGATATTCTGCTTCCCTAAATACAGAGCTATCTGTCTCCACTGTCACACACACACACACACACACACACACACACACACACACAAACACACACACATCTCATGGAAAGGCCTGGAGGACTGGAAGGGCATGGAGGTAGGAAAAAAAAGAATGGATTGAGAGTAGGTAAGAAGAGCAGAAAGGGCGGGGGGCATAAACAAGAGGAGAGAGAGGAAACACCATCGCTGAGTGAAAGATTTGGAAAAAGGACAAGAAAGAAAGAAAACAGAGGAGGGAATGAGGTAGGAGCAGAAGATGTGTCAAATGGGTCAGCCACATCATTTAACTGGAGAGACAAACTGTCCATCTGTTCTCTTATGTCTCTAATTCGTTATCTCTTGTAAAATACCTCATCCTTCCTTTTTATCACTCACCTTCTCTGTGGTGTGAGAGGCATTGATTAGCTGATTGCTTTGGAGCATTTCACAAAACAAATTTACTCGTGACTGAATTTAATTGTGACTGAACTCCTCATTTTCCACTCCCTTCTCGTCCTCTGACGCTTCCTCGCTTCTGTCTTGCCCTATTATCCTCCACACCTCCCGCTGCCACGCTCAGTCAATTACTGTAAAGAGCTGACAATCACAGCAATAGTAATTATCAGTTCATCGTAGAGGTTCTTAAATTCCAGTGGGCAGGGAACGTGATTATTTTATATAATTACCTTTACGACTGGTGAATTATATAGAACACCCACAGCAGCGATTGTGATGTGTGTGAAGTGTTAGTGTTGTGTTCTTTAGTGCATTGACCACACAATCCCATCGTTGAGTAATCAATATTCAGTCTTAATTGCGTACATTGTGTTGATCTGGTTGTCATAATATTGACTGTTTTAGGGTGCATACAAGCGTTTTCTCAGGGATGTCGACAGTTACCAATAAAACTTTCTGTGTTCTTTCTCAGACTGTAAATGGTTTCTAATGATGAAGTGCTACGCTGATGATGTCACCTTGTACCGGTGACAAATTTAGTCACATTGAAGAGGTGCTGGTGTTAAATTCTTACTCAAGGTGCATGACTGAGATGTGCAAAGTGTTCTCCTCCACTGCCTGCAGTCACTGTTTGTTTCGCCTGCTCCACACAGCTCTCACCAAGAAGAATGATGTGACAAATATCAGCCGAAGCTGATTATGCCACGAAACGGCCAACGCCCGGAAAAGATGCAAAAGGACACAAAGGACAATACCCAGGTAGGAAAGTGCACTCTTTGTCCAAATTTGAAGCCAACTCCAATTATAGCAGGATTCACTTTAAGCCCAAACAGGACCCAAATCCAAAAACCAATACTTCCAAAAATGTCATGACCTCATCAAGTAGGGAACTTAAAATGAATCTCTTAGTGTAATACTTGCACAAGCAATTTCCAATCATGGGAAATTGGCAACATAAATGGTAGTTTCACAGTTGAACTGAAGTGAGAAATAGCTGCAGCATGAGCAGAAACTTCCAGACCATCAGCTGGCATTTAAAGGTTACAAGCGCAGGCTGTCAGACATCAGCGACCTAATGAAAGCCTTTTAACTACAGCAGCACACGGAGATGCTTGAGAAGAACATTGATTTCCAAACAGGTGAACAATTATTTGAATTGAAAAGATGCCATGCAGATAATTTTATATTGTCATATAAACATTAAATGGACGCTTGCCGCTTCTTGCTCTGAGCCTATTTAGTCTATATTGTTCCCTTGAGATGGTCAAGGTCATCTGAGTGAGAGAGTTGGTCTTCATTAAAGAACAGTTTTTCTGAGTAATACTGTATGTGTGAATGTGTCTGTGTGTCTGTGTGTGCGAATGCAAGAAAAAGTCAATTCAGTGTTTTCACTTGCGCCTGAATGACATCACGTGGTCTCAGAGGCCAAGGCTGATCGTTCTTACTTTTCATTGGAAATAGAGAGTGGGATAGAAACAGTGAAAAGGCCTATTTACATAAAGATGTTGCCATTTATCTTAAATGCTTAACTCACCCTCCAGCTAAGCTGTTTTTCTATTAAATCATTAAATTCTATAAGCTCAGTTGGTGTCATCATCTATCATCATTCTGTGAGGTAATTTTAGAGTTAAATACGTTATGTTCTAGTTTCAAGCTATGACTATTGGGAATAGTACCGTTACGTCTCTGTAGGTGGCGCTGGGACTCATCTTGTCTCAAGCCAACTTTGTAGGAACATTGCAGTATTTCATCTACTGTTTGGTACAAGTTTGCAGAATTGGACCATTGAATTGTCAGTATATATGGTTGAAATGCAGCCAGTATATCAATAATATGTATGAGTACAAAGACAAAACTAACAAGATTTGGTTTTATGAAACGATCTCAAATTACATAAATGTATCTCTTCTTCCTGTTTCCTCTCCCTTCTAACAATATCAGCTAATGGATTTTCTTTTCTTGTGACCATTACATGAAAGGTACCATTTGTTCATACACTGAATAAAAGTTAGATTTGCATAATAGTTGGTATTATGGAGCAGCTATCTGTTATTCAGGCATTCTTTTGACAGACAGGGACAAAAAAGGGGGGTGAGGGTTCCGGAGGTACATGCAGGAGAGACGAGACGAAAGAATGAAGGGGGGGATGAGAACAGAAGGGAGATGGAAGTAGATGGGTAAAGGCCAACAAAAGGAGTGAGAAAAGACAAGAACGAAAAAAGAGGAAGAGTGAAAATAAGAGGAGAGAGATAACAATGAGGAGTGGAAAAGAAAATTGAGAAAAGGGCTAAATGTATCCGCGACACACTCCAGAGATACAATTTTTCATCTGTGTTACTCATTTGACATCGTGACAATCATGCAGTCCCTCGTGCGTAGAATTTCCGACTGGAAAATATAGAGACGTCAGGTGAACACCAGCGACACATCTGGACTAAATGCACTCAGTGACTGAGCGGACAACTGAGATGTTGACAGTCTCGTTTGATATGAGAAAGGGCTTTACAGGCACACAACATCAGGAACATTCCCGACTCCGCACAAAGCTCTTGAGGAAGACAAGGAGAAACTCCAGAGAAAACCTTAATGTATAAGGAAAAAAAGAAGAAACCCCAGAAGAGGGGCAGCTTGGCAATGTGAATGGTGAGCGGTTAGTTGGGGATGAAAGATAGCAGTCGATTCAATGTTGTCAAAGCTTGAATGAAGATTTGAATAAGGAGCTCTTACTATTAAATCCTGATTACTTTATTTCCACTTGACATCTAAGTTAAGCAGAAAATCTTTTAATTAGATAAGAATATTTATTCTGATTAGACCGACTATGTTCTTTGTATCCACCAGCCGCAGGAGTAACGTGCAGCTCCTTCTGTCTGCTTTTTGAATTCCTTTTTTATCTTAAGATGATTATTCGGTGCAGCTTTTAAACACTTTTGTCTTAATTGTGCCCTGACTGTTCCACAGAAAACGACTGGCCTTTTCATTTCAACTCAATACATTTAAAACTTCCAGAATTTTTTTTTTTTTTTTCAAAGAAGGAAACAGGGTGAAAACAACCATTTATTTAATTAGATGGTAAAGTGGCCCAGCACCTTAAGGCTGTAAGAGTGTAAAGTGGGTGGCATCACAGAGGATATTTGATCGAATCCCTTCTCCTCTTTCTCCTCCTTCATACCTCAGTCCAGCCTCAACAACTCCTCCCAGGGCCAATATGTCTTAAAACCTCTCCAACTGATCCTAAGAACATTCCTAAACTGACCGGCAGAGGGTTTCACACACACTGAGGAATGAAACAAAATGTCTGAAACGTAATGCGATGTGTTTGAGTGTAGACTTAAAAGCCTTTCATCAATCCAAAGACAATCTTCTTGTTCTGTTTCCTTCTGTTTCCCGTCTGAAGATGCAGGGGCTTAGTGTGTGTTGTGCGTGTGCTTTAATTATACCATGATAACCTCCAAGTCTAAAATGAGTTTCTTGCAGGTGTGTTGAGGGCCAAAACTTATTTTCTTCTGTCCTTCACTCTCTTCTCCCCCCTCTGTCCTTTTCTCCCTACTGAAGTATCGTCCTCTCACTGGCTGCTGTTATATCAGCCTGTCCACATCTCTTTTCTTTCCCATGCGTTAGCATTTATCTGTCATTTACGGCCGCCTGTCAGCTTCTCGCCCTCTCTTCTCCATTCTTTCTTTCGCTTTCTTCCTCATTCAGTCTCCCAAAGTCATTCTCTGACATTGTCCTGAATTAGCAGTTTCCCTTTTCTGTTGCTGCTAATTCAATTAACAAGATGCCATCTTCCCAATTAAGCTTTCCAATTACTGCTCCCCGCTTTTTCTTTGTACTGTACATTGAATTGAAATGGTCTTGCAGTCTGAGATAAGACCCACACATCATCATCACAAAAATAATAAAAGAAAAATGTTCACTGCTCACTTTGTCTGATTGCTATTGCTCATCTCTGTTTTTGGCTGTAATAGTTAGTTTTGTTCCTCTGTACTTTACACAAGAATATCTGACTGCAGGAAGAAAATGTATACACCTATTCAAAAATACATTACTCTTAATAGAACACGTGTTGCATATTATTCTGTATAGTTGATCTTATGAAAATAAAGGATGAAAACAATAGATCAGGTCCTATAGGTTTGTGTTAATGGATTTCTGTAGCAGTGAACAGTAGATTTTGCAACTCTGATTCTGCTCAGCATACATATCAGAAAAAAACATGTCATGCACACATTGAGATGTACATGTGTACCATCATTCAAAACTTAAACAGCCATAAATGGGGGCTACACCTGTGTCCCACTATCACACAGTAATGTGTAAATATGTACTGTGCTTGGGAAATTGTTCTTTGAATCTGCCTTCATTTCCTCTAAGCTGTTTATTCTGTTGGTTTGCATCTTTGTGTCTCGTAAAAGTTGCAAAATTCTGAAGTGGTTGCAGGAAAAGGTAAATGTTTGATCTTCAAAGCGCCAGAGAGCTCATATCACATTCAGATAAAGTGCTAATGAATTAGGTCTACATGTCATCCCCACAAATGCACCTTGGGAATGGCCACTCTGTTCCTGCTGTTATTTTGGGAAAGGCGAGGCAATGTCTACCTTTCAACCTTCATTATCTTCCCTGTTTGTCAGCGTAGTGTTGCAGAAAGCAACAGCAGGTGCAGCGAGCTGATTAGAATCTGGCCCAGTCACATGATGATGAGTCATCGAAACACACGCAGGGAGGAAGAGGAACGGGAAGCAGAGAGCAGGGCCGAATCATCAGCGTGGCTCTGTATCTCTCCCACGGCTTTGTGAAAAAGGCCAGCAGATTAAGAAAATGAAAAAATTGCTAATTAAAACTTATGTGAAAAGCTGAATCTTAATTGAGGAGGCTGATTAAGGAGCTTTTCAGAAGTATGCAGGGCCAAACATATGCCAGAGCAAGTGTAAAACCTACATCAGCTCGGATGGGATCTGAAGTTGTCAAAACACAGCCCAATTAAAAAAGTTAATTCATTAAAACTTAGTGGACATGCAGATAGACGTGTAAGATGACTGATTCATCTGATTTTATTTCAGCTCAACTCTTATTCTGGATTCCCGAGCAGCCGGGTGTCCTTGCTCTGTCATTAAGGGATAAGAGATGCTCCTCTACTCAGCAATTTCAGCAGTTATCTAATTAAAATGAACTTATGGGCTTGCAGACATGTGATGGGTAGTTGTAACACAAGCAGCCATTTAAGTTCACCTTCAAGTGTTTGTATAATTCCAGACAGAACTTGTTGTGCAGACATCATATGGGATAAAGACTAGAGTGGAGCATAAGAATTACATTACATTAGAGTAATTATTGCTCAACTACTGTGTTTGTAATTGCTGTTTAAAAGGACTGTAATTGAGATGATGATGATGATTTTTTGATCAAGCAAAATTATAAATGCTGATAAATGTGTCTGACAAATCTGATTGGTTGATGACAACCATTTCTTTAGCAAGCTCTCACTCCAATAATGTGCAAATAAGAAGTGGAAGTCTTTGAATGGTGCAACATGGGGCAGCGGCACAAAACTCACCTCAAATCTTATTTGTGCCCGTGTTTGTAATGTCAGCGGACAGGGAATAATCCGAGTTGTTTTTCGATCTAAGATTGCAAAACAAATTGGTAAATTCATGACAGGCACAAACATTGCATTTTTCATTAAATTAATTAACTATATCATGACATTAGGCTTTTGAGAAAATAATTACAATGCCTGTCCTTGACAGATTAACCTTGGGTTATGCACAGAACAGAAACATTTTCAAAAAAGAGATTGCAATGTTTCCAAAGATCCCAATTATGTCAGGATGCATTTGGATAAATGTTCATACAATTACGCACATTGTTGACTTGAGCTTTATACATATAGTTACAAATAGTTATAATGAAGTGTTTGAACTGGCAGACACATAAAAGGAAGGATTTATGGTGGAATGAAAAAGAAGTGGTTTCATGTTTACAAGGTTGTATATGTTACATATTATCATTATGACTTTTAATAGACGGAAGTTGTGTGTGTTTGCTGGATCAGTAACTTGGCTTTATATACCTTATTTTTTCTAAATAACTTTGGGATTAAGTTGAAGAATTGAAGTAGTTGAGATTTTTAATGAGGATCTTAGTTAACTCTATGATTGTGAAATGCCAAGTGAGACTCCCAGAACCAAAAAAGCAACTACAATTACTAATGTGAGAATTTTCAGAAAAGGCAAAGGTCACAGATGGAAATGGTTTTGGTTAAAATACTTACGAATCCCTTCAAAATATAATGAAGCTTCAAGAAAAATATAATTTTACCAAAAATAGAATTTTGGTCCGGATATATTGTCATCGTTTACACCTCAACAAGCATCATTCCTGCTGGGCCCACCCATGCTAAAACTGAACGCGCTTGTGCTGCAGCACTGTGAATCACTTTGACTCAGAGCGTCCACCAGATGGCACCGATATGTTAAGTGACAGACTCGGGGAGGAGGAACTAGACAAGTAGACTTAGTGCAGGTGACAGACTCGCAGACAAGGACATATGGAGAGAAGTGCTCAGGGTAAAGAAAGATGCAAAGGAAGTACAGAAATGAAGGTATATGGACCCTATGAAAGAGAGAGATTGGATGTGCTATGTGTTAAAAATAATGTGAGATACTGATTGTAGTAGTAGCAGCAGGTAGAGGTAAAGAGGTATAAAAAACAACGGGATGGTTATATTATGAGACACCATACTTGTTTCTAAAGAACCCAGAGTTGCTGATATGTGAAAAGTCTATGACAGTGCTGAAGGGTTGAATCTCAGGTTACAAAAGTGTCAATTGCTACATGATGCGCAACCAAAGCAGGCAAAAGCAGGGGGGGTGGGAATCACTGAAGCAAGAGATTCATTTCGCTGAAAATCACAAGTGAAATGAAATGAGTGAAATTCGCTGCTGCCTCATGCACAGGTATGTTATGGAAAGTGGACACAAGTATCTATTTAAGACATTCACAGTGAAAAAGCTAACTCGTCTTCATGTTTTTACAGGTATTTACCTTTTTATGCCATTGTTAGTGAATCATGGTCTGTGATCCGTCTCCCCAGCTTCTTCCACATTTGATGATATAAGTACTTAAAGAAAGAAAGAAAGAAAGAAAGAAAGAAAGAAAGAAAGAAAGAAAGAAAGAAAGAAAGAAAGAAAGAAATGAGGCAGTAGTAGTGGAGCTGATGTGGTTCTGAAAGGCTTTGTCTCTGTCCGTGGTGCTGAACCGCGTTAAGGAAGGGGAGGGGTTATTTGCCCTAGGTTGAGTCTGTCAAGCAGCCAGTCCTCTGCATTACTGGATTGCCAGAGTCAAACACGGAGGGGTTTCACTTTAGCCTGTCAGGATATTAAAGTTCAGTGATAAACTAGTATTGTTAAACACAGCACATGTTAACATGTGAGTCCTAATTATATCATTATAACTGGTGCAGTTTGCCACCCAGTGGTTGAGATGTGAAGCTTGTGCTCAGGTAGACATGCAGTCTTGTTTACGGGAGATTGTCCAATAAGAATGTTGAGCACTCTGGTCCGTCCACACATTTACATGTCTGCAAACTCTGTTTACACAAGTGCCACCCAGTGCCAAAGCCAGCTCATGCTCAGTGTGTCACATTACTGAAGAGAGGAGCCAAACTGAGAAATGTCCGCCTGTCTCATCAGCCTGGATCACAAGGTCAGGCTACAGCACGGAGAGTTTCCAATGTTAGCTCCCTGTAACTTACTCTAGAGGGTTGACTGAAAATTACGGGTCCTAACAGTGGATGGAGTTTATCCCAGTCTCCCAGTGTTTTGATTGGCTGTCCAAAATGTTTCCACCACTGACGTCATCTGAGGCTAAACTGATTCCAGGCACGTTTGTGGGTGCTGAACTTACTTAAAGGTTTGTTTACATTTGTGTTGATAAAAATGCTAGCTAAAGATTTATATGGACCCTTCATTGTGAAAAATACAGCTCAACATTAGAATAAATGGAAGAACCAAATCTGTTTTGTTTAAAGGGCTAAATTGTATTGTATCATTAGAAGCTTAAGACACAATATATCTTAAATGCATGGAATCATTGTTAATGTATAGGATTGGATTGAGATACAGATTTGCACCTTGCACTCTTAACATGATGTAAATAGGCATTTTCACCTTCTCACCGCTTTTACCCCTTTTTTTCCCCTTTTGCACGTGTAAGCTGTTTTCAGACATCAGAACTCAGAAATAAAAAATAAAAAAATGTTTTTGGGTTTCTGTTGCTTGTGTTTGCTTTTATATTTAAACAAGCCAAATGTGTTCCTACAGGGACAATAAATGACTGAATCAACCTATGAAAGCCCATCAATGTAAAATACACGACACAGGACTGATCAACTTGGGTCATTCTTGTCGTTTCCCAGTGTGTGTGTATGTTCTACACAATCCGATTAGCTGTTCTAGTGTGAGTACTTGCCTTGGTGTGTCAGTCAGTCTCTTTCATCTTCCTCCTCGTCGTTTTAAGTGCCATGAAGAGGCCAGGCCGGTGAGTGCCTTGGCTACGAAGCTCTCTGTAGGTAAATGGGCTTAAGAGGCTGCCTCCTCTCGGAAGCATGTTGAGTTGTCGACGGGTTAGTCGGTACCGTTCATAACATTAGCAGCAGGTGTCCTGCCCTGCTAATGCTGTCGCAGTGAGACGGAATGTCAAGCAAGCAGAGAGGAGGGAGAGGGGGGGGGGGGCATGTGTGTTTGCCTGAAAGTCCATTGAGCTGCACTACATCGCTCAACAGCAGTGACACGCAGGGTATTGTGGGGAAGAAAAGTGCACGTTTGTGTGTGTGTGTGTGGGGGGGGTAATTGTCTGATTGCTTAATGGGGAAAGGATGTTTAATTATCACAGTCACACGTTCAAATTTGTACTCAGCTATAAGACAAGCTGGAGTTTGGCCGACTGAAGCCGTGACTGTCACGCTTCCACATCGGTTGAAGAGGGACAAGAGGAAGAGAGGGATGGAGGATGAGAAGAAGGAAGGGATCAAAAAAGGACAAGAAATGAAAGAGGGGAGTTTAGTTAAGTAAAAAAGAGTGCATCTCTCTCTTTCAAATGTAGTGATGCAACAGTACAAATGTGTATATACAGTAAATACAGCTCTGGGGTATTGCTGTTTGGGTTTCAGGATCAGTGTGTGTGTGTGTGTGTGTGTGTGTGTGTGTGTGTGCGCGCGTGCGCGCGTGCGTGCGTGTGTCTGTGTGTCTGTGTGTCTGTGTCAGAAAAATCTACTTTCTGTGCTATAAGACAGTAAAAGCAGCACTTCACAATAACTCGACAGTTCTTACAACTTTCACTTTAAGTTAGGCTACCGGACTTGTGAACAGATTGTACTCATCTTCAAATGAAGCTTCCTTGCAGTTGCTTTTGGTCACTCACGTAATCACGTATCATGAGTCCTGTTGCTCTCAGCTTCACCCTCTCCGTTGTCTCTTTTCCTTGTTCGTCTTCACAGGTGGCTGGAGTTGAGAGGCCATCAGCTTGGATAGTACACACCTGTGCTGGAAGCTAAGTGCAACAGTAAAGGTGTTGAGAGTCTTTTGTTGATAATCAGAGAGCCCTTTCACACCCTTTGCATTAACATGAGATTGCAGTATCCAGATACATTATCTGGATAATGACATGCATCAGCGTGTGTTATCGTAAAGTGGCTGCTCTGTGCATCAGTAGGCCGTGAGTTTCTCCATTTAATCCCATCTTGTTCCACAGACCATCTTCATCTATTTATAAACCGGCGAGTAACTTTTTAGCGTGTTCTGTCCTCATCTGAGCTGCAGGTGCAGGTTCCCATTTACAGAAAGTCACGACTCCCATTCAAATAACTTTGTGAATGAGAGCCAGCAGAGCCAGCAGAGTTCTCTGGTAGGTACTGTAGTGTTTCCCCCTGTGGGATTTACTGAACCACTTCTAACTGCTGTGGTAAATGTGGAGTAGAGCAGCTCCTTCAGGGTACATCAGTGGTTAAATTGCCTGTTTGCTGGTTGCTTTTTTTTTCCACACCAGGGAGCTTTAGCGGTTCATATACATCCAATATGAAGCCATATGAAAGCTGTGCGTTTTGTTTGGCTTATAGTGCTGACACTGTACTTGTTCTTGTCCAGTTGAGGTAAACGTTTATCAGAGTAAAGCTCATTTTAATGGACACTGAGGATTTAATTCAGGCTCCAACTGAAAAATGTAAGTGCTTAATGTCTTTTAAATAACAATAAAAACATCAGTATTATTATTGTAATGATATCATTATCATTATTATTATTACTATTATCATTGTTGTTATCAGTATCCTGAGGGAAATTAGAGTCATAATCATGTCCTGACGTGACAATTATTCAGTTTTGCATTTCAATCTTTGACAAAGCGTGCATTCAAAACGTGTCATTCAATTTGATGGGATGTCTTTATGTATAATAGCCACGTCTGTTTGTTCCTTTGTTATTGTTTATTTAGCACCATAAATGATCAAATCATCCTTTCCTTCATTCATGTGGTCCCTGACATTACATGCAGTATATCACTCACTCATACACACTGAAACTCTCTTTCTGAATGATCTTGTAGTTTATATGATTTTGAACTTTTTGCATTCTGACAGTACTTTTGCCCTTCAGAGCACTCAGAGCCACCAGCCAGGCTCCCTGCGCTTACTTCACTCTCTCCCTGAGTAGGTTCTGTACCAGCTTTCATGTGAGCAGCCCTCTCAGTATAACACTTAAAAGGTCACAGGTTCAATTACTGGCAGCACAGGTTCACCAAGCAGGACTTTTAAGATGTAACATCCCCTCTCCTTTTGCCCATTAAATTGGGTCTCCGAGTAAAACGTTAACATTTACATTCAAATGGAGCCCATTAAAGTGATTGATTGGTTACCATGGAGGCGAACAGAGACAGTCAGCTGGAATTCATAAGATGAGAGAGGAATGTGTGGAATGTATAGGTGATTTCTGGTCGATTGTACATACAGTAGCAATCATCAGTGGTTCTTGTTGAGCTTGTTAGGGTACTGAGGTGTCAAGGAACAAACATACCAAAGTCGAAAAAAAACTCAATAATACCCACATATCACATAGGATCATCAGCTAATATTATAGAAGGTCATTTGTCAGTGCAACATACACAAGACTTTGACAACAATAAGATTCTTCTTCATTTCATGTGCAAATCAGGCTATCTAAATGCAGTGAGGACAAAATTAGATGCTGCTTTTGTTGAGCTTTTGTAAGCAGATTTTGCATAGAAGTCCTTATTACTTTTACCTGAACACCAAACCAGCAGCGGCTCGTCTGTTTCCCTTCTGACCTCTGACCAAACAGCGTGTCTGTCTCGCTATAGTACTTTGAAATTTCCGAGCGTGAAACTGTTGTGTGAGAGGTCTCATTTCAAACACGACGCATCTGTTTAGTGAATGTTTTTCTACCTAAAATGACTCGGGAAGTTTTGACTCGTGAAGAAAACATTCTCTTTAAAAATGACCAGCTGTCTGCAGGGGGTTAAGCAGGGGTGCAGTACAAACGAAAATAGAGCAGAAACATGAACCAACCACTTATGTGTCACTGATATGGGGGTTGTGAATGTAAAAAATGTGTTATTATTATCATTATCAGGGTTATGAGTTAAGCTACGTGAGGATGGATGTTGGATGTTGTGTGTCTTTGTCCTGCAGCTCCTGTAATGTTCCTACTGAGTTTAACTCTGTGGTGTAATTTTTTTTTTGCATCCATAGCAATAAAGTTATTTCATATAAGCGATAGAAAAACAAGGCTTTTGCTGCTGCAACCAAATAACTGAAGTAACTGGAGTGTAATTGGACACCACAAGGCAGAAAGAGGAAGAGCTGAGAGAGACGAGCTCCACTCCACCTTCAGTGATGAGGCCCAGGTGAGTCGAGCAGTGAGCGTTTTCTCAATCAACTTGTGGCAAAGATGCATGTTGCATGTTGTACCCACATACATACTGCAGAGTTCATGTGCGCCAACACAGAGAACATGCATCCCAGACATAAACCCTCACAGGCACATCCTTGAGCCAGAACAGCCAGTTTGCGTGTACACACACACACATTCTTCTACTATAGTAATATGCCACAGAGCCTCTAACTTCAGCTCAGTGAGCTCAGCACTGTTTGGCGTCCCTGTGACAGCGAATTCACAACAGAGGAAATAAACTAAGAAAGAGAGTAGATTTGCAAAGGGACGGATGGATGGATGGATGGATGGATGGATGGATGGATGGATGGATGGATGGATGGATAGATGGATGGATGGATGGATGGATGGATATTTGACTACGCCCCAAAGAGTGAGCATGAGTGATTCGTTTGATGATCCTGAGATGGGGATTTACTGCCTGACTGAATAGAAACAAGCATTTTTAAAGGGACTAAAACGTGTTTAATCTCTCATAAAGCTTAAATGATGGATACACAGTCGGTTTAGGGGCACTAGACAAAAGATTTAGTTTTCCATTTACACAGATGACAAGATGACTACCAGTCACAGCCCAGAGATCTTCAACAACAACCCAAAGCAAGACCTCGGCTTACAGTGTTAATATTACACAGCCTTCCTTCCTTTCACGTCAAATCAGACTATCTGACACACACATCACTTCATGCGGGTTTTATATATCGTTCCACACAAAGCTTGCTGGTGAATGATACACTGGTAGTGGAAGGAGCACCAGAAAAAAACAAATAAATCATTTTGTATGCAGTTCACAGCAAACATACTTGTTCACTGTATCGGTGTAACCAAGTGTGCAGTCTATTACCAAGAACTTGTGACAGTTGTGTTTCATAAACTCTTGTTTGCAATAATACAGCCATCAACAGGCAAGCAAGGACAATCAATGCAGTCTAAGCACACAATTTCAATTTGGATCATAATTATCTTGTTTCAGTTCTATTTAGTTCAGTCAATTTAGCTCAAATCCCCTGAGACAACAGAGAAAGACGGGTCAACTGGAAACAAAGTGCCTCCGTCAAAGCACCGGGAAGAAAGTATTTATTTTCAAATGATATAGTGATTAGCACATCAAACAATCGCTTAACATGTGCCAGTCTAGTATTCTCGGGCCTTCTCCAATTTGATGGCAAAGTGACAGGAGGAATATGATCTGGAGAAGAATTAACCCCATCATTGGTTGTGGAGTTTAAAGTTTTCTTGGATATTTTCTTTTGTACTGCACTTGCCTTGCAATTAACCTGCAACCAATGAGCTCTCACAATCGAACATGTTGGTAACCCCTGCAGGAGGTCAAACAGTCTGTCAGAAGCTGCTTTTGCCATTAAAGTGAATTCTCATTTATTTGGAAATGACAACTGCTGTTGTGTCAGGTGGCTTGAGTTGAGTTCCATATCTGAGTTCTGACACCTGGTTCATCAGCAGAGCATGAAAAGGGCTTTAAAGGCTTTTCCTATTGCACATAAACACACACACACACACACACACACACACACACACACACACTAGGAGAGAAACATTTCAGGGTAAAAATCCTCTTGAAAGTTCATAAAATGCCTGTGAATAAAAAAATGAAAGTGCAAACATGTGGCTGCTGTTAGCGTTTGTTCTTCTTCATCCTGTCAAAAAAACAGAGCTGCTCGTTGAAACAAAAGGGACACGAGAGCCAGGTGCTGAAACTGACAAGTGCAAGTAGCAATCACACTTTTACTACCAGGGAGGAAGGAGATGCAGAAGAAGATGAAGAGGAGAGAGGGAATGAAAGTTGGGAGGACAGGAATGAACTAAAAGACTGGACAGAGATGAAGGTGGGAGGCAATGATGAACAGATTGACAAAGCAAAGCAGCAAGAAGAAGGAGAAGAAAGAGAGACAATGGGGAAAGTTGGGCTTCCTGTATAATAGTGTTTTTTGTTTGTCCCTCCACGCCCTCTCTCTCTCTCTCCCTCTCTCTCTCCCTCCCTCTCCCTGTGTCTTCCCACTCACTGGGGTGTTGGCAGATATAAATCATGTTTTGTGCTGTGGTGTGTGCGTGTCTGTGTGTGAAGTATTGCAGGCAGTCCTGGGGCGTCCATCTTGGTTATGGGACTTCAATAGCGTTTCAATCTGTTCTGTCTGCCTGGCGGGTGTGTACAGCTAGTACTCACACAACGACACACACACACACACACACACACACACACACACACACACACACACACACACACACACACACACTAATCTGTCCTCTCCTGTCTATAATTTGTGTATGTTAGCGTTTCACTAATATCGGCACAGATTTCCTTTAAAAGCACAAAGTGGTGCGACAGGATGTTTTGCATGCATAGATAGATAGATAGATAGATAGATAGATAGATAGATAGATAGATAGATAGATAGATAGATAGATAGATAGACAGACAGGCAGGCAGGCAGGCAGACAGACAGACAGACAGACAGACAGACAGACAGATAGATAGATGATAGATAGATAGATAGATAGATAGATAGATAGATAGATAGATAGATAGATAGATAGATAGATAGATAGATAGATAGATAGATAGATAGATAGATAGATAGATAGATAGATAGATAGATAGATAGATAGATAGATGAAAGAGAGAACAAGCTTATGTACTATCTGCCCGTAACGACACATTAAATCCTTATCTCTGTTATTTCAGCTGTGAAGTCCCTTCCATACACATCAAGCTGGCAGTAAAAAAAAGTGCAACTTCTCCATTTGTAGCTCAGCAGCAGAGATATTGCGGGTGTTAACAAGTCACGACTTACAAAGAAAAATATCCAAAATGAAAGGAAATCATTTGGCTAGAAGAGTTGCCATCTAACATTCACTTGCTTTAACAATAAGGCCGTCAGTATGTTATAGTAGGTGTTGAACAGGATGCTAATGTTCACATTACTTACCGATAATGATATGAGGCAAGACAATAAACTGCCAACTTTTGTTTATGAGTGTTTCTACGCCTCCGTGTCAGACTGTTGAGAGGATCCGAGAGTCACTTCAGAGAGGAAGGTGCGATTCTAGTGCTCTCCAAATACAACCCAGAGCTGCTGAATACAGGCGGCATGAAAATGGCTCCGACTCTTTGAAACACGCTTTGACTCTCATCCTTTGGGAAAACGTCGGCTGGGAATCTCAGCTGTAGCGCCACCAAATGTCACTGCCGGGAATTGCACGTAGCAGCGGACATTTGGTAGAAGTCGTCAGATAAACACAAGACATACATGCTTAAACATTATAGGAGCAAAAAAACTTAAACAGTAAATTCGATGTGGGGATGACACAGAACTTTGGAACAGAAATTTTATATTAATTTTGTCACAACTCATAATACACTTGCTTTGCTGGAATGCAGTATCGTGTGTGTGTGTGTCTAAACTGCAGGATAGGAGCTGAAATCCATAATGAGACGTTTTTTGTGTTGAACTAACACAGATGTACGGATCTGCGGGGGTTGAACACCCCCCCCCCACACACACACACACACACACACACACACACACACACACACACACACCACTGCAGCAGACAAGTTACAAGTCATCACTAAATGTTTATCTTTAACAAGTTTGACTCAGACTTTCATTCGAAGTTTTATCTCAGAACTCATCTTGTAACTGAATGCTTCACACAACCCCAAAATAAATCAAGTAAATTCATTTCTTATCTCATTACTGAGATGTCAGCTTATTCGCCAGCATGTGAAATATGGACACCGTTGTAAATTATATCAATAATTCTGTTTTGCACCAAACCATCACAGAAGTTGTACAAAAAAATCAGACGAAACAAAAAACTAAAAACTTATGTTAATGGGTAAAAAATAAGAAACTTGTGGTCATTTGGGATGCAAGGTCTCATCAAACTGTGGAGAAGAAAGTAAAACTAATTAACGATAAACAGTTTATCATGTGTGGTCTTTTTTAACACCAGCTGCAGCCACAGTGTGTGTGTGTGTGTGTGTGTGTGTGTGTGTGTGTGTGTGTGTGTGTGTGAGCGCATCCTTTTCCTACCTGTCAACATAGTGTTGCAGCTCAGTGACTGACTGATCGGCTGCTGTGATTGGATCCCAGTTGCCAGGATGCGGGACATTAGCCCTCTGATTGGTAGACAAGCAGAAAATGATGCTTGGGGGATGTTTTTCCCTACAGTTCTATATGTTCCTAATGTTCACAAGTAAAAACGCTACAGGTGCATTACAGACAGAAAAAGAGATGAAAAGATCAAACCCAAGTTAGCTTAAGTTTGAAGTTCTGGAGGGTGGGATGTGATTTACAGTCATTTTATCCTTTCAATTCGTGCAGCAGCTCATCACATGAATCAGTGCAAGTTTCCGAGACCAATAAATGAGACAAACAACTCATTGGCCCAGCAGTGGTCTGAAGCTATCAGACCCGACTTAATGTCCAAATTCAAGAAGCGATTTACCAAATTCTGGCCTCTAGTGGCTCAAGTGACACGAGATCACTCACAATACTCTTAATGAGCCCAGTCACTAAAGAGATTAGATCAGAATTAGCAAATCACTCTTGAGTTGCACGTTCCTTCAGGGAGGGAAGGAGGGGGGGAGGAAATTGCAGGAATTAGTAAGCAGTTATGATGATGGAGAGCGACTGACAGTTAGTTATGCAGCGAAAGAAATTCAAAGTTGTGTTTACCCGACTGTTTTATGTCTTCTCTGCATGTCGTTCTGCTTGGATGACAGAACTTTCCCAGTGCTTAATGAGTTTGGTGCCTTGGGCGTTTCAGATTGATGTGATCTGGGCTGAGGAGGTAACTTTCAAAAATGTGTTCCGTTGGAGCGTAATCGTCAGTGTAATCTAGCCAGTTACTCTAACTGTAAGTAATACTGCCTGCTATCATTTATATGGGTGACGTGGGAAAGATTTCTATTGGATTTCTAAAATACCTTATCGAACATCGAGGTCATCATCAGGAGGAAAACAGGTGAAAGTGTTTATGAGAGCCTTGAATTGTTAAGATGGAGGAGGCGGGAATGCAAACTACAAAAATGCCTGGATGACAAATCAAGGATATTTGTGCGTGTCAGTGTGTGTGTGTGTGTGTGTGTGTGTGTGTGTGTGTGTGTGTTTCAGTGAGTGTGTGACAGTTTTGCTCATGTGCTCAAGTCAGAGGGATCAAAAGATATTGTTTGCCATCGTAGGCGAGAATCAGATGATAACCAGTGAACTGGCTGTAGCTTTTAAATACGTCAGGAAACATCAATAACTGTTCCTGTACAACCCTTTGAAATATACAAATAAAAGTTTCATGATGGTTAAACATTATTCTGATCAATGTGAAGTATAACATGAGCGGCATGGTGAAAGAAGATGCTGCCATAAGTGGACTGATTAGACGCGTTGGCGGCGATGACAGCTGCCAATAACGTTTACCGAGCTATTCCCACATGAAAAACCACCGTACATCCCGATGACTCACTGCAAAGCACAAAGGGGGAGAAAACAGACGAGTGGGAGCCGCGAACACAGACAGCAGAGTGAAGAAACCCGGTCAATACTGAAGCGATATGAGTTATTTGTCGCTAAAAAATTCCCAAAGGTTAAAAAAAACTCGTTAAAATTCATTAAGTTAACGCACTGGTGATAAACTCCATCAACATAAAACAACACAATTAAAATGACGTGGCAGTAATCTTAAGTTACTGACGTTCCTGCATCGTTAACTTCACAGGTTCACATATAAATAAAGCGTTGAGCTCGTAGACTTACATGAGCCGTCTGTTTTTACTAAAAGATGTCTGGAGGCGAATAGCTTTGCCTCACACGGCCACTTTGTGTGACACCCCTGCTCACATTCTGTTTCATTCACACACACACACACACACAGAGAAAGAGAGAGAGAGAGAGAGCGAGAGAGAGCAGAGTGGTTAGCACGGTGGCTCACACTATCACACCATGTGTTGTGGTGTTAATCACACCTATGTCCATTAGCACTCCAGCACAAGGCGCCCTCAACATCCACGCATGCACATGCCGACACACACACGCACACACAGGCAAACACTCTCAAAAGAACACACACATAAATATATATACATTCCACAGTAATACAGCGACAAACATACAAAGATTTATAGGTCGGCGTTAAAAGTGTCAAAAATCTGACAATATAGAGGAGATCAAAAGCTGTGTTTCTACAGAACACTGAAGAAGAAGAAGAAGAAGAGGAGGTGGAAGGAGAAGCTGCTCATTAAGTGGTGACACACACGGCTGCTGCCTGTGTTTGGCTCTAGTCGAGTTTGCTCAGATCTAACACATGTTGGATCCAGTTTATCCTTAATAATTATGCTTGAGTGTGTGGGGGCGCTGGTGCCTCTCAGATTCCTCCTTTTGTTTCTTAAATGAATTCATCCACGCATGGGGTTTGTATTCAGGTTCTCCTCTGTTTCTGTTTTGGATCAATGCACACAATCCCCTAACCTTTTATCTAACCCCCAAACTCTGCATACACTCCAGATGCCCCCTCTTCTATTTTTACCTCTGCTCCTTAGAGAGTCAAAGCACACACTGTCTGGGCACCCACACACACACACACACACACACCACGTCCTACCTGAAAACATCTCACAGCAGATGAGCTTTACTCAAAAACACATCTCAGCAGATTTGCCGGCTGTGAAAGGTGAGTGTTACCGTCGCCTGATTGCATTTCTCACTTTTTTGCAGTGTCGCAGGTCCCCGCCGGCCAGTTTAGAATTTACATAGATTCAGTATGCGGCGGCGGCGGCGTGTTTGTTCTACTGTCCGAGCCAGGCCATTATTAAAGCAGCAAGGGCTGTGACGTGCCTTCTGATCGGATGCTAGAAGATTACAGGCGGGGGATGAATGACAACGACTGACCGGCAAATAGAACAGCCAGGGACTGAGACAGATGAGAATAGCGGTTTGGCAGATTCATTTGATGAACGCTCACCTGTAATAAACTCCCACACACACTCAGTCACCGAAGACGTTCCAGTACTTGATGCCTGAGCAGAGACTCGGGTCTGTTTGGTGGGGGATTGAGCGTTCCCGGCCTCTGCCTCTCACATCCACGCTCTGTTTGTCTGTGTTAACAGTGTCGCATCAACATCAAATATTTGAACTAGTTCAGGAGCGCGATTTACCTCAGCAGACTGGAACAGCCGCCAACGCAGGCACATTATTTGTGAGATTAAAGAAAATCAAGCACTCTGAGTTCTGCTGTGTTTGCTGCAGGATCAAGAGCTGCTTTCTGTCTTGATCAAGATTTAAAAGGTTGTGTGTTTGTGTGAGTGGGTGGGTGTCTGTGTGTGTGTGTGTGTCTTTTTGTCGTCGTGAGTCAACATGAAAGTGGGGTCACATATTATCATAGCTGTTTCCATAGCGGTTTTGACTGACAAGGACACGTGAAGAAAGCAGCTCTCGTTAAGCAGATGTGTCGGCAGAGCCTGAAGAAGCCAAGAGGCAAGTGGCTCCTCGAGCTGTAAACATCAGAGACGACACCAGGCAGCGTGCAGGCGTCTGTGCAAACCTGAAGCCACGACTGTGATCAAGATGGTCTGAGAGTCGCAATCTGTGAGTGTAGTGTAGATCTTCAATGGAAAAAGATAGTTCAGAAGGAAATCATACAAGTGCACATATGTTTCAAAAGCTGTGAGGAAAAGTCGGTGCAGCGAAGGAAAGACTGTATGATTCAAGGTGGCGACTCCATCATTGAACTATTCTAACCATGTTACCCAGATGGATATTGTCTGTGTTATGACCTCATCATCCTCATCTTTCAATATTTGACCAGCATATCAGTCTTTGTGTACAGTCATAGCTGACACTCTCTCTGCCTCTCTCTGCCCCTCTCTCTCTCTCCATCTCTCTCTCTCTCCATCTCTCTCTCTGCCTCTCTCTCTCTCTCTATCTCCATCTCTCTCCCTCTCTCTCTCCATGTCTTTCTCGATGTCTCTCGATGTCTCTCTCTTTATGTCTTTTTATGTCTCTTTCTCTCTCGTTCTTTCCCTCTTGCGCTCTCTCTCTCTCCCCCTCTCTTTTCTTCTCTCCCTCTCCCTTTCTCTCCTTCTCTCTCGCTCTCTTACTCTGAAATTGACCTGTTTTGCTTATGGTCGGCTCCTCTTAATCCTCCTCTGGCCCTCCGAGTTAGAAAAGAGACTCCTGAAGTAAATAAATATCCACATCGCTTCACTTCTTCACTTTCACATGGCGTATTTGACTCAGTGATTAGATTTCACACCCAGACAATGTGGAGGCCTCTCGTATACATTTACAGTATGAAAGACTTTTTGATTTGTCACGCAGAGAGTGAGTGCGACTGCTTTACAACGAGTATAATGCTGTCACCTCGCCGTATCACTCCAGCACCGGTGTGTTTACACACGTATGTGTGTCTATGTGTGTGTTTAAGTGCATACGTGCGGGTCAATATATCGCAAAGCCAAAGCCCTCTACTACCCTCAAGTGGACCAATGAAGAAGTGTTGTGATTTAACAGGAAAGGCGTTTCAGATACTCTTGTGCGTTACACTTACATTTATTTATCACTCCTGTGCCTCGGTGTTGTTCGTCACGCTTGCTTGCATACCTGTGGCGCATATCTGTGTGTGTGTGTGTGTGTGTGTGTGTGTGTGTGTGTGTGTGTGTGTGTGTGTGCAAATGTGCACCGTGCCCACCTATGCGTCTTATTTATACAAGAGATTAGCAGATAAACAGGGAGCAGCAGAGCAAAACGAACAAACACATAAACACTGCGGTGTGTGAGGAGATGATGAAATGTGGTTTGTGGGATCCGAAAATAGTGGCAGAGGTGTGGGAACCAGGGAAGAAGGGAGGAAGGTGGAGGATAAAATGATGAAAAGGGCAGATTGAGAGGCTATTCAGAAGGTGAAGAGTAGATAGGAATACATTGTTGATACCGGAAAGAGACAAAGTGAGAGAGATATGAAAGAAGATAAGGATTCAAAGAGAGATGAAGAAGAAGTGGAATGACGGAGGTAGAGGGAAAGGATCATGAAATACAGTGAGAAGGATGGAGAGACAGAACGAAAGAGAGCAGCAGAAAGAGAGAGAGAGAGAAGGATGAATGGATGGACAGAGAGGAGACTGATGCAGAGAGG